>NC_090404.1:36947496-37262808 GCF_036365525.1 Heterodontus francisci | reverse complement strand
CACATCCACCCTGTCAAGACCCCTCAGAATCTTGTATGTTTCAATCAAGTCGCCTCTTAATCTTCTCAATTCCAGCGGATACAAGCCTCGCCTGTCCAACCTTTCCTTCTAAGCCATGAATTAGTCGAGTACACCTTCTCTGAACTGCTTCTAATGCATTTACATCCTTCCTTAAATAATGAGACCAATACTGTAAACAGTACCTCAGATGTGAACTCACAAATGCCCTGTATGACTGAAGCATAACCTCTCTACTTTTGTATTCAATTCCCGATAAACAATAACATTCTATTAGCTTTCTGAATGACTTGCTGTAGCTGCAGACTAACCTTTTGCGACTCATGCACAAGGACACCCAGATCTCTCTTCATCTCAGAGCTCTGCAGTTTCTCACCATTTAGATAATATGCTTTTTTATTCTTCCTGGCAGAAGGGACAATTTCACATTTTCCCACAGTTATGCCGACTCTCTGTTTCTTATTAACTAGTCAATCTTCTGTCCAGGCCAAAATGTTACCCCACACCATGAGATTTTATTTTCTGCGATAACATTTGCTGTGGCACCTTAAAAAATGGTTTCTGGAAATCTAAGTACATTAAATCCACTGGTTCCCCTTTATTCACAGCACAATAAATCGATTAAACATGATTTCCATTTCACAAAATGTTGCCTCTGCCTGATTACCTTGATTTTTTCTGAGTGCGGTTCTGATGTTGTAATGATCACACTTGAAAACTATTTCATTGGCTGTTAAGCACTTTGGGACGTTGTGGTCATGAGAGGCTTTTGTAAAATAAATTATCCTCCATGTACAAACGCTCCCTGTCCAGTCACCATTTCTCCACCATTTACAGATGCTCCCTGACCAGTCTCCATTTCCAGACGCTCCCTGAGCAGTCTTCCTTTCTCCTCCATTTCTAGATGCTCCCTGTCCAGTCTCCCTTTATCCTCCATTTACAGATGCTCCCTGACCAATCTCCATTTCCAGATGCTCCTTGACAAGTTTCCTTTTATCCTCCATTTCCAGATGCTCCCTGACCAATCTCCATTTCCAGATGCTCCCTGACCAGTCTCCCTTTATCCTCCATTTGCAGACGCTCCCTGACCAGTCTCTATTTCTCCTCCATACACATACACTCCCTGACCAGTCACCAATTGCCATTTACAGGCGCACCCTGACCAGGCTCCATTTCACCTCCATTTATGAATGCTCCTTGACCAGTCAATTTCTCCTTCATTAACAGACACTCCCTGAGAGTTTTCTCCCGGAGTTTGCCGCTTACACTACACTTTTTGTCTCCACCACCCCCCTCCCCCACCCCACCACCTGGGGTGTATTAACCCATTCCCTGCACACCTCTTACCTGGCAGCTCACAATTCCCAGCTGATTGATGGAAGAGGAGATGGTAGCATAGCGGTAATCAAACAGGACTAGTAATCCAGTGATCCAGGATAATGTTCTGGGGCCATAGGTTCAAATCCTACCACAGCAGCTGATGGAATTTAAATTTGATTAAATTATAGGGTGGTGGCAGTGGTGAAGTGGTAATGTCATTCGCCTATCAATGCAAAGGCACAGGCTCGTACTCTGAAAACATGGGTTTGAATACCAACATAGCAGATGGTGAAATTTGAATTCAATAAATAAATCTAGAATTTTTTTGAATGACTAAAAGGTTGATAGGGAGAAAGAAATTAGAGTTTGCGAGGAAGCTAACTAGGAATGTAAAAACGGATAGCAAGAGTTTGTACAGGTATTTAAAAAGGAAAAGGGTAAGTAAAGTGAGTGTTGGTCCTCTGGAGAGTGAGAATGGGGAGTTAATAGTAGATAAGGAAATGGCGGATGAAATGAACAAATATTTTGCTTCTGTCTTCACCAGAGAGGCTACGAAAAACATTCCAGTCTTGGCTATAAATCAGGAGGTGGAAGGAAGAGAGGAACTTGGTGAAATTACAATCACCAGAGAAGCTGTACTGACCAAACTAATGGTGCTACAGGCTGACAAGTCCCTGGGTCTTGAATGGGCTTCATCCTAGGGTTTTAAAAGAGGTGGCCTATGAGGCAGATGATGCGTTGGTGTTATTTTTCAAAATTGGCTCGATTTTGGAAAGGTTCCATCAGACTGGAAAGTAGCAAATCTAACCCCACTATTCAACAAGTGGGGGAGGCAGAAAACAGGTAACTGTAGGCCAGTTAGCCTGACATCTGTCATGATGAAGATGTTAGAATCAATCATGAAGGAGGCTATAGCTGGGCACTTAGAAAAACTCAAGGCATTTGTGAATAGTCAGCATGGTTTTGTGAAAGGGAGATCATGTTTAACCAACTTATTGGAGTTCTTTGAAAGTGTAACATGTGCCATGGATAAAGGGGAGCCCGTTGAAGTACTGTACTTGGATTTCCAGAAGGCATTTGACAAGGTGCCACATAAAAGGTTATTGCGCAAAGTAGAAGCTCGTGGTGTAGTGGATAACATATCAGCATGGATAGAAGATTGGTTGGCTAGCAGGAAACAGAGAGTATGCATAAATGAGTCAATTATCTGATTGACAGAATGTGATGAGTGGGGCGTCCCGCAGGAGTTTGTGCTGGAGCATCAACTTTTTACAATTTATATCAATGGCTTCGATGAGAGGAGCGATGGCATGGCAGCTACATTTGCTGATGACACAATGATAAGTAGGAAAGTATTTTGTGGAGAGGACATTCGGAGGTTGCAGACCGATATAGATAGGTTGAGTGAGTGGGCAAAAGTCTGGCAGATTTGTATGAAGTGGTACTGTTGCCTCCTGCATTTTTGAAGAAACCCTGAATATTTGCAGAAATCTTGCATCTTGAAAAGGACTTTTGCATCGAATGTGGATGAGAACTGACACCTGTTGCTGCTCAACTGATGGAAGATCTGAGCAGCTTCTGCAGTTGAATTTTTTTGACTGCTTACCGAACATAGACTATTCATCAACACCGCGTGGAAAGACTTTGAGTGGCATCCAAATATTCGACTTTGGGACACCTCGCCAAGCCAAAGGACTTCCTTCTAGATCATTGCACTCTAAGTTTCTTTTTTATTCCTCCTATTTCTTTGCAACAGCCAGAAACAAAAATCCCTTTTTTTCCCCATTGAATCGGGGTTGGATATGTGCATGTGCATGAGGGCTAGGGAAACATAAGGAGCTTTAATATCTCAATTTGCTTATATATTTGCTTCTTATTGGTTAAGACATGGTTTTATAAATGGATATTTTTTGTTAAAGAAAACTGGTCGGTGTGCCTTGTTCTGGGGCCAAATGGAGTATTTAATTGGCTGTTTGGGTAAGTGGGAAAATGTACTGATCTGCTGTGACGTGTGGAGAAGTGGGACTGAATTAACATTCACCCTGCCTCGGTCAAAACAGAGCAGGAGTAGGCCATTCAGCCCATCGAGCCTGCTGCACCATTCAATACGATCATGGCTGATCAACTTCAATGCCTTTTTCCCCACACTATCCCCATATCCCTTTATGTTATTGGTATTTAGAAATATATCAATCTCTGCTTTAAACATACTCAAGGACTGAGCTTCCACAGCCCTCTGGGGTAGAGAATTCCAAAGATTCACAACCCTCTGAGTAAAGAAATTTTCTCCCCATCTAAGTGGCTTCCCCCTTTTTTTGAAATTGTGTCCCCTGATTCCAGACTCCCCAACTAGGGGAAACATCTTACCTACATCTACCCTCTCCATCCCTTTAAATATTTTGTAGGCTGCAATGAGATCGCCTCTCATTCTTCGATCTAAAGAATACAGGCCCAGTTTCCCCAATCTCTCTTCATAGGGCAGTCCCACCATCCTGCGAACAAGTCTGGTGAGCCTTCTTTGCACTCCCTCTATGGCAATAATATCCTTCCTAAGGTATGGGGACCAAAACTAACACAGTACTCCAATGCGGCATAACCAAGGTTCTATACAATTGAAGCAAGACTTCACGACTCCTGCACTCAAATCCTCTTGCAATAAAGGCTAACATACCATTAGCCTTCCTAATTGCTTGGTGCACCTGCATGTTAGCTTTCAGTGACTTATTGACAAGCACACCCAGGTCGCTTTGTACATCTACACTTTCTAATCCTTTACCGTTTAAAATATACTCTGCAAATCTGTTCCTCCTACCAAAGTGGATAACCTCACATTTTTCCACATTATATTCCATCTGCAATGATCTTGCCCACTCACCTAAGTCTGTCCAAATCCCCTTGAAGACGCTTTGCATCTTCCTAACAACACATATTTCCACTTAGTTTTGTGTCATCTGCGAACTTAGAAGTATTACATTTGGTCCCCACATCCAAATCATCGACATATATTGTGAACAACTGGGTCCAAGTACTGATCCTTGCGGTACCCCACTAGTCACAGCCTGCCAATGCGAGAATGACCCATTTATTCCTACTCTACAAAGGGCACACAGACACTTTATAAACATGTATAAGCACATATAAATGTAATTAGAGTTATCCAGCAGTTGAGCACTAATAGGGAGAGTATTTCATGAAAACAAGAAACAAATGTAGGGCGAGAGTGGCCAAAGACAAAAAGGTCTGAAAATTAGTGCCCAAAGACTAAAAGGTCTGAAAATTAGTGGCCAAAGACCAGAAGGTCTGATTTTTTTTTGACAAGGAATCATGTAATTGAAGCACTGTTATTGAAGCAAACTAGTTGAGTAATGGCAATTTCATACAATTTTGCATATATAAAGAATCAAATTACACTGTACTCAGAATACGATTTCATGAGACTTACCTGACAGCTGATAATTGGTTTTACGGAGCTTCATGTTCTCAATGTCCTGCTTCTGCCTATTTATAGCTTGTTCATGTAAAAGATGTTCTGTGAAGATGTGTCAACTTTAATGGAAAGTTATATCAATAAGCATACCATATGGCACGTTCTGGTACCTTGGGAAATCAATAGGTATATAAATTAATAAAAAGTAAACATTTATGAGACATTGACAATCCAGAAACTTGAATATAAGTGGGGTTATTTTCTTACTTTGCACTGTGATATAATCACCTGAATAATGCGGAAAGTAAAACCAGGTAGGGAGGATTGTATACCAGTTATACAGCCTGTCCAATTTACTGTCCATTAACTTAAATGGACAGGAATGTCACATACATTGTGTTAGGAGCATGTGACACTCCTGATCCAATTTTCTTTTCGACACTTATTTACCTCCAAGTACAAAAGAGTAAAATAATCTTATTAACTTTAGCAAATGTGGTGCCTCTATAGATAAGATACTTGTTTATAAATATCATGACTCATGGTAGATTTTATAGTTTAAAATAATTAGTCATATTATAAAGATTTTAAACCAAAATAATCTTGTTTGCAGTGCAGATCTCATTATTACCTTCATGAAAACTAATTAAAAATGTGCTTTTCCTCTTCAAAGGGTCCAAATATTATACAACGTAAAAGTTGTACCAGATCTTGCTGGCGACAGTGGAAAAGTAATGAGACTAGTGTTATACCTCCAGGAAGCAAATCCTGCACTCCGGGTCCCACTACCTGGTGGGACATCCTGCCCCATGTGCCTAAAGATCAGCAGGTCGAGAATCAACCTGTTCAGTGACCTGAAGACCATGGTAGAATCTCACGATCTTGAGTTGACGTCATCCTCGAATTGAGGGACAGCCAACGACAATCTCTACAGTAACAAGTTTGAGGTTCTGTTGCTTCATCCCCAAATCAGGCTCAAAAGTTTGGTCATGGCTCTGTGACAATGCAGCATGTCCAATGGACAGCTGTGTATCCCAACAGTGATGAACACTTCTGGCTCCTGTTCTATTGCACCATGACAGCTGCATTTAACAGCAAGGTGAGCTGAAAAGCATAACTATTGTGTTGGCTTGGAGAAAGTCAGCATTCTGTATATATATGTGCATACATGTACAGAGTACTGTGCCATCAGCCTCAGAAACCCAGTGACCATTTGTAGTGACTGCAGAGAGCTCACAGGATAGTTGCACTGTAACCAATACAGAGCACTTGTGGTGCAGGACAGTCTTTTCCAGATAATCTTAAGCAATACCAAACACGTATTAAAGAAAGATGGCCAGATTTAAACTCCTTGCCTTCCATCACTATGGTGCAAAAGACAGCGCTTCACACTGACTCAAGGTTTACAGAGTGACTGGGGCAGTAGACAGTGAAAACGGAGATGAACAATGAATGGAATTCAGCCATACACCTGAGCAAACCGATAAGTGGAAATTCCAGATCACTTCAGTTGCTGCAATGCTCAGAACATATTAAGGTTACAAAGCTCATGATCACTGCAGGATATTCACAGTAACCAGTTTGTGAAGTGTTTTCAGAAATTACTTCAGACTTATACTGCTGTGTAAATGGAAGCAAGTTTCAAATTCCTATTGACAGACCAATGTTTTTGCTGAAGACCAGCGACTTGCCAGCTACTGATTCTGCACCATTAATTTTAAGCCATGTCAAATGAGCTGTGTCAGTTCTCAGGTGATCTCTGCTAAGATATCCCATGAAGGCAAAATCAAACATTGTGAATTGGTCTGTGGATACACACACCTCCTTTTTGGCCATTTCCAGAAGACTGACACACTGAAGTTGTGAAGCAGTATGCAGTACCATCCACTTGCTTCCCACTAAGGTGGAAGACGATAAAAAATAAAGGTGACTTAAAAGAGGTTAAAAAAAAAACTCCCGACAGCTTGCTGGTTGGAAGGTTTAAAAAAAAATCGGAACTGTCAGTTCCATTTTTTTTGAAGGCCAGTCTTTTGGTCAAGGTTGGAAAGAGAAAAGCTAATGGTGTATTTACGAAACCCTAATGTTGAAAATTTGCTATGTGGCAGAAATTTCCCATCCCTGAGTTACCTGTGAACTGGCTGGCGTTTCACAAGTTTGGATGAAGTAAGAAATCCCTTCCCACACCCTGATCAAGTGAACGGCCTCTCCCCAGTGTGAACTCACTGGTGTCTCAGAAGGTGGGGTGACTGAATGAATCCCTTCCCACACCCTGATCAGGTGGACGGCCTCTCCCCATTGTGAATGTGCTGGTGTATCAGCAGATGGGATGACTGAATGAATCCCTTCCCACACTCTTTGCAGATGAATGGCCTCTCTCCAGTGTGAACTCGCTGGTGTCTCAAGGCGGGATGACTGAATGAATCCCTTCCCACACTCTGAGCAGGTGAATGGCCTCTCCCCAGTGTGAACCCGCTGGTGTGCCAGCAGGTGGGATGACCGAGTGAATCCCTTCCCACACTCTGAGCAGGTGAATGGTCTCTCCCCAGTGTGAACTCGCTGGTGCCTCAGCAGGGTGGACGAGTCAATGAATCCCTTTCCACATTCTGAGCAGGAGAATGGCCTCTTCCCAGTGTGAATATGCTGGTGTATCAGAACGCTGGATGACTGAGTGAATCCCTTCCCACATTCTGAGCAGCTGAATGGCCTCTCCCCTGTGTGAACTTGCTGGTGTCTCAGTAGGGTGCATGAGTAAGTGAATCTCTTCCCACATTCAGAGCAGGTGAACTGCGTCTCCCCAGTGTGAATACGCTGGTGTACACTGAGATCAGATGACTGTCTGAACCCAGTCCCGCAGGGACAGCACCTGAACGGTCTTTCATCAGTGTGAACACCTTGATGGATCATCAGTTCAGCAGAACCTTCATAGCAATTCCCACAGTCTGGACATTTAAAAGGTCGCTCGTCAGTGTGAACTCACTGATGTCTCAAGCAGGTCGGATGATTGGGTGAATCCTTTCCCACACTCAGAGCAGGTGAACGGCCTCTCCAGGGTGTGACTGCGTTGATGAGTTTCTAGCTCCAACTTGATAATTCAATCCCTTTCCACAGTCCCCATATTTACATGGTTTCTTCCCAATGTGACTGCACTTGTGTCTTGGCAGGCCATATGATCGGCTGAAACCCCGTCCACACACAGAACACGTGTACAGTTTCTCCCCACTTTGATCGGTGTTTTTTCCTTCCATGTTCCATTGGGCGACTGTTTCAGATCTTGATCTGACGTTTGCTTTGCATTTCACGGCTGCAAATCCTCCCCCTTCTACAACCCTATGAAATTAATTTTAAAAAGAAAAAGTGTGAGAGAATCCACAAAAACACAACGGCAGGTTATGAAATGGAACTGAATGAATCTGGTAATTTATGGGACCAGCAATAGGAAGAAGTGACCATGAAAGCTGCTGGATTGATGGACAACCCTAACTGGTTCACTAATGTCCTTCAGGGAAGGGAAGGGAACCTGCCAACCAGTGTGGACCTACACAAGACTCTACCCTCTATGGGAGCAGAGAGAGAGGGAGGGAGAGGGCGAGGAGCAGGCAGAGGAGAGGGATTTTATATATCTGCAACTCGAACACAACTTTGACAGAACCTCTCAAACCCTCAATTTCCAGCATCTAGAAGGATCAGGGCAATGGGTGTATGTGAACACCATCGCCTCCAAGTTCCCCTCCAAGTCACACACCATCCTGACTTGTCTGACATCCTGTACTGTATGAACAGAAATTTCCTCTGATTAAATATTGTCTTCAGTTTCTGCTACAAAGTCAACTCCCTAGTCACCAACTCAATCCCTCTCCCCGGCAAGTGTCTGAGGCTAAACCAGACCGTTCATAACCTTGGTGTCATATTTGACCCCAAGATGAGCTTCTGACTGCATATCAGCACCATCACTCAGACCGCCTATTTTCACCTCAGTAACATCACACGACTTTGCCACTGTCTCAGCTCATCTGCCTCTAAAACTTAGATCCATGCATTTGTTACCTCTCAGCTTGACTATTCTAACACACTCCTGGATGGCCTATCACATTCTACCCTCCGTAAACATGAGATCATAAAAATTCTGCTGCCTGTGTCCTTACTGGAACCAAGTCCTGTTCACCATCACCACTGTGCTCACTGGCCTACACAGGCTCCCAGTTAAGCAGCACCTCAATTTTAAAATCCTCATCCTTGCTTTCAAATCTCTCCATGCCCTCACCCCTCACTATCTCTATAATCTCCTCCAGCCCTACAACCCACCGAGAGATCAGGGCTCATCTAATTCTGGCATCTTCAGCATCCCCGATTTTCATTGCTCCACCACTGGTGGCCGTGCCTTCAGCTGCCCAGGCCATAAGCTTCGGAATTCCCTCCCTAAACCTCACCTTCCGTGCTTCAGACAGTTCTTAAAACACACCTCTTTGATCAAGCATTTGCACATCTGTCCTAATATCTTCTTATATGACTCAGTGTCAAATGTAATTTTATAACAATCCTGTGAAACATTTTATTACATTAAGAGCATTACATAAATACAAGTTGATGTGAACTTGGACATATATCACCATCATTACTGGATGAGTGTCCTGTAACTCCTTCCCTAACAGCATCGTGGGAGCACCTTCACCACACAGACTGCAGCGGTTCAAGAAAGTGGCCCGCCATCACCTTTTCAATGGGAATTGGCAATATATGGGTTTCTGCCGGGTGCTCCGGTTTTCTCTCACAACCAAAGATTTGCAGGCTGATTGGTAAATTGGCCATTGTAAATTGCCCCTAGTGTAGGTAGATGGTTGGAGAATGGTGGGGTAGTGGTAGGGAATATGGGTTAATGTAGAATTAGTATCAATGGGTGGTTGTTGGTCGGCACAGACTCGGTGGTCTGAAGGGCCTGTTTCAGTGCTGTATCTCTCGATGACTCTATATGCTGGTCTGGCTAGTGATGCCCATATCCCAAGAATGAAGTAACAAATTTTGTACATGTAAAAATGGATTAAAAGCCTCTACAGAAATATTTGTTCCTAAAACAATACTCTTTTACATTGAGTGGTTGGTGTCGGTTTAGGAACCTCATCTCCCCTGGAATCTACCTCCCTCACAGTCTCACATTAGAAATTGCTGGGCCTGACTGGGCTCAAAAGTACTCGGGATTAAAGCCAGCAGCTGTTCCTCCATTTCCACTGTAAATCAAACTGATGCAACCAAAAACATCAACACCCATCCCGATAGAAACCATCTCTTAATTGGTCCGTCAAGATTTCTTGACATAATTTTGTGAGCAACGCTTGCATTAAAATAAAACCAAAATACTGCAAATGCTGGAAATCTGAAATCAAAGGAGAAAATACTGGATGTATTCAGTGGTTCAGACAGCATCTGTAGAGAGACAAACAGAGTAAATTTTTCAGGTACATTGAGCCGCCGGAGCCTGCAGCCTGGAACTCGGAGTGGGAGAAGGAGGAAGAATGAGGAGAGACAATATAGTCCAACACTCACAGCAGCCCACAATCCACCAACATTACCAGGCTAGGGAGACAGAGTTCAGAAACACTCAGCAACACGATTCCAGTAAAAGTTCCCAGAAGGAAAAGGGGGAGCAGTGTGTGTACCTGCCCTGATATCCCCCTCCCCAGGCCTGTCAGTCAAACCCTCCACTCCTCCCAGTCCACAGCTCAGCCTAGCAGCTTGCAGCTTCCTGCACCTTGAGCCAGCCCTGCCCAGGTGTGGCCCAGTCCAAGGGGAGTCTTTGTGGAACCAGGGAAGGGGGACCTCCTGCCCTGTGCTGTGTCCTAAATGGTTCCTCCCACCCTCCCCCAGGCCCCTTTATAACTGAGCTCAGTTTCCTTTAAAGTTTTGTCCTTTGATGTTACAGTTTATTAATCTTTATTTCCTCCAAAAGAGCTGGAAATCTGGTGGCCGTTAATTCCGGGCCTGTCACCGGGAGAAGCCCCGCAGCTGCCACCCCGCTCAGTGCAAACGCGGGACCGGGAACTTCTTATTGAGGTTGTTGAGACCTACACCGGGTGTTTCTGAAGCCTCCTCGCCCACCCGCCGGATCCACCGCTCTTGCCCCCGCTTACCGAGTGCAAAAGCGCCCGCCATCATTCACATTCACACTGCGCATGCTCCAAGTGCTGTTCAACATTGCGCCGGCGCTCTGGTTTCCTGTCTTGTGAATATGGGACATCCTCAACCGCTGGATATCTTGGGTAAACGCTCCGTCATTGGACCCCAACCAAGGGGCGGAATCAGCGGCGAGCGCGCGAGAGAGCGGTGAAGAGTAGCGGCGATTGAGTGGGGAACTCAATGCGATGATTGAGGCAGCGATAGTGGCCATTGAGGGGATTTCGGTTTGTTTCGCTGTTTTGTGTCATAGTGTCCAAGAGGCTGATTTGCGCAAGTGCCAGCAGTGCACCACCGAATGGTTGCATTTCAGGAAACGCGCATCCGAAGAAAGTAATATTTTCAGTGGTGCAGGAATTGCTACAGTGCCAATGTATGGGACGCGATCATTGACAAGGATGGCCTGAACCAATGACACCAACAGTTTGGCTCGGAATACTTGAAAAGTTTTGAAACTTTTATCTATATTTATTGTTGGAATTTCATTCACATTCCAGTTTTTACACTGTTATTCTGATCAAACAAGTCTTTTGCTGAGTCGCTACATATTATGTAAATACCCTAACTGTACAATCTGCTACCGAGGCAGTTAGCTAAAGGAGGTGCAGTTTTGCTACCACCATATAAATTCCTGGTTAGACCAGTCCTGGAATACTGTGTACAGTTCTGGACATGACAATTTATAAAGGATACACATTGCCCTTGGAAACAAGACAGTCCGGATCCATCAGACTGTTTGCAGCTTTTGTTGGGTAGATTATGAGGCATAACCCTTATAACAGTGAAACAACTGTTGGATTCCACCTGGTGCCGCACCCTCTTCTTAATTTCAAGGTGGAGAACGAAATTGATCAACAAAACCCCAAGGGTGCAATGCATTCGGCTGTATCATTAATAACATCATTCCCATCTTCTTCTTCTTAGCTGCATCTCATTTCAAACGTTACAATCCATCCCTAAAAGTATTTGGTCCAGGATTCAATAATTAATGTTGATATAAGAATATTTCTACCATCATTTGAAGTGAGATTCTCATCAATATCCAAAGCAAATTGAATTGTAAACCTGATGTGCAAACAATGGAAATCATGTCAGTATGTAACACCAATCTCATGATTCATCGCCATACCCAACAAGCCCGTGCTTGCAAAACTCAAAACACAGTGTCCAACATTAGATGTGATTCAGCAATTGGGCAACGTTTGCTAAATAATCCACAGTGTGCTAAGAATTATGCTGACAACCAGTTTAATATTGTTAGTAGGGCTCACAGTGTGGCCCATTTGCGGGCACTGGAAGCTACATATATTAATACATAGGGCCCTGTTCTTTGCAGATGGAAAGAACATGTACAAACATTGCGCCTGTTTCAGTGGAACAAAATAAGTGACAGCCATTTGCTGGTTCATTCCTTCGGGCAATGCTTTGACCAATCAACGTTGAACTGCCTGGTTTAAATTTCAAACAAAGCTTGACAGTAAACAATCAGTCACCGCAAACTGGTGCATTCTCCATGGCAACGCCTCTACCAATCAGAGTTCACTTGCTAAGCAATCAGCACTCTCTTCTCATACCATATAAGTTGCCCTGACATTGGTTATTCTTGTGGATTGTCCCGATGAGTGCATGATGAAAAGCTTTGACAACACGTCTCTATTTTCGGCAATTTTCAAGTTCTGTCCTACTAAGCAACTAGAATCACAGAATTGTTGCACAGCAGAAGGAGGCCATTCGGCCCATCGTGTCTGCACTGGCTCTCTGAAACAGCAAGTCCCTTAGTTCCATTCCCCTGCCTTCTCCCCATGACCCTGCATATTCTTCCTTTTCATATAACTGTCAAATTCCCTTTTGAATGCTTCAATTGAAGCTGCCTCTACCACACTCCCAGGCAGTGCATTCCAGATCTTAACGACTCGCTGCATGAAAACGTTTTTCCTCATGTCACTTTTGCTTCCCTTACCAAATACTTTAAATGCGTGCCCTTTCGTCCTCGATCCTTTCACGAATGGGAACAGTTTCTCTCCATCTACTCTGTCCAGACCCCTCATGATTTTGAATAACTCTATCAAATCGCCTCACAGCTTCCTCTTCGCCAAGGAAAACAGTCCTAACTTCTCCAATCTATCTTCATAACTGAAATTCCTCATCCCTGGAACCATTCTCGTGAATCTTTTTTCTGTACTCTCTCCAATGCCCTTACATCTTTCCTAACGTGCGGTACCCAGAATTGGATGCAATACTCCAGCTGAGGCCAAACTAGTGTCTTTTGCAACTTCAATATAACTTCCTTACTCTTGTACTCTATGCCCCTATTAATAAAGCCCAGAATACTGTATGCATTATTCACCACGCTCTCAACCTGTCCTGCCACCTTCAATGACTTATACACATATACACTGAGGTCCCTCTTCTCCTGCACCCCCTTCAGAATTGTCTGCTTTATTCTATATTGTCTCTCCATGTTCTTCCCACCAAAATGAATCACTTCACATTTCTCTGCATTGAACTTCATCTGCCACCTGTCTGCCCATTCCACCAACTTGTCTTGTCCTTTTTGAAGTTCTAAACTATTCTTCACACAGTTCACAATGCTTCCAAGTTTCGTATCTTCTGCAAACTTTGAAATTGTGCCCTGTACACCAATGTGTAGGTCATTAATATAAATCAGGAAAAGCAAGGGTCCCAACACTGATCCCTGAAGAACTCCACTACAAACCTTTCTCCAGCCCGAAAATCAGCCATTAACCACTACCCCTCGTTTCAAGTCACTCAGACAATTTCGTACCCATGTTGCTACTGTCCCTTTTATTCTTGATCTACAAGTTTGCTCACAAGTTTGCTGTGTGGTATTGTATCAAATGCCAACTATTTTAAACTATTGTTACCCCACTTACAATCGTATATCGTCAGCACTGGGTTTTGCCTTGAAAGAAACCTAATTATATGTTATGACCGAGGCGGGAGGAGTGCACTGTTTATTTTGGTTCCACTTCCCCATGGGTCACAACATATGTTTAATTTTTTTCCCTCTTAACTGATACAGTCAATCATAGATGCTATTTTTCTCCCAGAATAAAACACACAAATTAGGTTTCTTTAATAAACAACAAAAATATCAGTTTATTGTAAAAAGAACTGTCTTACCCAGTAATGAAGTAAAGCATAAACCTACAGATTGAAATATCAAAGTTCCCTTTTTACCTTAGCACCTCAAACCCAGACACACACATACACACGTTAACCGGAAAAAATAAAGGTATTTTGTGTTTTTAGAGCTTTTTACAGACAAAAGAAACACTTGGGCTGAAAACCTGCTTCTTCTTGAAGGAATAGAAGATGAGATATGTTGTGTTCCAAAACTGGCATGCAGTCTGGCATCCGGGGGTGGGTCACCGGGATCTTTTAGAACCGTTCTTTTCAGGCAGCATTGAGAATTAATTTAGCAGGTTTTTGTTCAAAGACAGGAGATGAGATGAGTTGACACAGTGGAGTCAAAACAGTTCAAAAGCGAAACCAACCTTTTGACGGCCATCAATCCTGGCCTGTCACTTCTTTGTGAACAACTTCTCCAGGTGTTCAAAGTTGTCCCTTGTTTATTGAGCTGGAAGTCAGGTGTTTCCCACAAAGGCTTGTTGCTATTGCTGGAAGTCAGGTGGCTTCACGGAAAGGCTTGTTCTGCTGAGAAGACCTCTCAGTGTCCCTTTTCAAAAAAATATTCCCAAGGACTGTTTTTCAAAGTCAGGTGGCCTTTACATGACTTCCTTTGAAAACCCCCAAGTTTAGCATTTTTTTCAATCTTTCAAAAATGAATTCTCAAAGAAAAATAACAACACACAGAGGCACTTTTGTAACAGCAGCAAGAACAAATGATCAGAGTAACAATCGAACACAGGACAACTGTCAAAATACACACAGAAGCAATGTCAAGAAAGCTGTTAAGTCTCGGTCTCCATCAAGCTACATTGTGACAAGATCAGGTCGAGTCAGCAGACCACCTTGTAAATTTCAGAGACACTTGATGCATGTCTAACTATTTTTTTTAAAGTTATTTCATTCCATTATGTACATAGTTGTCTTTTGTGTATCTCCATGTTTGGAAAGGGGGATGTTGTGATATCACTTTGCTCATGGAAATGCTATACACAGCATCACAGGAAGTGATGTCACAACCGCATGTGATCAGTTAGTTGGAGTTGAACAAGACACCTGGTCACACGTGTAAGACAAGTTCTCCTGTAAGTGTGTTACTACAGCAATAAATAGCTCACAGTTTATGGACACTCAACTGAAGATTGCTTATTTCCTTATTACTATATTTAAAAGCAATAAACACACAAGACCACCAGGAAATTGACACACGTGCGTTTCCTGTTCCTTCACTTCAGTCTATTTTCACCACAGACATGTTTCTTGTGCAAAATGGCCTGTTTGGTTTGAATGGAAATGATTTATCCAGCCAATAACAGCACCGAGTGATGAAGGCATGTGCATAAAATAGACAGTGAGATGAAATAGTCCCACAAGCTGCGGAGATGCAAGTTTCAATTTCTAAAATGGACCAAGATAATTAATATGGTTCCTGTGAAATGTGCCAAGCAATGCACGGCCATCGTACACCAATAGAAACAACTGGCTCACATCAAATTCTGACACTTTCATGTGGCATCTCCTTCTGCTTCTGTCACTGTCTTTCCTCCAGCTCCCGCTGCTTCTCCAGCTCCCGGGTGAATTAGCTACTTGATGTGAACACATCGAATTCATAAAACACAGGTTTCCCTGGAAAGCAGGAAGTGAGAATGAAAGATGCAGCACATTGAGAAGCGATAGATTTTGTAGATAACAGGATAAATACGCACCAGAATCTTATATTCCTGCTTCTTCCAGATACTGAATACATGAATGTTCAAGATTTGTTCCCATTAGCAATTATCCACAGTCACACACTTCCTCCAATTCTTTACACGTTGCTTAGATTTCAAAATGTGCATATTTTCTCATAGGTTTTCAATGTGAAGAAAGCAGAGCTATGAGAAGCTAATGTTGTTAAGCAGATGTAGTGAAAGAAAATACCTAACAGGCTGATGATAACAGTGAATGTTTTGTTGAGTTGAGCTGCAGTGAAGGGTTGGCACCATTTAAAATGTCATTCAGCAGGTGTCATTCCAAATGTCATTCCAAATCTGGTGATAAAAATTATAAGAACATTTTTCGCTGCATTTCCTCAGTGGCATGAGGTCAAAAGACCAGGAAACAAGTTAAGAAAGTGTATTTGACTGTGATGGATTGTAAGATGGCAGAATGACTGTGAAGGCATCAGCAGTGGTGTTGAGAAACAAAGAATTATAGAAAGGTACAGCACAGAAGTAGGCCATTCGACCCAGCGTGAATCTTTGACAGAGCTGCAGTGATTGGTTGATCAGGAGTGATATTTGTGCCAGTTTGAACAGCAAGCAGAAAAAGCTATCCCATCACCATCCACATTTTCCTTGCCCCATCATCCCTTTTATCAGTCCATCACTCCATGTTCTAACTTATCACAGCCCTTCACGTGTTCACTTTCATTCTCCTTGCTCTATCTCTGTAATTGTCATTGAACTGTTACATCTCTGATCACCCCACCAGCTTTGATGAATGATCACAGACCTGGGGCTTTAATTGTGCTTCTCTCTCCACAGCTAACGCTTGAGATACTGAGCATTTTTCTGCTTTTATTTAACACGTATGTCATGTTTGTGAGACTTGTCACAGTAGCAAGATCTTACAATTTTTCCAATCATGAATCGAACCGAGGCCATGGTAGTAAGAGCATTAAGTCCTAACCACTCGACCACGAGTGAAGCCACCACAAGTTAGCTGCTTTTTCAATTTCTTCACTTTCTGCAGGAAATTCCAATGATTCTATGAAGATTCGAGTTCTGCCGTGGTCATTTTACGCACAGAAATCTGGTTCAACGTAATGAAACCAAACCACATCCCCACTCATTCACTGAAGGTTTCAGTTCCTTCAAAACCTTGCAAGGATCTTTATGAAAACACATTTACTTGTTGTCTTCAGTGTTTATTTCTCATCCATTTTTACCTTTAGATTAGTTTCTAACAAATGCACAATATCTAATTGACGCTGATAAATGTGAACATTTCCAATTAGCAAGATGAGCTTTGCATCAATCAGTTCAACGGATTACAGCAAATGTCTGTTTGAGTGGTGAACAAGTCAGTGATCTCCTCAGACAGCCAACTCAGGAAAATTGACAAAAAAAATCTCGCTGTGAGCTGGGTTTGAACTGGCCCATTCCATCCATTTTAATTTTTCGAACAAGTCGATTTTGTGTTATTTCACCAGATGCCTTTTGAAAGTCCATTTACACAACATCAACCATACTATCACTAGCTTCATCAACATTTTCTGTTACTTCATCAAATAACACATATCATGAGAAAAGCAGCAACTGCCTGTCAAAAAAAGCCCAGTTCCTCAGTTCA
Organism: Heterodontus francisci; assembly: GCF_036365525.1. Classification (NCBI taxonomy): domain Eukaryota; kingdom Metazoa; phylum Chordata; class Chondrichthyes; order Heterodontiformes; family Heterodontidae; genus Heterodontus; species Heterodontus francisci. The sequence continues at coordinate 37,245,395 of NC_090404.1, read as the reverse complement.
CATCCCTTGTCTAAGAAGATTCCCCAAAGACATATGATCAACAACCCACCGCTGTCCTTCCAAAGGCCAGTCCTGCTTTTGCAGCATGTGTCTGCCGAGCCGTCACTCAGACCTGAATTTATCGACTGAGTTCAAGGCCCAAATGAACAGTGCTGTGAATGGAACGTGTGCAACTGAGAAACAGCGGTGGTAACTGAGCAATGTTAATGGCTTCAAGAATATGAAAGTTGATGAATGCTACAGTCAGCTAAGCTGCAGTAAAATGAAATGGAAGCAAGTCAGTATTAATATGGAAGGAATAATCTAAGAGAAGAGGCGGGGTTGAATGTGGAAAGTGAAGCACAGTAAGTGCGATGATGTAAAAATAGTCAATAGCTTTTTGTAGGGCTAAATAATAACTCGTTTATTAAATACATATAATTATTTACACTCTCCACAGCCTCTCTAGCTAGCACACCACGTCCTGCTTGTACCTTCTTCCAAGCCGAACACCCAAGTGACTAACATTGGTTACACTAAAGTGGGAGGGGTTTATTCTCACAGTCTCAACATTAACCCTTTCAAGCCCTTATACTACAGGTGCAGCAGCAGGTTTAACGCTTAAAGTAAGCTCTGTCTTGATTTGGTTTGAATCGCTGTTGCTGTGACCACAAAACAGATTATTCACCATTATACAGTCACAGTCCCATCAAATCAGTTGTGATAGTCTGACACAGATCACTGCAATGACTGTTAAAGAAATATATTTTTGGTGAATAGTATCTCTCCACAAAAGCTGCTGAAAAATTCCAACATTTTCAGCTTTTATTTTAGTCTTTCCATTTTATAACAAGATGTATGGTAACATTGGGATTGGAACCCCCATCCCTCAAAGAACCAGTACAGAAACCCACCTCTTGAAACCACACTAACACAGCTTCACTTGCAGTACTGATGACTGGTAATTGAAAGCGAGCTTTCTTGTTGTGTGCTCTCTGAGTCCAGTTTTTGTAATGAGAATGAAGGAAATAAGAGAGCTTTCCAAGTCATGTTCTAATGACGATATGACTGAGAGGTTCAGTCGGTGGACCACGAATCCATTATACCCTGAATGCATGGTTTTGAATTCCATCCTCATTGTTATTGTGTTTAAGACTTGATGTGTTTCTTCCTTTTGTCAACACATACAAGATTCCTGCATCCGAGTCCCATCCTTCCGCAAGCCACAGTGGGGGAGTTATACATTGCTGCCATAATTTCCACCCTAACTGTTCCTTGCACGGAGGTACAGAGAGTGTAAGATCTGAACGATGTGAAGTATCAAAGTGGATGATTGTATCCTGATGAAAAGAATTTCTCTCCACAGATGCTGCCTGACCTGCTGAATGTTTCTAGCATTGTCAGTTTTTAATTTTATGCTTTCATGATAACGGTTTGTTTTTACTTACCTCAAGGGCGCAGCTCCAGGTACAACTTTTCTGTGCTCTTCTCACATACACGTTTGCTCTTTATTATCCAGCACACGCTGTAAAGTCAAACGTTTCCACACACACCGGTCTGTGCCATGGCGTTCAAAAAACTTCTCATAATTTCAGGGAGTCTAAGTGTTTCTTAGTGAATCCAAAAGAGCACAGGGATCACTGAGGCTGTAAGGGAATATAAGGGATTAATACTTATCCAGGGGATCTGAAGGCTATGAGTGTGTAGCAGTGAGAGTAAGGGACTCTCAGCGTATATCAAAGAAATAGAGACAGGGAGAATTAGAGAAGATCATGAGCTTAAGGAGAATCAAAGTGTCTAAGTAATGCTCGAGATGTATCGGATAGGATAAATAACGCTTGGGATTTATCGGATAGGATAAATAACGCTTGGGATGTATCGGATAGGGAATGCTCAGGATGTATCAGATAGAATAATGAACACTCCAGATGATTCAGATATGATAAGGAATGCTCAGGAAACATCAGGATAGGGATAAGGACATTCAGGCATGTGCAGAATAAACTCACAGGTAATGACAGCCAAATGACCATAATATTGAATAATTAATTTACCTCTGTTGTGGGACAACTCAACCACCACACCAGGAGACTCAGTTACAGGATCAGTTGATTTATTTAAGTGTACGCAGGGAGAAACACCAGCTTGGGTATTCCAAGGTAATACTCTAACTTTACATCCAGGAGCACAAATGCATAGACCATTGTTATCATGCATTGTCATGGAAAAATACAGCACTGAAACCAGCCCTTCGACCCACCGAGTCTGTGCAGACAATCAACCACCCATTTATACTAATCCGACATTAATCCCATGTTCTCTACTGCATCGCCTCCTACATTAATCCCAAATTCCCACCACCTACCTACAGTACGAGCAACTTACCTATCAACCTGCAAATCTTCGGTGGTGGGAGGACACTGGAGCACCCAACAAAAACCCACACAGTCACAGGGAGAACTTGTAAACTCCACACAGACAGTACCCAGAACCGAACCCAGGTTGCTAGAGTTGTAAGGCTGAAGTACTAATCACTGCACCATCACTGTGTTCAAGCAACAGATAATTGATATGATTGACCATAAACTTTAATGAAAACAATGATGATTGATTACGTATTCTAATGAGCACATTTCCTCAGTCTTATCAATACACATACCAGATATCTCCAAACTGTTATCAACTGTTTGTCTTTTATCTCTTTGTTTCCTTATACCAACATTCCACAGAAATGGTTGATTTACGGCCTCGAGGCCCACCCCCTCCCCCGGCTCCAGGTTTCAATTTCTTATCCTAACCTTCGCCCGAGCAGCTTGTTTGTTCTATTCTATACCAAACCTGATCATTAAATTTAGCTGAGATGTATTTCTGATTCTCACTTTGTTTCTACTTATGGAAGTATTTATCAGCACCCACTCCAGATGTCTCTGGCCTGGATCTATTTTTTGTTTCACATTAGTCCAAACATTCCATAGTTGAATTTGTTTATTGTAAAGTCTGTACAGATCCCAGCTATCAACCTTTACTCCCTAATCCTGTAACAGCTTGTCTGTCTTTCTCCCATCCTGATTTATTCTGCTGGGCTGCCTTTCTAAAATATTGCTTCATTCTGCTTAACCTTTTCACCTCTATATTTGTCAGGGACACTAACAGGGTGGACATGACCTTGGAAGATGAGAGAAACAAAGCAATGAAGACATTGAAGATAAAAAGGGACAGATGGTTCACAATCCAATAAACTAGAGAAGATAAAACCTCTGTGCTCGATGGCACAAGGGAGGAGATGGCAGAGGCACCATATCTATATGGAGAGACTTGCATTTATATAGCGCCTTTCATGACATCAGGACATCGTAAGGTGCTTTACAGCCAATGAAGTACTTTTGAATGTAATCGTTGTTGTAAATTAAGAAACGTGGCAGCCAATTTGTGCACAGCAAGATCCCACAAACAGCAATGTGGTAATGACCAGATCATCTGTTTTCTTTTGAAGTGATACTGACGAAGGGATAAATGACAAACCCTCACTTCTCACCATTTCTACAACAGACAGACAATTAGACCAGTTTTAGAAACTGGGCTGGACAGGTAGATCACAGATAGATTTTGAAATATTTCACTCTGATGGCTCAGAATCGAGCAACTCCTTTTCCTCTTCAGTAAAGAGAGACCGGCAGGCGGCTCCCAGACACAGCTCAGGCCGGGACCGGCAACTCTCCACCAGTAGTGGCTGGATTAGGGAGCAGAGATCCTGAGCTGTTGTTGAGGTGGTTTGGCTGCTGCTGCTTCCACCTCTCACACTCTGAGAGCACCGGTGGTGATCTGTAACTGATCTCACTGCCAGGGCTGAGCTTCATCTTCTTACTGTGGACCTCATGGTGCAGCAGGAGCGCATCTCACGCCAGATAGAAACCACGTGGTAAAGTCACGTGGAGAGTCACAGAGGGACTGGTTCCTGTATTCGGTGCCAGACATCAGGAGTTGAACTCCAACTACACTGCTGAGTAAGGAAGGGATTTGGTGATGTGCCCAAAAGGGTACGCAACTCAAAAGATAGCAGCAGTGGGCCTTGAATTCATGCTTCTTCACAGACTGATACGACAACACAGCACCTTAGACTGCTCGGCCACGCTGACACCATATAGCAGCACTGGCCAAGAAAATGGTGTTTGTTGATTAAAAGGTGCTTTTCTTCAGAATTATCTATGAATCGCGGCCTATGCATTGAAAGAAGGAATTGAAACGAATTTCTAAGCAGAATTCATTCAAACAGCAGGCAAGTGGTTGCATTGTTGAATTGGCCATCCAGGGATCCTCGATAAATCGACTTTGACAAGACCATTGAAACATAGTTTGGTCAGTTCAGTTGGTTGAAGCATTGTACTAGTGACACCAAGGCAGTGGATTGATTCCCTGTGTAGGCCAATCATTTTTTTTTTCAGGGTTATGTGAGCTGTTAGCATCTGCTCAGAAGAGACGGTGGTGCAGTGGGGACCTGGGTTCAAATCCCACCATGGTAGCTTGTACTGTTTATGTTTAACAAATTAATATGAAGCTAGCCTCAGTCACAGTGCCATGAAACTGTTACCAATCTGGTTCACTAATGTCCTTCAGTGAAGGAAATCTACTGCCCTTATCAGCTCTTGCCTACATGTGACTCCAGACCCACAGCAATGTGGTTAAGAACAAAGAACAAAGCAAATTACAGCACAGCAACAGGCCCTTCGGACCTCCAAGCCTACGCCGATCCAAAACCTCTATCTAAACCTGTCGCCTATTTTCTAAGGGTCTGTATCTCTTTACTTCCTGCCCATTCATGTATCTGTCTAGATACATCTTAAAAGATGCTATCGTGCCTGCGACTATCACCTCCACTGGCAATGCATTCCATGCACCCACCACCCTCTGCGTAAAGAACTTTCCACGCATATTCCCCTAAACTTTTCCCCTCTCACTTTGAACTCGTGTCCCCTTGTAATTGAATCCCCCACTCTGGGAAAAAGCTTCTTGCTATCCACCCTGTCTATACCTCTCATGATGTTGTACACCTCAATCAGGTCCCCCCTCAACCTCCGTCTTTCTAATGAAAATAATCCTAATCTACTCAAAGTCTATTCATAGCTAACGCCCTCCATACCCGGCAACATCCTGGTGAACCTCCTCTGCACCGTCTCCAAAGCATCCACATCCTTTTGGTAATGTGGCGACCAGAACTGCACGCAGTATTCCAAATGTGGCCGAACCAAAGTCCTATACAACTGTAACATGACCTGCCAACTCTTGTACTCAATACCGCATCCGATGAAGGAAAGCATGGCGTATGCCTTCTTGACCACTCTATTCACCTGCGTTGCCACCTTCAGGGAACAATGGACCTGAACACCCAAATCTCTCTGTACATCAATTTTCCCCAGGACTTTTCCATTTACTGTATAGTTCACTCTTGAATTGGATCTTCCAAAATGCATCACCTCGCATTTGCCCTGATTTAACTCCATCTGCCATTTCTCTGCCCAACTCTCCAGTCTATCTATATTCTGCTGTATTCTCTGACAGTCCCCTTCACTATCTGCTACTCCACCAATCTTAGTGTCGTCTGCAAACTTGCTAATCAGACCACCTATACTTTCCTCCAAATCATTTATGTATATCACAAACAACAGTGGTCCCAGCACGGATCCCTGTGGAACAGCACTGGTCACACGTCTCCATTTTGAGAAACTCCCTTCCACTGCTACTCTCTGTCTCCTGTTGCCCAGCCAGTTCTTTATCCATCTAGCTAGTACACCTTGGACCCCATGCGCCTTCACTTTCTCCATCAGCTTACCATGGGGAACCTCATCAAACGCCTTACTGAAGTCCATGTATATGACATCTACAGCCCTTCCCTCATCAATCAACTTTGTCACTTCCTCAAAGAATTCTATTAAGTTGGTAAGACATGACCTTCCCTGCACAAAACCATGTTGCCTATCACTGATAAGCCCATTTTCTTCCAGATGGGAATAGATCCTATCCCTCAGTATCTTCTCCAGCAGCTTCCCTACCACTGACGTCAGGCTCACCGGTCTATAATTATCTGGATTATCCCTGCTACCCTTCTTAAACAAGGGGACAACATTAGCAATTCTACAGTCCTCCGGGACCTCACCCATGTTTAAGGATGTTGCAAAGATATTTGTTAAGGCCCCAACTATTTCCTCTCTCGCTTCCCTCAGTAACCTGGGATAGATCCCATCCGGACCTGGGGACTTGTCCACCTTAATGCCTTTTAGAATACCCAACACTTCCTCCCTCCTTATGCCGACTTGACCTAGAGTAATCAAACATCTGTCCCTAACCTCAACATCCGTCATGTCCCTCTCCTCGGTGAATACCGATGCAAAGTACTCATTTAGAATCTAACCCATTTTCTTTGACTTCTCGCATAACTTTCCTCCTTTGTCCTTGAGTGGGCCAATCCTTTCTCTAGTTACCCTCTTGCTCCTTATATATGAATAAAAGGCTTTGGGATTTTCCTTACCCCTGTTTGCTAAAGATATTTCATGACCCCTTTTAGCCCTCTTAATTCCTCGTTTCAGATTGCGCCTACAATCCCGATATTCTTTCAAAGCTTTGTCTTTCTTCAGCTGCCTAGACCTTATGTATGCTTCCTTTATCCTCTTAGCTAGTCTCACAATTTCACCTGTCATCCATGGTTCCCTAATCTTGCCATTTCTACCCCTCATTTTCACAGGAACATGTCTCTCCTGCACGCTAATCAACCTCTCTTTAAAAGCCTCCCACATATCAAAAGTGGATTCACCTTAAAACAGCTGCTCCCAATCTACATTCCCCAGCTCCTGCAGAATTTTAGTATAGTTGGCCTTCCCCCAATTTAGCACTCTTCCTTTAGGACCACTCTCGTCTTTGTCCATGTGTATTCTAAAACGTACGGAATTGTGATCACTATTCCCAAAGTAGTCCCCTACTGAAACGTCAACCACCTGGCTCGGCTCAGTCCCCAACACCAGGTCCAGTATGGCCCCTTCCCGAGATGGACTATTTACATACTGCTCTAGAAAACCCTCCTGGATGCTCCTTACAAATTCTGCTCCATCTAGACCTCTAACACTAAGTGAATCCCAGTAAATGTTGGGAAAATTAAAATCTCCTTTCACCACCACCCTGTTGCTCCTACAGCTTTCCATAATCTGTTTACATATTTGTACCTCTATCTCACGCTCGCTGTTGGGAGGCCTGTAGTCCAGCCCCAACATTGTTACCGCACCCTTTCTATTTCTGAGTTCTGCCCATATTGCCTCACAGCTCGAGTCCTCCATAGTGCCTTCCTTCATCACAGCTGTGATATCCTCTTTGACCAGTAATGCGACTCCTCCACCCCCTTTTACCTCCCTCTCTATCCCGCCTGAAGCATCGGTATCCTGGGATATTTAGTTGCCAATCATGCCCTTCCCTTAACCAAGTCTCAGTAATAGCAATAACATCATACTCCCAGGTACTAATCCAAGCCCCAAGTTCATCTGCCTTACCTATTACACTTCTTGCATTAAAACAAATACACCTCAGACAACCAGTCCCTTTGCTTTCATCATCTGCTCCCTGCCTACTCTTTCCCTTAGTCACGCTGACTTCATTATCTAGTTCCTTACAGGCTTTAGTTACTACATCCTTACTCTCCACGGACCTCATTTGGTTCCCATCCCCCTGCCACATTAGTTTAAACCCTCCCCAACAGCGTTCGCAAAAGAACCCCCAAGAACATTGGTTCCAGTCCGACCCAGGTGTAGACCATCCAATTTGTAATAGTCCCACCTCCCCCAGAACCGGTCCCAATGTCCCAAAAATCTGAACCCCTCCCTCCTGTACCATCTCTCAAGCCACGCATTCATCCTGACTATTCTTTCATTTCTACTCTGACTATCACGTGGCACTGGTAGAAATCCTGAGATTACTACCTCTGAGGTCCTACTTTTTAACTTGGCTCCTAACTCCCTAAATTCTGCTTGTCGGACCTCATCCCGTTTTTTACCTGTATCATTGGTGCCAATGTGCACAACGACAACTGGCTGTTCACCCTCCCCCTTCAGAATGTTCTGCAGCCGATCTGAGACATCCCTGACCCGTGCACCTGGGAGGCAAAATACCATTCTGGAGTCTCGTTTTCGACCACAGAACCGCCTATCTACTCCCCTTACAATCGAATCCGTGATGACTATAGCCCTTCCGCTCTTTTTCCCTCCCTTCTGAACAGCAGAGACAGCCACGGTGCCATGAATCTGGCTAGTGCTGCCTTCCCCTGGTGAGCCATCTCCCTCAACAGTATCACGGGTCAGAAACGGCCCAAATATACAGGGTTTTACTTACCCAGCAGCCCACTGGTCTCCGCCGAAAACAAAAGGAAATTAAGTTTACTTTAAACTGACCTTCCCAGCCGCTCACTTGCTCGCACACTCTGCTCCCGAAAAAGCTGCTGCAATGAAAGGCAAGTTATTTTAAACGGCCCAAATATATAGGGTTTTACTTACCCAGCAGCCCCCTGGTCTCCACCAAAAACAAAAGGAAATTAAGTTTACTTTAAACTGACCTTCCCAGCTGCTCACTCGCTCGCACTGTCTGCTCCCGAAAAAGCTGCTGCAATGAAAGGCAAGTTATTTTAAACGGCCCAAATATATAGGGTTTTACTTACCCAGCAGCCCCCTGGTCTCTGCCGAAAACAAAAGGAAATTAAGTTTACTTTAAACTGACCTTCCCAGCTGCTCACTCGCTCGCACTGTCTGCTCCCGAAAAAGCTGCTGCAATGAAAGGCAAGTTATTTTAAAAGGCCCAAATATATAGGGTTTTACTTACCCAGCAGCCCCCTGGTCTCTGCCGAAAACAAAAGGAAATTAAGTTTACTTTAAACTGACCTTCCCAGCTGCTCACTCGCTCGCACTCTCTGCTACCGAAAAAGCTGCTGCAATGAAAGACTTAACTGCCCTCTGAAATTGCCAGTCAAATTACTCACATGTCAAGGGTAATGAGGGATGGGCAACAAATGCTGGTTGTGTCAGTGATGCCCGCATCCCATGAAAGAATAATAAAAGTTTGAGTCCATTAGGAAATTACATTGAATGTTTGCCTGGCTTACCTCTGTACAAATGAACAAATAACTGATTGCCACCCAGGAGATTTAAGGTTCTAAGATTTTCAATTTTGTATTCATATTTGGGATCTGAGCACCGCTGGCCCATCAATAATTGCTCTTGAGAAGTTGGTGGTGAGCCACCTTCCTGAACTGCTGCAGTCCATGTGGTGTAGGTACACCCACAGTGTTGTTAGAGAGAGAGTTCCAGGATTGTGACCCAGTGACAGTGAAAGAACGGTGATATAGTTCCACGTCAGGATGGGGGTTGGTTTGGAGGGGAACTTGTAAATGGTGGTGTTCCCATGCATCTGTTGCCCTTGTCCTTCAAGGTGGTAGAGGTCACGGGTTTGGAAGGTGCTGTCAAAGGAGGTTTGGCTTTATGAGTGATAATGAAGAGAAAGCTGTAGACTGCAAAAAGATATCAATGGATGCGGTGACATGGGCAGAACAGTGGCAATTGGAATTCAAACTGGAAAAGTGTGAGGTGATGTATTTGAGAAAGGCTAACAAGGTAAGGGAATACAGAATAAATGGAAGACATATAGAGGAACAGAAGGACCTTGGAGTGCCTGTCCACAGATTGCTGATGGCGGCTGTTGTTGTGGGTCTTTGAGTGGGTATGTCCATAATTTGTATATATCATCAGGGAGGGTATGATGTCATCTGTCACGTGACACAATAGTTGGAATGTGTTTGTTGACCAAGCAAGACACACTAGTAAGAGCTCTCCAGCAATATTTGTATACTGCTGCAATCTTTAAATAAAGAACTCACAATATAGTTTACCAGTCCTACCTGTCTGATTGGTGTGGTTGCGTTTGAAGAATAGAGGAAACGCAATATGGTCGCAGTGTATGCTTTGTTGAGGATTTTGAGCTTTAACGGCACATTGGGAGAGTATCAGATTGAGCTTGGGACTACAGCAGCATTCTGCAAGGGGAGCAGAAGCTGTCAACAGAGCTTTGAGAGGTGAAACACTATCAGCAGGCGGTACTCCATTGGGAACAGTGAGTAACTGTACTGAGGGGACACTGGTTCATTGTCAAAGGGGGTGCGATCAGTTGACTTAGTTCAGGCCAGTGTAAGTTAATTGAAAGACATGCTTAAAATAAAATGCTGTAAAACCATCACAGCCATTTAGTTTAGAGATACAGCACTGAAACAGGCCCTTCGGCCCACGAGTCTGTGCCGACCATCAACCACCCATTTATACTAATCCTAAACTAATCCCATATCCCTACCACATCCCCACCTGTTCCTATATTTCCCTACCACGTATCTATACGAGGGGCAATTTATAATGGTCCATTTACGTACCAACCTGCAAGTCCTTTGGCAGGAAACCGGAGCACCCGGAGGAAACCCATGCAGACACAGGGAGAATTTGCAAACTCCACACAGGCAGTGCCCAGAATTGAACCCAGGTCGCTGGAGCTGTGAGGCAGCAGTGCTAACTACTGCACCACTGCGCCACTGTGCCGCCCCATGAGGCATCATGGTGCTGTTCGCGCCAAAGAGCCACTTTGTGGACAGTGTCTGAAAAACTGTGCGAAGGGGAGCAACAGGGCCACAGACCCACAGTGCCATAGAGTTCAGAAACAGGTGTGGTAAGTAAAAGTACTGCAGGCAGCCAGATCTGTAACACATTGAAACCTTCCTGTAGAGAAAATCAGGAAAGCTTCTTCTTACCTAGGAAATCATGGAAAATCGTGGGAATGTCAGCAAGATGTCGATTAAATTCCCGTGCATGAATTGGGAAGCAGCGATCCTCTTTTGAAATTTTTCAAACAAAAGGTAGAGTTATGGTTCCTTGATTTGGCTGCATCAGAACCAGATAAACTAGCAGTCAAAATTAAGATAGCTATTGGAATCGAAGGTGTTCATAGGCTGCAAACCTCAGGTTTATCAGATGATGATCAGAGAGACTCTAAGAAAATATGGGTCAAACTAGAAGACCAACTCCGTATGAAAGTCAATTTCAGGATGTCAGTTGCAATTGATGTCATATAGGCAGCAAATAAAAGAGTCAACTGACCAATTTGTCAGTCGCTGTAGGGACAAAGACAGGGACTGTGACTTTTCTGAAGCTGAGTGATCTGAAAGAATTATAGAGTTAACCATAGGGCCGGCACCCATTGAAGCTTTTCAAATGACCTCCTGGAAAATCCAAAGGTCTTGAAATTGAAACTTTATTAAAAGAAGGGCATAAATACAAAGCTATCCTTACAGGCTGACAGAGTTTGCAAGCATTAAGTGCAGCTTCAAATACTGACACAGTAGCCAAGGTGAGAAAATCGAGCATGCTGTATAGAAGATGTGGACGACTTCATCTACCAAGAAGCTGTGCAGCATACCAGGATCACTGTAAAGAATGTGGTATTAAAGGACATTGGGCACACCAGTGTAAGAAACACAGCTCAGAATCTGTGGCAAGAAGTCACCAGAAGCAACAACCAAGTGGAAAATATATGCAACACACTGGCAGAAACACATAGCCTACCAGGTATAGAAGCGAGCATACTTACAAAGTCAGCAAGAGAGCAGAAAGCATGGAAAATGATGATGGGCAAGTTCTTACAAAGGAGACAGTGCAAACATTTCACATTGTAAACATTACCAGCTCCATAGCGGCAATCAGACCACTGGAATTATTTTCAACCATTACTATTGTGTGTCCTAGGAAGAATGGATAGCACACCTTGAGGGCCAGAATTAACACCAGGACAAGTGCCAATATGCTTCCTCTAAGAATACTGAACGATATGTGTCTTCAACATTGGAAGGTAATGATATAGCCATCTACAGGTAAGCTAACTGCATATAATGGATAATCAATTCATTGCATCAGTACAATAACACTGAATACAGCTACATTCAATCAGCATGGTCGTCTTTTATCTCTTTGATATATAAGGTCCAGCAATAGCAGGCCCATCAGCATGCGGAGACCTTAAGCTCATTACTATTCATGGGATCAACAAGGTGCCAGTTAGTATATCAGATATCAAGAATCAACCCCATCGAGTCAGTCCTTGGTTTGTAATCTAAATACCCGGACCAGTTCGGTACAATCAGTAGGTTTAAAGGGAAAGCAGTCTTACACCTAGGAGAGGATGCAATTCAGCCAACAGCCCCTCTGAGAATATACAGCAATCATATCCAAGGCAAGTTAAAATTGAACTGGACAAACCGGAGCAATACAGTATTACCTGTAAGATACAACAGCACACGGACTGGTGCAGTTCGATTCCGTTTGTGGTAAACAAGGACAGAACAATTAAGCTATGTCTAGACCTGAGACATCTTAAGGAAGCATTGAAAAGATTCCAATTTCACTGTTGGAGAAATTGAAGTCGAAATTTGTCTCTGTGAAATTGTTCTTCAAGTTGGATGCTGTGAACGGTTAATGGTCTGTTCATCTGGCAGAAGGCTCATAGAAGTTGACAACATTTCGGACACTATTCAGAAAGGTACTGTTTTCAAAGATTGCTTTTTGGAGTATAAATCAGCCAGGACTTGTTCTAACTGTACAGGGACCAAATCACTGGAGAGAAGCTGGGATGGATTTGTATCACTGATGATATTGCCATGGTTGTCCGGATGAAGGAAGAACACGATCTCAATTTATAGCTTTTAATGGAGGCAGCACATCGTGAAGGCCTTGTCTTCAATAGTCAAAAATGCAAGGTGACTGTGCATCATATTAACTTCTTTGGTTCTATATATTCCTGCGATGGTATTCGTCAGGATCTTAGCAATTTGGAGGACATACACTCCATGCCTATCCCAGAAGACAGAGAAAATCTACGGCATTGTCTGAAATTATTTAACTTCTTTGCACCGTACATTCCCAAATTTACACAGAAGACAACGTTATTAAGGAAGGAAGTACCGGTCATATGGTAACAGGAACATCGGCACATGTTTGAGGAGATAAAGTCACTGTCAGAGGGATTGTAGTTTCTCCAGTATTACCACCAAAGGAAAGAAACCACCTTGGAGGTTGATGCATCGCAGAAGGGGCTCAGAGCTTCCAATCTGCAGGATGGTCAGGGAGCGTGTGTAAATGGAAGAGAAATGGGGACTGGTCAGGGAGCGTCAGAAAATGGAGGAGAAATGGGGACTGGTCAGGTGGTGTCTGTGAATGGAGGGGAAATGGAGACTTGTCAGGGAGCGTCTGTAAAAAGAGGAGAAATGGGGACTGTTCAGGGAGCGTCGGGAAATGGAGGAGAAATGGGGACTGGTCAAGGAGCGTCTGTAAATGGAGGAGAAATGGGGACTGGTCAGTGGGTGTCTGTAAATGGAGGAGAAATGAGGTCTGGTCAGGGGGTGTCTGTGAATGGAGGAGGAATGGAAACTTGTCAGGGAGTGTCTGTGAAAGGAGAAGGAATGGAGACTGCTCAGAGAGCGGCTGTAATTGGAGGAGAAATGGAGACTGGGGAAGGATCATCTGTAAATGAAGGAGGAATGGTGACTGGGCATGGACAGTCTGTAAAGACAGGAGAAATGGAGACGAGTCAGGGTGCATTTGTAAAGGAAGAAGAAATGGGGACTGGTCAGGGAGCATCTGTAAACGGAGGAGAAATGGAGGCTGTGAAATGGGTGCCTGTAAACAACCTACACCAGCCCCTCCCCACAACCCGCTCCGCCTCCATAGAACACTTCATCATCAATTCTCAATCCGTCACTGACTTAAATATTTCCAGAGGAGAAACACATCATGGTAGATGTAAACCCAGCCAGTGTCAGTAGCTTCAGGAGAGGAGAGGGAGAGAGGAACAATTGAGTGTGGAACTGAACCCAGCCAGAGTCAGCACCTTCAGGGGAGGAGAGGGAGAGCGGAACCTGTGAGTATAGAACCGAACCCAGCCAGAGTCAGCACCTTCAGGGGAGGAGAGGGAGAGAGGAACCTGTGAGTGTAGAACTGAACCCAGCCAGAGTCAGCACTTTCAGGGGAGGAGAGGGAGAGAGGAACCTGTGAGTGTAGAACTGAACCCAGCCAGAGTCAGCACCTACTGATGAATCAAAGGTTTGTTCCTGCCTGAAACTGTAACTGAAGCTGGTCAGTTGACATTACTGAGGATAGTCGGTGTTGGGGGGGCGGTGGGGGGGGGGGGGGGGGGAGGAGGAGGATGTGTTGTTGGGGAGGAAAGGTGACTTCATCGGAGATTGAGTTGTTCAACTTTTGAGTTTCAGGTAATGAGATGGGTTTAGGTTTCAGCACAGGGAGGAGGGAGAATGTGTTGGACGGAAATTTATAGCTTTGGGAGAACAAGAGAGGGAGAATGTTCCATAAAAACTGGAATTGTCCGTTCTGAATTTCTACCCTGGACTTACTGTGATGACTTTTGTCATCCTTCCCAAACACGGGACAATTTATTTGTTTCAGCCCCGTGGGGAATCATTGGTGTCCCACCAGGTTAGTGTTCACTCCCTAGTTTCACATCTTAATCTCCCCTGCAGTCCCTTCCCTCCCCCACTCCCCGCTCATCCTCACAAATGACAACTGACCAGCTTCAGTTACAGCTTCAGGCAGGAGCAAACCTTTGATTTATCAGAAGGTGCTAATTCTGACTGTGTTCAGTTCTACATGCACTGGTTCCCTCTTTCCACCCCCACACCTACCCTCTCCTTTAACAGGAGATTAGAAGGCGGGAAGCTGATAACAAACATCTCATCAAGATCAGACAGAGTCACCCGATTCCTCAGGACCTGATTAGTATCGGCCTTTCAATGTGTAAGGAAAAAGCACAGCAGGGAGAAACTGGAAAAGTCACTGTGTGGATGAGCCTTTAGCCAATCACCTGGCCTGTCAGTTCTCACTCGCTGGAGAAATGGCTTTAATATTGGGACTATGGGAAGAGATTTGTTCCCCGTTTCAGTTGGATGTTGACCCACTGGAGAGAGGCTGTTCATCTGATCCCAGTGTGGGAAGCGAGTTAAATAATAATCCAACCTGCCAAGGTACCAGCGAGTTCACTAGTGACTGCAGAGATTGGATTCTGCTGTTATTGCTGCTGTTAATCACATCCAGGAATGTACCATGTTCACTCTGACAGATGGGATTTGTTTCTGCTGATGTTAATAAATCCAATTACTGAGCTGGAGATTGAGGTTTATTTTTCTGGATCTGTGTCAAATACAGCAAAATGTGAAGGGTTAATCTATTAAACTCTTACAATACTGTAAAGTACCATGAATGCGGCAGATATTCTCTAAAGCAAATGGGAAATAAATTTAATGTTTGTAGCTGGCTATTTCATTTACATTACTTGGGAAATAGACGGCATAAACACGGTGGCTCTGTAGTACTGCCTGAGTCCGGCAGATAGCGCTGTCTCTTCTTTCAACTCCTGAAAAGTGTGTGACTGTCCGAAAGCTGGGTGACTGAGTGCAGATCGGGTTTTAACACATTGCAGCTCAGAGAGAGATCAAAAGCTGCCCAGTACCTGTGGCAGGCCAGGGTCAGACACTGGGCAGACTGCACTTCAGAGGGGCATCAACATTTGCCCTCTCCCCGGAATTGCTCAGGAACACGATCCCCCTACACTGCAGAGCACTTCAGAGGGGGCATCACAAATTGTCCCCTCCCTGGGTCAGATCAGAGTCAGACACTGAATATATTGCACCCCACAGAGATATCACAACCTGTCCCCTCCCTGGGATAGCTCAGCGTCAGACACTGAACACACTGCACCCCACAGGAACATCACAAACTGCCCTTCCATGGGACAGCTCAGGGTCAGACACTGAACACACTGCACCCCACAGGAACATCGCAAACTGCCCCTCCATGGGACAGCTCAGGGTCAGACACTGAACACACTGCACCCCACAGGAACATCGCAAACTGCCCCTCCATGAGACAGCTCAGGTTCAGACACTGAACACACTGCACCCTCCAGGATCATCACAAACTGCCCTTCCATGAGACAGCTCAGGGTCAGACACTGAACATACTGCACCCCACAGGAACATCACAAACTGTCCCCTCCCTGGTTCACTCAGGGCTGTACACTATACATTCTGGACCCCACGATGAACTGACAAAATGTAGCCTCTCTGGGACAGAACTGGGTCAGACTTTGAACATACTGCAACCGACAGGGACATTACAAACTTCCAAAACACTGAGATAGCTAAGGATCAGACACCGAGCACACTGTATAGCACAGGGACATTGCAAACTGCCCCCTCCCGGGAACAGGTCAGGGTCAGACACTGAACACACTGCACCCCACAAGGACAACACACTGTCCTTCCCTGGGACTGCTCAGGGTCAGACACTGAACACACTGCACCCCACAAGCACAACTCACTGTCCTTCCAGGGAACAGCTGAGGGAGCGACACTGAACACACTGCATGCACCAGGGACATCAGTAACTGTCCCCTCCCTGGGAAAGTTCAGGGTCAGACACCGAACACACTGAACCTCACAGGGACATCACCAACCAT
This sequence comes from Heterodontus francisci, assembly GCF_036365525.1. NCBI lineage: Eukaryota > Metazoa > Chordata > Chondrichthyes > Heterodontiformes > Heterodontidae > Heterodontus > Heterodontus francisci. The sequence goes on along the minus strand of NC_090404.1, from coordinate 37,228,832 downwards.
CCCCTCCCTGTATATCTCACTGGTGGAGGTAACTGTAGAGGAACGCCAGCTGTTCCTCACCTTCTACTCAAGAATCCTCAATCTGATTCATGCAGAGTTCACACGTATTGGCTACAGCCTGAAAAGGTAGACAGATCATGGGGGTTTAACAGAACCTGCGGACCTCCCACAGACCCCACTTCTTTGGCATACAGACCTGGGACCCTGGATTCTAGGTCTCCCCACGTGTGAAACATCCTCCACCCCTGCTAAGACTAAAGACCCTGCAGGTTGGGCCATAGCCCTGGTCATTGGGCAATTGATCTCCCCATAGGAGAACCAATTCATCTTCCAGCCCAGAGTCCCCAGGTCCACCCCACTATCACTATGATGTGCTGTGATTTACAGTTTCCTACAATAGCTTTCCTCCCTGAAGAAGCTGGCTATGGCTGGTGCAGAAATACTTAGCAATCAAGTTGGTTTAATTTTTTGCAACAGTAATGCAGTGAGTTAATGAAGGTAATATGTTTGTTGTGCATCTGAACTTTCCAAAGGTGTATGATGAAGGACAACATCACGGACCTGTCAGCAACATTGAAGCTAAGGAGGTGGAAGAAACAATGGAAGCATGGATACAAAACTGGCTGAGAGCTTTAAGGCAGAGAATACTTGGAATGGTTGTTGTTGAGACTGGAGGGAATTATACAGTAGTGTTCTCTACGGGCCTATGTCAAGACCCTTCTCGGTTTGCTACATATTAATGACCTGGACTTGGACATGCAGGACATAATGTTAAACTTGGTAGATGACAAAAACTCATAAAAGTAATAAATAGTGAGGAGGAAGTTACAGATTTCAGGATGACATGGGCAGATGGTAAAATGGGCTGATAAGTGGTGGATGAAATTTAACACAGAGCAGCGTGAAGTAATACAATTTTGTGGATGTGATTAATAGCAGCAATAACAGCAGAATCCAATCCCTGCAGTTACTAGTGAACTCGCTGGTATCTTAGCAGGAAGAATGAGAAGAGGTAATATGAACTAAATGGGATCATTTTAAAGAGACTGCCTGAACAGAGAGAGCTGAGGGTGTGCATTTACAAACCTCTGAAGGTGGCAGGACAAATTCAGAATTACTGGTTAAACCCCGACAGGTGAATTGTGTCCAATCTCGGATACCACAGTTTAGAAAGGTAAGGGGCAGGAGGTTTGGAGGGATTTGAGGGGGAAAAAATCACCCAGAGGGTGGTTGGAATCTGGAGCACACTGCCAGAAGGGGTGGTAGAAGCAGGAACCCTCACAACATTTAGAAGTATTAAGATGAGCACTTGAAACGCCATAGCATTCAATGCTACGGGCCAATTGCTTGAAAATGGGATTAGATTTGTTAGGTGCTTGATGGCCAGCACCGACACGATGGGCCGAAGGGCCTGTTTCTGTGCGGTATAATTCAATGACTCTATGGGAAAGAATGTCAATGCCTTCGTGAGTGTGCCAAGGAGATTTACTAGGATGTTACCAGAGATGAAGTATTTCAGTTATACAGAGAGACTTGAGAAACTTTAATTGATCTCCTATGGGCAGAGAAAATTAAGGGGAGATTTAATCAAAAAATGTTGATCGTGTGAAGGAGGAGACATTGTTTCCAGTGGCAGGAGGGTGAGTAACCAGAGGACAGAAAAAAAACAATGGCGACATAAGGAGAGGTTCTTTTACCCAGTGACTTCTTGTGATCTGGATTGCACTGAGTTAAATATGGTGGAGGCAGAAGGTGTAATAAATCTCATTAGGGAATTGTATAAATACTGGCAGAGGAAATGTCTACAGGGCTATGGGGAAATAGTAGTGGAGTAGGATTAATTTGATATAATTGGATAGCTCTTTCATAGAGACAGCACACCCTCGATTGACTATATGGTCTCCTTGATTACTACATGATCCAATGTTTCTAAGATTCATGTGAGACGTTGGTTGTTACAGAGAAGCCTGCCTACCACCCCCTCCACCCCTCGAGGAATTGAATCCCGATGATGATAACTGCATTTCTACACTCTGCTCTGCCCATCCCCCACCACCCCGTGTAGTCAGTTGTCACACAGTCCTGTGGATGTGCTTTAGACTGCAATCCCCCGATGTTCCGTTGCCCTCACGGGTATTCATCGCTGAAATCTGATTTGTGAGTGCCGTACTCCCGGAAGATTCCAGGACTATCTGCGTATTCTCCCTCCTACCCACGGAGTGTTTACCTGAACTCTCTGTGGCTGTGATTTTTCAACTTCTGGAACGCAAGATCCTGGCACAGTGGCGCAGTGGTTAACACCACAGCCTCACAGCTCTAGCAGCCCGGGTTTGATTCTGGGTACTGCCTGTCCGGCGTTTGCAAGTTCTCCCTGTGACCACGTGGGTTCTCGCTGGGTGCTCTGGCTTCCTCCCACAGCCAAAGACTTGCAGGGTGATAGGCAAATTGGCCATTATAAATTGCCCTAATATAGGTAGGTGGTGGGGATGTGGTAGGAATATGGGATTAATGTAGGATTAGTATAAATGGGTGGTTGATGGTCAGCACAGACTCGGTGGGCTGAAGGGCCTGTTTCAGTGCTGTATCTGTAAATAAATAAATCAACAACTTTCAGCCTCCAGTATGTCCTGCAATATTTCCAGCCACTCCTCAAGTTCAGAAATCCTGAGCTGTAACTGGAGTGGCCAGAGAGACTGCCGGCGCATGCAGTTTCTGGGACACATGGAGTGTCCTGAAGTTCCCATTTGGCAGAGGATGTAAAGGCTTTCAACTGCCCTGCCATATTTCCACAACTAACTATCTACCTAGTGTAAATCAGCCACGCAATTATCTGGCCCTAGATCCTTCCAAGCATTTTAAACGCATTCATTACAGATTCTTCTCCTCCTTCTTCTTTGGCCTCCTTATCTCGAGAGACAATGTGTAAGCGCCTGGAGGTGGTCAGTGGTGTGTGGAGAAGCGCCTGGAGTGGCTATAAAGGCCAATTCTAGAGTGACAGGCTCTTCCACAGGTGCTGCAGAAAAATTTGTTTGTCGGGGCTGTTACACAGTTGGCTCTCCCCTTGCGCTTTGTCTTTCTTCCTGCCAACTGCTAAGTCTCTTCGACTCGCCACACTACAGCATTAATATGGTTCTATCTTCAAAGTATCGATGCAAATATTGCCAAGGTATCTGAAGGCTGCGTGATACTGACAATTCAGAGGTGCTTACTGTCTGTTAGCTCAGCAGTTCATAAAAGGAATTATTGTATTTATTCTGCATCACGGCCTTTCTGTGTGTTTTTAATTGCATTAAGCGAAATATGACAATATGTTTTGCTAAATTTCCAAAGGTGACATTTTTTTGTTCATGGGATGTGGGCGTCGCTGGCAAGGCCAGCATTTATTGCCCATCCCCAATTGCCCTTGAGGAAGTGGTGGTGAGCCGCCTTCTTGAACCACTGCATCCCTTGGGATGTAAGTACACCCATAGTGCTGTTAGGAAGAGAGTTCCAGGATTTTGACCCAGCCACAGTGAAAGAACCGCGATATAGTTCCAAGTTTTGATGTCGGTGGCTTGGAGGGGAACTTACAGGTGGTGGTGTTCCCATGCATCTGCTACCCTTGTCCTTGTAGGCAGTGGAGGTCGCAGGTTCGGTCGGTACTGTGAGGGAGCCTTGTTGCGTTGCTGCAGTGCATTTTGTAGATGGTACACATTGTTGGAACTGTGCGTCAGTGATGAAGGAAGTGAATGCTGAAGGTAGTGGATGGGGTGCCGATCAAGCGGGCTGCTTTGCCCTGGATGGTGTCGAGCTTCTTGCGTGTTGTTGGAGCGACATCTATCCAGGCAAGTGGAGAGTATTCCATTCCATTCCTTGCCTGTGCATTGTAGATGGTGGACAGGTTTTGGGGAGTCAGGAGGTGAATTACTCGCCGCAGGATTCCTAGCCTCTGACCTGCTCTTGTAGTCATGGTATTTGTACAGCTCTTCCAGTTCAGTTTTCGATTAATGGTAAACCCCAGGAGGTTGATAGTGGGGGATTCAGCGATCATAATTTCAAGGGGAGATGGTTAGATTTTCTCTTGTTGGAGATGGTCATTGCCTGGCACTTGTGTGGTGCAAATATTACTCTTGGCAGTGAGTAACCTGCTGGATAATGGTCCGTTTGAGTAGAACAAGCTCCATCATGACGTCACGCATTTTATGAGTTCCTTTCTCACACGGATAGGATTTTTGAGACCAGTTTACTTGCAGGTTGGGCCTTCATATATTTGATTGTCAGATGACACACAACACAGTCACTATGTTAATATCACCCTAACCAACTGACTTTGAGACTCCTAGATTAAACCCTCTACTCAGTTAACATTTGTAATCTTAATTAATACATATTTGAATAGGTATTTGCCACTGAGTTAGTGGAATGGTTTACAGCAACCAACTTCATCAATGGCGTCTGTTCTAACAGAAAAGGCTGCCAGTGAATGATCAGAAGCAACAACATTGGGCCAGGTTGGGCACTCTGCAGAAAGATAGGAACTGGTACAGTTGCGATCAGAAATCAATGAAGACAGTTTCATTGTGTCCTGATATGCACGTGGTTTACAAATAGTCTTTTCAATCTGTTATTGCTGCCACACTTAAGGTGCAGCGATTAGTTCCAGATGTTTCAGCATTTCTCAACGTTAAACATAATCACTTGACAGCGTTTGAGAATCAATCAGTCATAGCTAACTGGAGTTACGTGGAGGTCAGACCTGGTCGGGAAAGCGGGTTCCGATCTCTGAAAGGAATTGTGAAATTAATTGGATCTTTGTGACAATCCAGCTTTTTTTGAGCCATTCTTTTCCTGGTTCAGGCCTAGAAATTACCAATTGATTGACTGCAGCTTTGCAATGTGCTATAATATAATTTGCCTTCACTGCCTCCGTGTTGTTAGTTTCTGATCTTCAAAAGGTGCACAACACAGACTCAGTTACAATTCAGTAGCAGAGCAGACATGATTATCCTCAATTACAAACATTAAATCACTTATTCCAATACCAGTTTGACTCTGTATTAAGAGATGGTGTCAGCACTGTAACTGTATTGTTAAAATGAACACTTTTTAACTTGCAGTTAACATGCCGCCCCAATTCCTCGAACTGTTTCTTCACATATTAAATTTCATCCTCATTGATACGGATGCCTTTTGCTCAAGGGAACCAAACACTGACTACACAACCTAAGGAGTTTGCAACTTCTGCAACAACTCTATCCGAATCTACATTTAACTCATTCTCACTGACAATATCACAGATCATACGAATAAACGAACATACGAACATATGATCTAGGAGCAGAAGTAGGCCATTCGGCCCCTCGAGCCTGCTCTGCCGTTCAATAAGATCATGGTTGATCTGTTTGTATTCGAATTCCACTCTCCCATCTACCCACAATAGCCCTTGGTTCCCTTATCTATCAAGAATCTATTTACTTGCACTTTAAAAATATTCAATGACTTCGCCTCCATCACCTTCTGAGGCAGAGAGTTCCAAAATCGCATAACCCACTGAGAGAAAAATATCCCCATCTCTGTCCTAAAAGGTCGACCCCTAATTTTAAAACAGACTGACACCCAAGAGGAAACAGCCTCTCCACATTGACCTTGTCAAGACCGTTCAGGATTTTATAAACTTCAACCAAGTCTCCCCTCATTCTTCTAAACTCCAGTCAAAACAGGCTCAGTCTGTCCAACCTTTCCTCATAAGACAACCCACTCATTCTAGGGATCAATCTAGTAAACCTCCCCTGAACAGCTTCCAATGTATTTACATCCTTCCTTAAATCAGGAGATCAAAACTGCACACAGTATTCGAGATGTGGGCTCACTAATGCCTTGTATAACTGAAGCATGACATCCTTACTTTTATTTTCAATTCCTTCCATTTTAAAGGATACCATTCCATTAGCCTTCTTTATTACTTGCTGTATCTGCATACTAACTTTTTGTGACTTACGCACTAGAACACCTAGATCCTTCTGCACGTCAAAATTCTGCAGCCGTTCTCCATTTAAGTTTTACTCTCCCTGCCAAAGTGAATAACTATACATTTTCTTACATTATACTCCATCTGCCAGATTTGTTCCCACACATTCAGCCTATCTATGTGGGCCAGCAACCTCCTCATATTCTCTTCACAACGCACTTTCCTACCTATCATTGTGTCATCTGTAAATTTAGCTGCTGTGCCATCATTCCCTTCACCCAAGTCATTGATATAAATTGTAAGAAGTTGAGGCCCCAGCACAGACCCCTGCAGGACTCCACTCTTCACGTCCTGCCAATCAGAATAGAACCCATTTATGCATATTCTATGTTTTCTGCTAGCCAACCAATCTTCTATCCATGCTAGTATGTTACCCACTCCACCATGAGCTCCTACTTTGCACAATAACATTTTATCTGGCACTTTGTCAAATGCCTTCTGGAAATCCAAGTGCAGTACGTCAACGGGCTCCCCTTTATCCACAGCATTTTCCACTCCTTCAAAGAACTCCAACAAATTGGTGAAACATGATTTCGCTTTCACAAAACCATGCTGAATATTCCTGATTATTTTGAATTTTTCTAAGTTCTCAGCTACAATCTCCTTAATAATCGCTTCCAACACCTTCCCCACGACAGACGTCAAGCCTATAGTTACCTGTTTTCTGTCTCTCACCACAACCCCCTCCCCCACCAACCACCACTCCCCCCTCCCCTGCGCCCCCCACCACCCGCCCCCCCACCCCCGCCACTTCTTGAATTGAGCTATTTTCCAGTCCAATGGAACCTTTCCAGAATCTAGCGAATATTGAAAAATTAACACCAACACATCTACTGGATCATGCTGCTCTACAACCTGGAGATCAAAGTTCATTCGATATCTATTTATAATATAATACAATTCTCATACAGAGAATATGTGATCCAAAATAGTTCACTATATTTGCTGAAAGATGCAGTGGGATGGAAGATATCTATCTCTTAAAATGAGACACTCTCAATGATATGCCAAGGGACGTGTTAAGGGTTGGTTGACAGTTGCATTTTTTACAGTGATAACCCTATCCCTCTGAATGACATTTATTTCATTCTCAACACTATTGACTTATCATGAAATATAAGCATATGATTTATTGAAATGGTTGCCTGTTATTTTTTTGCTACCAGGTAGTCATTTCTGTTCACATGAACTCTGTGCCAGTAGAGTGTATTTGTACTCTTCCAACAAAACTATATGCTGCTACTAACAATGGCTCCAGATCCACAGCAATGTGGTTGACTTTAACATGCCTTCTGAAACGGCCCAGCAAGCCTCTCAGATGCATCTAACCGCTATGATGTCAATAAACAATGAAACAAGATGGACCACCCAGCATCTAACTAGGCACTGGCAAACCCAAACCCGTCGATGCTGCAAAGTCCTCCATCATAACTTCTGGGCACTTGTGCCAAAGTTGGGAGAGCTGTCCCACAGACGAGCCCAGAAACAGCCTGACATAGTCATACTCACAGGATAATACCTTCCAGACAATGTGCAAGACACCGCCATCACTATCCCCAGGTCTGTCCTGCACCACCGTCAGGACAGACCCAGCAGAGGTGGTGATACAGAGATAGACAGTTGGGAGGGAGTTGCCCTTGGAGTCCTCAACATGGACTCCAGACCCCATGAAGTCTCATAACATCAAGTCAAACATGGGCAAGGAAACCTGCTGCTGATTACCACCTACTGCCCTCCCTCAGCTGATGAATCAGTACTTCTCCATGTTGAACAGCACTTAGATGAAGCACCGAGGGTGGCAAGGGCGCAGAATGTACTCTGGATGGGGGACTTCAATGACCATCACCAAGAGTGGCTCGGCAGCATCACTGCTGGCCGAGTCCTAAAGGACATAGCTGCCACACTGTGTCTGTGGCAGGTGGTGAGGGAACCAACAAGAGGGAAAAACATACTTGACCTCGTCCTCACCAATCTGCCTGCCACAGATGCATCTGTCCATGTCAATATCAGTGGGAGTGACCAACGCTCAATCCTTGCGGAGACAAAGTCACACCTTCACATTGAGTGTACCATCCACCATATTGTGTGACACTACCACCGTGCTAAATTGGATAGATTTCCAACAGATCTAGCAATGCAAAACTGGGCATCCATGAGGCGCTGTGGACCATCAGCAGCAGCAGACTTGTACTCAACCGCATCTGTAACCTCATGGCACGGCACATACCCCACTCTACCATGACCATCAAGCTGGGAGACAAATCCTGGATCAATGAAGAGTGCAGGAGGGCATGCCAGGAGCAGCACCAGGCATACCTCAAAAGGAGCTGCCAACCTGGTGAAGCTACAACCAAGGAATAATTGCATACCAAACTGCGTAAGCAGCATGTGATAGACAAAGCTAAGTGATCCCACAACCAACGAATCAGCTCTAAGCTCTGCAATCCTGTCACATCCAATCGTGAATGGTGGTGGAAATTAAACAACTAACTGGAGGAGTTGGCTCTGCAAATATCTCCATCCTCAATGATGGAGGAGCCCAACATATCAGTGCAAAAGATAAGGCTGATGCATTTGCAAAAATCTTCAGCTAGACGTGCTGAGTTGATGATCTATCTCGGCCTCCTCCTGAAGTCCCCAGCATCACAGGAGCTAGTCTTCAGCCAATTCTATTCACTTTGCATGATATCAAGAAATGACGTGAGGATCCTGCAAAGGCTATGGGCCCTGACAACATTCCTGCAATAGTATTGAAGACCCGTGCTTCAGAATTTGCCCCGCCCCGAGACAAGCTCTTCCAGTACAGCTCCAACACTGGCATATACCCGGCAATGTGGAAAATTGCCCAGGGATGTCCAGTACACAAAAAGCAGGACAATTCCAACCCAGCCAATTACCACCCCATCAGACTACTCTCAATCATCAGTAAGGTGATGGAAGTTATCATCGACAGTACGATCAAGTGGCATATGCTTAACAATAACTTGCTCAGTGACACTCAGTTTGGGTTCCTCCAGGGCCAATTAGCTCCTGACCTCCTTACAGCCTTGGTTCAAACATGGACAAATGATCTTAACTCAAGAGGTGAGGTGAGAGTGACTGCACTTGACATCAAGGCAGCTGTTGACCGAGTATGGCATCAAGGACTCCTAAAAAAACTGGAGTCAATGGAAATCGGGAGAAATCTCTCCGCTGGTTAGAGTCATAACTAGTACAAAGGAGGATGGTTGTGGTTGTTGGAGGTCAATCATCTCAGCTCCAGCACATCACTGCAGGAGTTCCTCAGGGTAGTGTTCGAGGTCCAACCATCTTCAGCTGCTTCATCAATGACCTTCCTTCAATCAAAACATCAGAAGTGGGGATGTTCGCTGATGATTGCACAATGTTCAGCACCATTCGCAACTCCTCAGATACTGAAGCAGTCCGTGTAGAAATGCAGCAAGACCTGGACAATATGCAAGCTTGGGCTGATAAGTGGCAAGTAACATTCGCGTCACAGATGTGCCAGGCAATGACCATCTCCAACAAGAGAGAATCTAACCATATGCCTTTGACCATCACTGGCATTACGATCGCTGAATCCCCCACTATCAACATCGTGGGGGCTACCATTGACCAGAAACTGAACTGGAGTAGTCATATGGCTACAAGATCAGGTCAGAGTCTAGGAATCCTGCGGCGAGTAGCTCACCTCCGGACTCCCCAAAGCCTGCTCACCATCCAAAAGTCACAAGTCAGGAGTGTGATGGAATACTCTCCACTTGCCTTGATGGGTGCAGCTCCAACAACACTCAAGAAGCTCGGCACCATCCAGGACAGAACAGGCCTCTTGAGTGGCACCACATCCACAAACATTCACTCCGGGCACCACTCATGCACAGTGGCAGCAGTGTGTACCATCTACAAAATGCACTGCAGCAACGCACAGGTGCTTAGACAGCACCTTCCAAACCCACGACCTCTACCACCTAGAAGGACAAGGACAGCAAATGCATGGGAACACCACCACCTGCAAGTTCCCCTCCAAGTCACACACCATTCTGACTTGGAGCTATATCGCCATTCCTTCACTGTCGCTGGGTCAAAATCCTGGAACTCCCTGCCAAACAGGAATGTGGGTGTCCCTACCCCACATGGACTGCAGCAGTTCAAGAAAGCAACTCACCACCAACTTCTCAAGGGCAATTAGGGATGGGCAACAAATGCTGGCCTAGCCAGCGACACCCACATCCCATGAATGAACTTTTCAAAAAGTCTCCAAAGGAGACAAGACAATTTCTCCAAACAGGGTTTCCATGGTGGATAATTCCAACCACTACCGCTCGACATCCAATCCCAGCACTAACAGGTTGAAGTTTCTGGACTGAAAATATTTTAAGCCACTGGAACAGTTTTCGGGTCCTCACCCCCTTTTTGTGCCTTCTGGTTCAAGCTTCCATAAGGCAGCCAATTGAGAATCTGCCTCCGGGGTCATTGTCCAGTTAGGGACAGTGGGTGGCCTGAGGAAGCAACAGGTCGATTGAGCGCTCATATTACAAGCATGGTGTGCAGCCTCCACCGTGCCTGCATTGAGAGTGCTGCAGAGGGGAATGTCACAGGAGCTGGAAGGACTAATGGAGGCACAATCAGTCTGAAAGGAGCGGTTACCACTGCATCACCCACAGCACGATCAGTAACATCAGTCTCCAGGAGCTCCTCACACAAGGCAAGCCTCTGTCAATGGAAGAAATCAGCCTTGCCACATTTTGCCATTAAAGGTCAGAATGCCTTGAACTCTCAGGCAGCTTTGGTCGTGCAACCGCCTCCTCTGAAGACGTTCTGCTCTGGGATATGTGCGATGCTGGGAAAATTGCAATGTCGATTGGAGATTGCAGTTAATTGCCTAATTGTGCACCTCCATTAGCTTCCGGCCGCTGCCGCTTCCGGCTGTGTTGCTGATATTGGAGTCAGCCCGCCCTGGGAAAAGCCGCCAGGTGCGGGAACACATCGGCAAAACAGACGGACGCATTTTTCACTAATGTTGCTCGTCTGGACTCCAAAACTGTCTCCCAGGGGCTTGTAAACTTATCTCTAAAGATCCAGCCATGGCTCAGTGTTAGTACCAACACTTCTGAGTCAGAAGGTCAGGGATTCAATACCCACTTCAATCATTCCAGTACAGTACTGAGGGAGGGTCATCCAAATGTGGCCTTTAACTGAAGCCCTGTCCACTTCTCAGGTGGGTGTCAAAGATCCCATACCGCTATTTCGAAGAGAAAGGCATTTTTCACTGTGTCTTGGTGAATATTTATCCTTGACCAATCACAAAAGCAGATTATCTGGTCGATTATCTCATTGCTCTTTGTGGAACCTTATTCACATATTGGCTGCTGTGTTTTCGATAGTGCAACACTTCGAGAAAAGAACAGCATGACCGGTAAAGCCATATAAAGCCATAGTGATTTCATGAAAAGCGTAATATAAATTCATGTCTTTCTTTATGAGCATCCGAATTAGGAGCAGGAGTAGGCCACTCGGGCCCTTTGAACCTGTTCCTCCATTTAATCAGATCATGGCTGATCAGATTGTGGCCTCAACTCCACTTTCCCACCTGCCTCCGATAGCCTTTGACTCTCTTGGTGGTCAAGAATTTATTTACCTCTGTATTAAATATATTCAATGACGCTGCCTCCACCGCTCTCTGGGGAAGAAAGTTACAAAGACTCGCAACCCTCTGGAGAGAAAAAAAAATCTCCCCATCTTCGTCTTAAATGGGTGACGACTTATTTTTAAACTGTGTCCCCTAGTTCTAGACTATCTCACAGGGGGAAACGTCCTGTCAGCTTCCACACTGTCAAGTCCCCTCAGGGTCTTATATATTTCAATAAGATCACCTCTAATTCTTCTAACCTCCAATGGATACAGACCCAATCTGTCCAACCTCTCTTCATCAGATAAACCCGACATCCCCGGTATCAATCGAGTGAATCTCCTCTGAACTACCTGTAATGCATTTATATCCTTTCTTAAATAAGGAGACCAAAACTGTACGGAATACTCCAGATGTCCTCCAACCAATACCCCATACAACTGTAGCAAAACATCTCTATCTTTATATTCCACCCCCTTGCACTAAACAACAGCATTCAATTTGCCTTCCTAATCATTTGCTGTCTCTGCATATCAACCATTTGTGATTCATATGCCAGGACACCCAGATCCCTCTGTCCCTCAGAGTTCTGCAATATCTCTCTATTTAAATAATATGCTGCTTTATTATTCTTCCTGCCAAAGTGGATAAGTTCACATTTTCCCACATTACTCTCCGTTTGCTAATTTTTTGCCCACTCACTTCACCTATCTATATTCACTTGCAGACTCAAGTCCGCTTCACAACTGACTTTCCAACCTATCATTGTGTTATGAGCAAATTTAGCAAACATACATTCGATCCCTTCACCCAAGTCATGGATATAAATGGTAAATAGTTGAGGTTCCAGGCCTGTCGCTTTTGCCACATGCTGGAGAGCATTGTTTTCATTATCAATAACATTCACACTGTTCTCAAGACAAATAACCACTGCACGAATCTATCTCTTTGACCACATACGGCAAAAGTGCGAAGAGAAATGCAGACTGGTTTCAATCTCATAATGAAGAGCTGGAACCTGTCATAGCCGCTAAGCGCATTGCACTTTTGAACTACAAGAAAGCCCCCAGCGATTTAACATCCGCAGCACTTAAAGCAGCCAGAAGTACTGCACAAAGAACAGCTAGGCGTTGCGCAAACGACTACTGGCAACACCTATGCAGTCATATTCAGCTGGCCTCAGACACCGGAAACATCAGAGGAATGTATGATGGCATGAAGAGAGCTCTTGGGCCAACCATCAAGAAGATCACCCCCCTCAAATCTAAATCGGGGGACATAATCACTGACCAACGCAAACAGATGGACCGCTGGGTTGAGCACTACCTAGAACTGTACTCCAGGGAGAATGCTGTCACTGAGACTGCCCTCAATGCAGCCCAGCCTCTACCAGTCATGGATGAGCTGGACATACAGCCAACCAAATCGGAACTCAGTGATGCCATTGATTCCCTAGCCAGCGGAAAAGCCCCTGGGAAGGACAGCATTACCCCTGAAATAATCAAGAGTGCCAAGCCTGCTATACTCTCAGCACTACATGAACTGCTATGCCTGTGCTGGGACGAGGGAGCAGTACCCCAGGACATGCGCGATGCCAACATCATCACCCTCTATAAAAACAAAGGTGACCGCGGTGACTGCAACAACTACCGTGGAATCTCCCTGCTCAGCATAGTGGGGAAAGTCTTTGCTCGAGTCGCTCTGAACAGGCTCCAGAAGCTGGCCGAGCGCGTCTACCCTGAGGCACAGTGTGGCTTTCGTGCAGAGAGATCGACTATTGACATGCTGTTCTCCCTTCGTCAGATACAGGAGAAATGCCGTGAACAACAGATGCCCCTCTACATTGCTTTCATTGATCTCACCAAAGCCTTTGACCTCGTCAGCAGACGTGGTCTCTTCAGACTACTAGAAAAGATCGGATGTCCACCAAAGCTACTAAGTATCATCACCTCATTCCATGACAATATGAAAGGCACAATTCAACATGGTGGCTCCTCATCAGAGCCCTTTCCTATCCTGAGTGGTGTGAAACAGGGCTGTGTTCTCGCACCCACACTTTTTGGGATTTTCTTCTCCCTGCTGCTTTCACATGCGTTCAAATCCTCTGAAGAAGGAATTTTCCTCCACACAAGATCAGGGGGCAGGTTGTTCAACCTTGCCCGTCTAAGAGCGAAGTCCAAAGTACGGAAAGTCCTCATCAGAGAACTCCTCTTTGCTGACGATGCTGCTTTAACATCTCACACTGAAGAATGCCTGCAGAGTCTCATCGACAGGTTTGCGTCTGCCTGCAATGAATTTGGCCTAACCATCAGCCTCAAGAAAACGAACATCATGGGGCAGGATGTCAGAAATGCTCCATCCATCAATATTGGCGACCACGCTCTGGAAGTGGTTCAAGAGTTCACCTACCTAGGCTCAACTATCACCAGTAACCTGTCTCTAGATGCAGAAATCAACAAGCGCATGGGTAAGGCTTCCACTGCTATGTTCAGACTGGCCAAGAGAGTGTGGGAAAATGGCGCACTGACACGGAACACAAAAGTCCGAGTGTATCAGGCCTGTGTCCTCAGTACCTTGCTCTACGGCAGCGAGGCCTGGACAACGTATGCCAGCCAAGAGCGACGTCTCAATTCATTCCATCTTCGCTGCCTTCGGAGAATACTTGGCATCAGGTGGCAGGACTATATCTCCAACACAGAAGTCCTTGAAGCGGCCAACATCCCCAGCTTATACACACTACTGAGTCAGCGGCGCTTGAGATGGCTTGGCCATGTGAGCCGCATGGAAGATGGCAGGATCCCCAAAGACACATTGTACAGCGAGCTCGCCACTGGTATCAGACCCACCGGCCGTCCATGTCTCCGTTATAAAGACGTCTGCAAACGCGACATGAAATCGTGTGACATTGATCACAAGTCGTGGGAGTCAGTTGCCAGCATTCGCCAGAGCTGGCGGGCAGCCATAAAGACAGGGCTAAATTGTGGCGAGTCGAAGAGACTTAGTAGTTGGCAGGAAAAAAGACAGAGGCGCAAGGGGAGAGCCAACTGTGCAACAGCCCCAACAAACAAATTTCTCTGCAGCACCTGTGGAAGAGCCTGTCACTCCAGAATTGGCCTTTATAGCCACTCCAGGCGCTGCTTCACAAACCACTGACCACCTCCAGGCGCGTATCCATTGTCTCTCGAGATAAGGAGGCCCAAAAGAAAGAACATTCGATCCCTTCACCCAAGTCATGGATAGAAATGGTAAATAGTTGAGGTTCCAGGCCTGTCGCTTTTGCCACATGCTGGAGAGCATTGTTTTCATTATCAATAACATTCACACTGTTCTCAAGACAAATAACCACTGCACGAATCTATCTCTTATACTAATGCAGGTAGGCAATCCATACGAATTAGTACTAATCCCATTCATCCATTACCTGCTTTTTCACAACCATAGAATTATACAACACAAAAAGAGGCCTATCAGCCCATGATAGCTATGCCAGCTTTCTACGAGAGTTAACCAGTTATCCTCAGTCAATTGCTCTTTCCCCATAGCCCTGCAAATATTTCCTTTTAACCGATTTCCAATTTCCAATTTCCTTTTGAATGCTCCTATTAAATATGTTTGAGCCGCATGTCAAGCAGCACAAACTAAATCATAACAGCTCACTGTGTAAAAAGGTTCTCTTCACCTCTCCCTTCAATCTTTTCCATTTATCTTAAATCTGTGTCCTTTGGTTTCCGACCCTCTTGCCAGTGGAAAGTGTTTATACCTACCTACTTTACTAAAAACCCTACTCATTTTAAACACCTGTATTAAATCTCCACTAACCATTTTTCTGAGAAAAATCCCAGCTTCTCTATTCTCTTTACATAACTGAATTCCCTCATCCTTGGTAAATTTCCTTGGCATCATCTTCATCCTTTCTAAAGTGCAGCGCCAGGAATTGAAAACAAGACTCCAGCTAAAGCCTAATCACTAACTTATAAAGATATAGCAGAACTTGTTTGTATCTGTACTCTATGCCTTTATTAATAAAAGCATCTCGTTTGCTTTATGAATGGCCTTCTCAACTTGTCCTACCCTTTACAAAATTGTGTGTGTGAACCTCCAGTTCTCTTGTCCTTGTTCCCTCTTTAAAATTCATCTCCTAACGTTATGACAACAATCTCCAAAACACCCCAGCAGTGTCGCACAACAGTGTTTCTATCATTTATCGATTTGCCATTATTAACCATATATCAGCCTCCGTGGAGATGTCAGTCCTGATATCTTTGCATTGCACCTTTCGTTGTTTCCTGTTAGCTTTTCATCTCCATTAACCCTCTCCAAGTTTGCATGGTTGAGAAGTAAGTTGATCAGATATATCAATTTTAGCTGCAGCTGTTTGAACTGCTCAACATGGGCCGGGTTCACCCCCAATTTACATAATGTCATGTTTTGATGCCTGCAGGAAATCAGAATTAAGAAGTTAGTTAGAAGTACTTCCTCACCTAAAAAAAAATCCGAACAGAGATCTGTACACCAATCAATATTCAGCTAAAGTGAGAACAGTTGATCGACAGACGACAAGATTTATTAATATGTAGCGTTACTGGTGTGTCTTTAAGTACAAATACTTATTTAGGATCTAACTTTTAGATGGAAAACATTATTAGTTTGCTGCAGAATAACGCTCAGTTCGTAGAATGCCAGTCACTGAGCCATAACTGAGCATTGGTCCCATACCAGCCATCTGTAGCATTTGGGTAGATTGTGACCTAGAGCCGAATAATACCAGTAACTGGTGCCAATAAACTTTGGAAATGTTGGTGCATGGCGGGCTGTCTGATTTATGTGAAATGCTTTGAGCTATTTATCAAACTTACTATTATTTTAATAGTCATCAGTCCGTATTCTCTACCATTAAAACTGATCGATCCACTTTAACTGCTTGCTGAGTAAACTTCTAATTGGTTTAACTTCGAAATATGTTATTCACTTTTCTCAACCATTGTCCACGAAGAAATAGCAGAAATGAAACGTGTAACAAACGACAATTCTAACTTTAGTCCGACATTATTCGACCTTAACATCTACTTGCTTTGAGAAAAAATTCTGGCTGAGAGGTTTTGAGAGGAATTGAAACACGGGGATCTGAAATTGGATCTTGCAGTCTCAGCTTTAACTTGGAATGTGCAATCTCCAAACAGGTCAAAGCCAGACTTACTATAAACCCAGTGATAAGGACAGAAAATAGAACAGCTTGAGATATATGACATCATCTTATTCCGTGCCTATTGCAAGTCGATTAATACATTGTGGAGATTGTTCTGAACGGTGACTGATGTGAGGAAAAGATTATTATTACTAGTTGGTGATATGGAAATGGGAAGGTAAAGGTGATCACACACAACGACTCAGTTAGTTCCTTGTTTTAGTTCCCTTATGATACGGAAATTTCAGGTTATAAGTGACACGGGGGCGAACCCCGCCTGTGTGCTGCGGTGAAAACCGTCAACATTGATTGGCTCAACTCAAGCCAGTATTTGCTTGTTAAAAACCATTAGGATCGAAACTACTTCGATGCTATTTGTGCATCTCAACTTATTGTGCTATGTTATAAAGCACACACATATATATATATATATGTATATATATATATATGAACCCATGAAAATGGAGAAATAAGTGTCATTATACGTAAAATAAAGAACTTGCATTTCCATGGCACCTTTCACCACCCTATGACATATCAAAGTGCTTCACAAGCAATGAATAACCATGTTGATATATATTGTTTAAGGTTAAGACGTTACATGGTGGCTCACTTGGACTTGCATTCCCTCATTTACATTCCCGGGGCAACATTCAGAAATCAAAAGTAATCGGTGTAACTTGACCACTCTGATGAATATTTCTGAAGTAAAGGTCCTTATCTTTAACCATGAGGCCAGCGCCCTTGCACCAGGTTCCCTGCTTGGCTCATGCATGGAAACTGATTAGTTGTAGTCAGTATCCAAGAACTGGGAGAGGCCCCATGGAACCCCAGTCCAGCCAGAGTTAGAGTGCTGTGGTGCATGTGGGAAAACTCTGCATAAATATTGCTTTGGACTGATGTGACTGTTGACACTGGTGTTCGGCGTGAACGCTGCAAGGAATGGTCCTAACTATAGTAGTTAATGTGTGTCAATTTAATGTTAGTGCCAGTGTGATCAGAAAACTGAGGGGATTAACAATACTGAGCATGAACCTGCAGAATGTGTCAGTGATACTGACTGTGGGATTAGTCATGAGAATGTAAATGTTAATGTCATAAGTAAAAGTGATAGAGGAAGTTTATCCTCGAAGTCATCCTTGGAAATCTCAAAAGTCTCCGGTAAGTTTGAAAGATTTTGCTTCCACTTCCCTGTCAGAAGACGATTCCAAAGATTGGTCATTCTTTCTGTATAGAAGCTCAATCTTACATCAGTCCTGAACGTCCCTTTTCCAGTGTGCACCTGCATCTTATGTACCTGCAATCACAGTTGAACTTGAATTCGAGCTTGTATTTAACCTTTCCTATTCCACTTATACATTCTCCTCTTTCAAAGACCAAATAATCCAAGACTTGCTGATCTTTGCTCATAAGCCAGCCCTCTGAGGGTAGCGATGGTCTCAGAGACCCGTCCTTGCACTAGTCCCAGGGCTTGGATCTTTCTATTGCTCAACTGGGGCCAAAACTGAAACCTATATCCACGGCAGGGCCTGAAGGTTCACTATGTAACGTCAACGTGATAGTCTTTGAACTGTGCCTTTGAACTGAGGTAGCGATGCAGCTGAGCATCCAGTCTCCTTCTTAAAAATGGCTCTGTTATCTACTATGGTTCCAGGGTCATTGTTAACCTTTAGCAGCTGCCTGCTGTGGGAATGAGAGTCCGCACTGCCTGAATATCTCAATGTTCTGAGTGACCCATAGGACTGGCACACAATGAGTTAAAACAGCTTGCTGCTGAACACAGAACTGCAAGGCTGAATATCGGATTGTCAGCCATGTATACATTGTCTGAAAGTAAGCACTCAACAATATCTTTAAGGATCTAGAATATACCGATGGGAAATGGCTCTGAGCTAATTAATGTTACATCAACATGATAAAGGGTCAGTCAGAAGGGATTGAGCACAAAATCTATTTTCGTCTGTACATGTATCTTTGTTTAACTTTGCTTCTATCACCTGCATTAGAACTGATGCTAATCAGACTGTTCTGATGGAAGATCATCGATGTGAAACGTTAACTCACTTTCTCTCTCCACAGATGTTGCCTGACCTGCTGAATATTTCCAGCATTCTTTCTTTTTAATTAGAAATTAAGGCTTTAGTGTTACAATATCTACTGCTGTGGACTCAGAAGTTTGTGGAAGATGTTGAGACCAGGGATAAAGAAGAGCAGCTCGCAGCAGCCAGGAATCACGATACAGATAACAGAATATTAAACTGCAGCATGCGAAGTTGACAAGAGACCCAACAGGCAGATGAATTAGAGAGACCCCTACCACCCACACGCTGTGAAGTGGATGGAAGGACAGCAGGAGTTGGTATTAGCTTGGCCAGTGGAGACTGACACTGATGATGTCTTGTGGTGTTCGGAAGTTTCTCCAGGAACAAAGGTTGATAAGGGGACTTTGGGACAGGACGCATGGCTGCGGATTTCTTCTGCACCCGCTTTAAGTTCCCTGAATTCGGGTTCCAAATTCAAGTGGTTCGAGTGGCGATGTTTGATATGGACGAGGAACAATCCGGTGCCTTTTCAGCTCCTCAGAGACTTGCCACCCCACGACAGTTCACCCAACCCCAAGGTAGTGCGGGGAGAGGGAGGAACATGTGTGGGCGAACAAGGCAACAGCAAGGACATAAAACTTCCTTTCTTTATAGTGGTTGGGAAGGGAATGCTAACTTTGGTGCTTTGGGGGATTCCTGGCATAACAAAATGAGGGATAGAGTTACAGGACATGACAAGAAGAAAAGAGATCATGCAGGAGGACATGCAATTCAAATATTAACAGAGTTTATATCAGACTTTTCCGAAAGAAAGAAACCTTGGCTGCACACTTGGGGCATAAGAAAAGAGCAATAGAAAAGAATTGGGCATTGGAAAAAAAAACACAGCAAGTGCTAAAGGTGCTGTGAGAAAGAAATAGGCAGCAGGATTCTGTGCTTTTATTTTTTTTTTAAATAAGTGGTTTGAATTTTGCTTTTAGTTTCTTAGAATATGTGTTTGTATGGAGAGGTTTCCTGACCTGCAAATGTAAGTCTTAAAAGTGTCTTTGTTGTAACTCCTTCTTGATGTCAACACCACCCACTGTTCTGTTCACAGAGCGAAAATGCCTTCAATACATTGTCATCTTGTTTTTAAAGTTGGAAGCATTAAGAATTTTAATTTACTTCCTTCCTGTAAGCGTGCTTGATAATCGCTTGCTCTATCGATGTAGATGCATGTACATTATTTGTAAGATACTCGAGTCATGCATTTAGAATGATTGGGCTTGAGACTTAGGAATAGCCATAAAATTTAGTAATTTGAGTCTGTAACCCATTATAGGGATCAACATTTCTAAGTCGCAAGGAAATATGAAAGTATGAATTTGATTGTTCAACATGCTTATTTCAATAAAAGTTTGTCTATCTAGAATTGTGGAAAACTTCGGATTACATTTTAAGCTAAAGATGCTGCAGTGAATTTATTTGACTAACCTTTACCGTGTGCATGATAGAAAATATGGGATTTTAAGAATGGTTTCAAAACTTGCAGAATGGGTTTGAGATGTTGAAGTATTGCAAAAGGCAATTATAGCGGTTGCCGAGGATGAATTGCCAGGACCCGATTTTAACTCACTCAAAATCGGGCCTGGGACCCCCGGCTGGGTCTCCAATGATCCCTTGACATTTTACTGTATATTATTAAACATCTCCCATATACCATAGAAAAGTATTCAGAACTTTACAGGAGGCAACAGGCCTGGGTGAGGACGTAGACTGCAAACTTGAGATTTTGAATTAGTAGCACAGATCAGGAATTGAAAATTAGTTTAAGCGAATAAAGGATAAACTAATCTGTGATGGAATCAGGGAGAAAATGAAAAGATTAAGTTCCCTTTCCCCTGCTACAAGATACGGGAGTTTTTGTAGGAGTTCTACAGCCTATGTTTATTTTAAAAAGCCTGTAGGAACGTTTGGAACCCACAAGCTTTGGGAAGCTCCGCCCTCTTTAACCCTTTTTCTCAGAATGTTGAGGTATCATTTCACTGTGAAAGCTAACGTTTTCTTCAGTTATATTCAGCATTTCACTGTCATTTGGAAATCAATGCAAGGAAAGAAAAAATGACATAATTTACTTTTATTTCAAGCACGTGATTTTATCTTTTATGTAATGTGTTTCCTTAATAAAATATCCATTTGGATTAAATTGGAACGATTGAGGATTAATTAACCTGTTAATTTGTGGAAACCATACTTTTATTGTGGCCACTGTGTTATTCTGGTTGTTGTAAATTGTGTGGTAGGCTTCCTGCATTACAAGAGGAACTACACTTCAAAAAGTACTTCATTGACTGTAAAGTGCTTTGAGACTTCTGGTGGTCGGGAAAGACGCAACATAAATACAAGTTTTTTTTTTCATTCTGAATAGGACACTGTCACTTAAACAATTGCCATTTCTTTGTGAATTTCTGGCCAATGCTAAGGAGTCAGTGATCTGAGGTGATTCTGATTGCTAAATTATCTTCGTAGTTCTGGAATGTGTGAAGAGGAAAAGGGAACAGGTGGGGATGTTACTGCTATTGAGCAGTATGATAACCATCTGAAGACATCTTGTAGTTGGATTGACTACAGAATTGTTTTACAGAATATTTAAATTAGGTAGTGGTCTTGTTAGTGATCATACTGATTTAAACTCATTTATAGTTCCTAGGGATGGATAAAAATGTAATATTTAAATAAAAGAAGCTGGAATTTATTTTTATATGTAATTACATCAGGATCTTTGTGAAAGCTGTAAAGCCAAAGAGCCATTGTAAAAGTAAAAGATTTTGCATTTTATTTGGCATTAAAAAATACTTGAAAGCTACGAGAAACTGGATAATACAAGCTGGCATTGATTAATGATGCAAAATATACACAGAAAATGCTGGAACGATTCAGCAGATTCAGCATATGTGGAGAGAGAAACAGAGTTTTGAAAACAGAGGGCAGCACCTTGAAGTGTCAGGTCTGTTCCTCTCCCCACAGACGCTGTCAGAGATGCTGAGTATTGTCTGCATTTTTTGTTTGTATTTCAGATTTCCAGCACCCATACTATTTTGCGTTTGTTTTGTTGATAGATGATGTCTAAGTTTGTCTTTCTTTGAAATACAAAGCAGTTGGGTGGCACAGTGGCACAGTGGTTAGCACCGCAGCCTCACTGTTCTAAGGACCCGGGTTCGATTCTGGGTACTGCCTGTGTGGAATTTGCAAGTTTTCCCTGTGTCTGCGTGGGTTTTCTCTGGGTGCTCCGGTTTCCTCCCACAAGCCAAAAGACTTGCAGGTTGGTAAGTAAATTGGCCATCATAAATTGCCCCTAGTATAGGTAGGTGGTAGGGAAATGCAGGGACAGGTGGGGATGTTTGGTAGGAATATGGGATTAGTGCAGGATTAGTATAAATGGGTGGTTGATGTTCGGCGTTGACTCGGTGGGCCGAAGGGCCTGTTTCAGTGCTGTATCTCTAATCTAATCTAAAAAAAAGTTAACTTCACAAGCATTTGTGTATTTTTTTTCTTTTGCTTACCAGTTTTACTTGATTTGCATTTAATTCACCATAATTGAATGTAACTTTATATGGGGATTGGGTGTTGTGTATATATAGTGTTCTGGTGAAGTGGGCGATGGAGTGGCTTGTTCCCGCTGTTCACCTCCCAACTGACCACCGCAAGTGTTTTTATTACCTAGTGTTTTAACCCCTTGTGTTTTATTTGTTAGATAGAGAGTGACATGTTTTCTTGTAGGTTTAAAACAAACACACATAAAAAAACTATTTACTGAATAATATTCATTCCCGAAATGGTCGCAATCACACCCACACATGCAGTCACTCACATATGCCCACACACAAGAATAGATATTGAGAGAGGAAAATGGTAAGGGGTTTGAAGTGAGCTAGTTGTTTGGGTTCATGATACACTTGTTGAATCTTCTTGAAGGAAAGTATCTTTAAAGTTACAGGCTTGGGTGTTTCTAGTTTTCTGGTGGTTTAGACTTTAGGCTGGATGTGCTGGCCACTTTCAGTTCTCTGCTGCAACCAGTTGAAGAGTAGAATTCGCAGTAGGGCTCCTTCCTTGTTTTTTGCTGGTCTTCTTTTCACAGCCCTTGGCTGAACTGCTTTTCTGTGATGTTCTCATGATCTCACACCCTTTGCCCTCCACAGAGCCACCTTTCCAAGGTACGAGTCTCTCACATTAACCTCGGTTCGAAGACTCATGACTCCCTCCCCGCTGTGACCACACAATGCGCCAGTATGTGGCGACTTCATACCTTTTTCATTTCAGAAGAACCCATTGAATTCAAGAATGTCACTTGATGTTTTTGGGATGGGTGCAATTGACACCTCTTAGCCTGGAATGTATTCTTTTGTCCTTAACATACAGTGAGGGCTTGAATAACCAGGCCAAGTCAGCTGATCTTCGGCGGCCATTTTGCAGTGCATAGTCCACTTATTAAAAGAAAAGCCATTTTTTTATAACTTTTCAGTTTGATTCTGTATTTTCATCGCTGCAATTCTCGTGAAAGTTGCAATAGTTTAAGTACTTGTAACGGTTTTGGTGGCGCTAATGACCAGATACAATAAGTATATGCGTCTGCAAGTTGACTATTATTGCTATAATAAATCCTTTCTAATTATGCGGTGTGGTTATTTGCAATTATATCTGCACAAAGTGGTCATAGACCAACAGAATTTAAAATGGTATCTGGGGAACCCGAGTGTGCAGCAACCCTAATTGTGCCATTTGGAAGAAAGGAATGTGGAAGTAGAGAACAGTGTTTCAACCGTTGAATATTTGAATCAAGCAATTATTGACATCACACATGAGGATGTCTATACAACTTTAAATCAGATTGGACATGTCAGCTGGTCAGAGTCTTTGTTCGGATGCAAACCGACAGCTACAACTGTGATGAACATAATAACACAACGGGTGCTGTTTCAGTCAATTATGTTTGTAATTTTAATTTACTACAAATGACGTTGTCGAAAACATGGATGACAACTGGCTATTCATTTTGAACGGGCCAAAATGACAGTATAAATGTTACCCAGATAATTGCTGCTGGAAAGGTCAGTAAAGAATTCGCAGAGTATGAGAACGAGTGTCCATACTATTTGAATAGCTTAATGTCCTGTACAGCGTGTAGGACGATCACACATTTAAGTAAAACCATCGCACATTGAGCTAAACAACGTTCTGCTGAACATGGGACTGAAAGGCTGAATATGAGATTGTAAGCCTTGTACTGTGTAAGGGGGCACAGGGAACGGACATCTCCCACAAATAAAGGGGATAATGCAATGTCTGAAAGTAAGCACTCAGAATTTATGTAATCATCTGCAGCATTCTGTCTGATCACTGATGCCTATGAGAAAAAGCACTGAGCTAATTAAGACCATGTCACTATGATAATGGGATAGTTGAAAGGAATTGAATTAAGTGTGAGTAAATCACTGCAGGGGCCATTCTACTGGGATGGTGAAGTGTGATGTCTCAATAAAGACTTGATCTTTCACTTGTATAACTACAAGTGTGGGTCCTCTATTCTGTTAGCGAGTTGCTGTCTATCAAGTCCGTATCTACTACAGTTTACTTTCAGTGTCAATTATGTGTATTGCATTTCATATGTTGTAATCCTGTCCACGATAATATATTATTTAAAATATTCGTGTAACCCACGGGTTGTGCATTTCGATTGTTCCTTTAATCTGCAATTTGGAAGTTATATTATTTTCTGAATTGGGACCATGTGTAAAATGTAACAATACCTGACTCCCAGCCTTAGGGCACTCCACTCATCTTCTAGACCCTAAATCAGACACAAACTCGCACCATCTACTTACCCTCTGTCAACAAATTGCTTCCTCATCTTCTGGTTTACCGATGACAACAACGGAAAATAAAGCTGAGACAGGTGTTAAACAGACTGCCAGATTGTTACTACCCAAGCTTCAATCAACAATAATGGGGAAAAAACCCTTCCCTTGGTGTTTTAATTCAGTGCCACAGCCTTTGCTGTGGAACTTCATGGAAAGCTCTGCGGATGTCGAGTATAGTACAGTATTAGTATATTTAGCAGATTTAATTCCATTGACTGCATTGCAGTAAATACTAGGTGCTGTGTATAATGAGCGGTCAGTCCAATAGTGCCCGTTTCGTGCCACATCCTGACATGAACTCCTACCTCCCAGAGTGTCACCAGAACAGTTTTCTGAAATGTCGAGGACAGGGTGCAGGCCATATTAGATTTAGTGATGAACAACAAGCCAAAATTAACTAAGAAACGGTCATTGGAAATCTTATAAATGGCTTTAGTGACCACAATACGATAGCTTTTGATATTAAGTTTCAGGAGAAAGATGCGGCATAAACCAAGGTTTTAACTTTAAGTCAGTCTGAAATCAGAGGAATGTGGAGGGCTGAGCTCTTAATGGGCAAACCTACAGAAAAAATGGGAAGCATTCAGACAAATATTTAGAACAGTAAAAGACCAATATATACCCCGAATAAGCAACCTTCCACTTGCATTGTCTAATAACCATGGTCAACATATGAGTTAAGACACAGTATAAAAGTAAAGGAAGCTGTGAACACAAATGTCAAGAGAAATGGCAATCAGGAGGATTGGATGGAATATAGAAAACAACACAAGGACACAAAGAAAATATTAAAAGCTGCAAGATGGAAATACGAAAACACTTGCAAATTTTATATAGGCAAATAAAAATGCTTGTCTTTATAAATATGTTAAGTGTAAGGGAGTGGCTGAGTGAGATATGGACTAATTAAAGACAGACACAGGTGATTCTGTAATAGACAAGAAGGGAAGGAACTATTTATTAAACAAGTACATTGTGACAGTTTTCATGGTAGAGGAAGAGGGTAAAATACCAGCGAGAGAAGGGAACGAAAATAAATCAAGTGAGTACTTTACTACATTCAGTAATGGTCAAATGATGGTAATTGTGAAAATAATGGAACTTAAGATAAATACATCTCCGACACCTGAAGTTTTCCATCCCAGTGTATTAAAATAAGTAGCTCAGAACATTGCAGAGGGTCAGATACATCTTCTCCAAGTTATCGTCATCTGGGAATTGTGCCGTTAGACAGGAAAATTGCAAATTTCACTGTGTTAAGGTGTCAGCCTCAGTTGGTAGCACTCTCATCACCCAGAGTTGAACATAGAAATCTAGGCTGACACCCAGTGCAGTACTGAGGGAGTGCTGCACTGTTGGAAGTGCTTTATTTGGTTGAAATATTAAACCAAGGCCCTGTCTGTCCTTTCAGGTGGATGTGAAAGATGCCAGGACATGATTTCTAAGATGTACAGCAGGGAAGTTATCCCCTGTGTCCTGGCCAATATTTGTCCTTCATTCATCACAAAATGCAGACAACCTTGTCATTATCGCATTGCTGTCTGTGGGAGCTCGCTGTATGCAAACTGTCTGCTACTTTCCCAACATTGCAACACTGCAACAGTTCTCCATTGGCTGTTGAGGCGTCCTGAGTTGGTGAAAGGTTCTCTATAAATTCAAGTCTGTCTGTCTGTCTTTCACTCACTCACTCACTCATCTCGAGCCGTGGTGCAAAACGGGCGATTTGAATGGCTGTTCCTTGCATGCAACACCTAAAATTCAGTTCCATTGACTGGCTGGGATAGCTCCCGTATTGAGCTGCAACTCGTTATAAATTTCTACCACTAAGAATCTACAGGCCTGTCAGATATCCGTTACTTTTGTGGAAGCTGCAACAATTTATTATCAGGGCCAGAATGACTGAATACCTGAACAAATAGCAGCTGATCAGAGAGGGAACTAACTTGGCTTTATCAAGGTTAAGTCTTGTCTGAATAATTTATTTTATTTTATTTAGAGATACAGCACTGAAAAAGGTCCTTCGGCCCACCGAGTCTGTGCCTACCAACATCCACCCATTTATACTAATCCTACATTAATCACATATCCCCAATCCCATCTCCAGTATTCTCCTACCACTTACCAGCACTGGGAGCAGTTTACAATGGCCCATTTACTTATCAACCTGCAAGTGGGAGGAAACCGGAGCACCCGGCAAAAATCCCACGTGGTTACAGGGAGAACTTGCAAACTCCACATCGGCAGTACCCAGAACTGAACCCAGGTCGCTGGAGCTGTGAGGCTGCAGTGCTAATCGATGCAGCACTGTTCCAACCAGCTGATGTACAGTCTAGTTGATATTTTTTGATAAGGCTGATAAGGGAAATGTCTATGGATATTACCGGAATGGATTTCCCGTAAGCATTCGAGAAGGTTCTGCAGATGGAATTGGAGTAGCCTTTTGACATGGATTGAAAATTAGTTTCCTCATTTCGCCTCTCGTTCTTTTGTCAATCACCTGATATATTTCCCATGGTTACTGATCGTTTTACCACTGGAAACACTTTCTTCTTATTTACTCTACCAAAACCTTTCATGATTTTGAACACTCTAACAAATCGCCTCTTCACCTTCTCTGCTGCAGACAGAACAATTCGACGTATCCATTGCCTCAACATTACTGCAATCTCTCATGCATGGTATTGTACTGTCCACAAGGCGTTGACATCCTTCCTAAAATGTGGTGACCACAATTGAACAGAATAGTCCAGCTGAGGCCTATCCAGTAATTTATAAATGTTTTGCACAACTTCCTTGACTTCTATTCTATTCTTCCATTAATAAAGCCAAGACCACATATACATTTTAACATTTTTAACATGTCCTGCCTACCTGCAAAGATTTGTGTAAATACAACCCCAGGTCTCTTTGTACCTTCTCCCTTTTAATATTGTACCATTAATTGCATATGACCTCTCATTCTTTCTATCACTTTGTGTCACTTTATACTCTTCTGCATTAAATTTCATCTGGCATGTCTCTGCCAATTTCACCAGTCTGTTTATGTTCTTTTGATTTCCACTATTATCCTACTCATTGTTTGCTGCATTCCAAGTTTCATTTCATCTTCAAAATTACACCCTGGAAAACCCCATATATTATATTATATGTGTGTGATATATATATATATATCTATATATAGTTCCTAATATCGATTCCTTCTTCCAGTATATATATAAAAAAAACAACCATTCACCGATACCCTCTGCTTTCTGCCACTTAGCGAAATCTGTACCCATGCTGCCACTATCTCTTTAATCCAGGAGTTTCAATTTTGCTAACAAATCTCTTATGTGGTAATTTGTCAAACATCTTTTGAAAGCAAATATACACAAAACGAACCACAGTACCCTCATCAACCTCTCTGTTACTTCATCAAATAACTCAATTCTGTCAATGAAACACGATTTGTCTTTAACAGATCGTTGCTGCCTTTAATTTACTAGACTATAACTTTCAAATATGAATTAGGTTTGTCCTGGATAATTGTCTGTAAAGGTTTTTCCACTACCGATGTTACATTGAAGGGCCTGTTGTTGCTGGGTTTATCCCTCTCCCCTTTCTTTAAACAGGAGTAGAACATTTGCAACACTCCAATCCTCTGGCACTACCGCAATATCCAAAAGTGTAGGAAGATTGTGGCCAGAGCTTCCATAATTTCCATCCAGGATGCATTCTCATCCGGATAGAGTGACTTTTATACTTGGAGGATTGCCATCATGTTAAGTACATCCCCCTTATCTATTATTTCCTATCCAACATCACTACTGCCTCCTCTCTTATATATTGACAGCTTCTTCTCTATTGAAGACAATTGCAAAGTATTCATTAATTACCTTAACCATGCCCTCTGCCTCTCTAACCAGCCTCACCATTCCTTTGACTATCATTTGACTGTATGGGTTTATAAAAGACATTTGGGTCCCCTTTTATGTTAATCGCTAATGATACTGGCCTGCCTTTCCCCCCTTTTTAGATTCCCCTGTAATTTCTATATTCAGCTTCATTCTCCACTTACTTTGAACATTACATTTGCCACAAGTGCTCGTTTTCTCTCTCATTTTAACCTCTATATCTTTGTTCATCCAGAGGACTCCAACTTTTTCCCCCTTCCTTTCTCCCTAATGGGAATATACCAACTCTTTGAAGGCCTCTCATTGTTCAATTGCTGTTTTGCCTGTTCGCTTTTAATTCAGATCAACAAAGGGCCGCTTTTCAATTCATTGAAATTAGCCCACCTCCAGTTAAGTATTTTATACTTTATTATTCATTGTCCTTTTCCATAAATATTCTAAACCTTATGATATTGTGACCTCTGATCCACTACTGCTCTCCCACTGAAACATGCTCCACTTGCCCATTTCTTGACAAAGAACCAGTTGCAACGCTGCTTCTTCCTTGTTGAGTTGAAAATACAATAATCAAGAAAGTTCTCTTGCACACATTTCATAAATTCCTCGCCCTCTTTATCCGTTATATTGTTACTAACCCAGTCTATATTAGGCGATTTAAAGACCTCTTGCTCGCCATTCAGTAGTTCTTGCATGGTTTTCTAATTGCCTGAAAATTTGTTCTGAATGTTGGAAAGCATGGAAAATTAGGAACTGTAGAGATTTGGGAGTCAAGCATAGAATTAAAACAAAAGTTATTAGACAGGTGGAGAAAACACTTAAACTAGTTAATAGAATGTTGGCCATTTTTCAACAGGGCTGGAATATAAAGGGGTGGGGAGAAGACATTATTCCTTAGTATTACAGACCCTCGCTGGAAGTATTGGTGCACCGGGGAGAATAGCTGTAGTAACCGTTTAAATACATATCCACATATTACTACTCATTGTATAATGGCTAAACTATGTCAGACCTGGGGTATTGGAGACAATACCTGAAATGGGACCAGTAGGAAAATATTAGTAGATTATTTCGCATTATGATACGTTAACAGTCTTAGAAGGAAGATGGAAGCGCTGTTGTTGTGGGGAACCAGGGCATGATGGGATACGTGGCAATGTTTATGGAAAGCTGCACAACTTAGAAGTCTAATTGCCTTTACATCTGTGTAAACATAGCGTCCTTGAGACAAAGCAGGAGACACAGGATATTATAGACAATGAAATACCAAGCCTCAAGAATGGGAAGGAGGCAACGGGGGATGATTAGTAAGAAAATATACTTTAGTTTATTGAATGTGAAAGCTTTGGAATGTGTTGGGGGCAGGGGGTGGGGGCGGTATGTGGACAAATGAGTAATGGCTATTGTACTCTGTAAATTTGTACTACAGACTCTGTTTCATTGAGAAGCCTCTGGATGTTTCACCTGACACTTCTCCCTTACTCCCTTTATTTATTTTAATCCTGTGGACTTGAGACATGTTATTTTCTTCACAAAAATTTGGCGTAGTCGGCAGGATCCCCAAGGCTCAGTCTTGGTGCCCGGTCGAATGTTGGCCTCAGAGAGTGGGTGAATACATTTACTTTACCACCCATTAGATAGGGAGGTCGGCGTTCGGGATAGGAGGCTAGCAGGCTAATTTGAGGGACCGAACCAAAGGATAGGCCCACGGGTGGAGCAACCTAAGGCAGCGCAGCGCCAGGATCGTGGTACCTTGGGTAATCGAGGAGGTAATAACGTTCTCGGGGTTAACCAAGTGAAGGGTAGTGAGA
Organism: Heterodontus francisci; assembly: GCF_036365525.1. Taxonomy (NCBI): domain Eukaryota; kingdom Metazoa; phylum Chordata; class Chondrichthyes; order Heterodontiformes; family Heterodontidae; genus Heterodontus; species Heterodontus francisci. The sequence continues at coordinate 37,198,371 of NC_090404.1, read as the reverse complement.
GGTCCGCACCCACACAAAATAGTAAATAAGAACCTTCAGAGAGGAAATGAGAGGTCCGTTTCCCACGCAGGAACATCGTACGGGAACGAGAGGTCCATACCCACACAAATAGTAACAATACTCAGACTATAAAACATCAGCCATGGCAAATAAGGATCCAGAGTGGGGACCTGAAGGGTCACTCACCGAATTTCTGGCAGCCAAAAACAAGGAGAACTTTAGATAAAATGAGCAGGAAGTTTGGGATCCCTCGAGGACCCGATAAGGGGAAAGAATGGTGGAAAGAACAGACAAAACGCAATAAGTATATTATTCAAGTGCTATCTTACCATCTGTCAGTTTGGAAAGTCTGAATTAGCTCGGCTAGTTCAGGAAAAGAGACAGGTCACACGTGTTAGAAGGGTGAGAACTGAGGTGGGAAAGTGAGAGGTATCAGGCTGAGGTAAGAGGGACAATTTAAACTAGATGCTTTAGTGAAATTTAAAAGTGAGTAAAAACAAGTTACTGTTTCTTTGTTCGAGTCTGCATGAATGCTGGAAGCTTCCAATGTCTGTGTAGTTGTGTGATGTGGAGCTGACGCCAGTTCCGAAGAAGAGTCACTGACCCGAAACGTTAACTCTGCTTCTCTTTCCACAGATGCTGCCAGACCTGCTGAGTGAATCCAGCATTTCTTGTTTTTGTTTCAGATTTCCAGCATCTGCAGTATTTTGCTTTTATTTTAGTCGTTAACTCTTTGTTGTCCAGCTTAAATGTTGAAAGTATAAGTCTGTTACTTGTTCTCTTGTATTATTAATGCAGATGTATATTTTTGTGGGAACCTTGAGACATGTTTTGGGTGTGAACTAGTTGATGTGCGTGTTCCATCGGCTGGGGACTGGAAATTTAATGCAGATTTTTGGTACTTTGAATTCATAACCCATTACAGGAATCAATTTTTTAAAGTTGTTTGGAATTGAATAGTGTGAAGGTGATTGTTGAGTGTGTTCGGTTTCAAGTTAAGACTGTGCACCCGGAAATGGGATATAAAAATTTAATTATATTTTAAATTAAAGTTTGTATTTTTATTTTAAAAGTTGGTTTTGCAACTGTGAAAAGGCAATGAACAATTTTCTAAGAGATAAGCTTCAGTCTTGAATGTCTGAAGATGTCTGGCAGATATCCAATTTGAAGTTTAAAACACTATTTTAATTGGATCTAACATCTGTGATTGAGAAAATATTGGAACAAAATTCTGAGGGACAGGCTTAATCTCCACTTGGAGAGGTAGAGATTAATCAGGGATAGACAGTATGACTTTGTCAGGGGGCGATCGTGTCCAACCAACTTGACTGATTTTTTTGAGGCGGTGGCTAGATGTGTAGATGAGAGTAAAGCAGTTGATGTAGTCTACATGGACTGCAGTAAGGTTTTTGATGAGATCCACATGGGAGATTGGTTAAGAATGTAACAACCCATGGGATCCAGGGCAATTTCGCAAAGTGGATCAAAAATTAGCTGAGTGGCAGGAGGCAGAGGGTGATGGTCGAAGGGTGTTTTTGTGAGTGAAAGCCTGTGACCAGTGGTGTACCAAAGGGATCGGTGTTGGGACCTTTGCTGTTTGTAGTGTACATTAATGATTTAGACGTGAATATAAGAGGCATGATAAGTAAGTTCGCAGATGACACGAAAATTGGTGGTGTCGTAAATAGTGAGAAGGAAAGCCTTAGATTACAGGACGATATAGATGGGCTGCTAAGATGGCAGGAGCAGTGGCAAATGGAATTTAATCCTGAGAAATGTGAGCTGATGCATTTTGGGAGGACTAACAAGGCAAGGGAATATACAATGGATGGTAAGACCCTCGGAAGTACAGAAGGTCAGAGGGAGCTTGGCGTAATTGTCCAAAGATCACTGAAGGCAGCAGCACAGGTAGATAAGATGGTTAGGAAGGCATATGGGATACTTGCCTTTATCAGCCGAGGCATAAAATATAAGAGCAGGGAGGTTATGATGGAGCTGTATGAAACAATAGTTAGGCCACAGCTGGAGTATTGTGTACAGTTTTGGGCACTACGCTGTAGAAAGGATGTGATTGCACTGGAGAGGGTGAAGAGGAGGTTCACCAGGATGTTGCCTGGGCTGGAGCATTTCAGCTATGAAGAGAGACTGAAAAGGCTAGGGTTGTTTTCCTGAGAGCAGAGAAGGTTGAGGGGGGACAGGATTGAGGGATACAAAATTATGAGGGGCATTGATATGTTAGATAGGAAGGAACTTCTTCCCTTAGTGGATGGGCCAATAACCAGGGGGCATAGATTTAAAGTCAGGGGCAGGAGGTTTAGAGGGGATTTGAGGAAAACAATGCTCACCCAGAGGGTGGTTGGAATCTCGAAAGCACTGCCTGAAGAGGTGGTAGAGGCAAGAATCCTCACAACCATTAAGAAGTATTTAGATGAGCACGTGAAACGCTATAGCATGAGAGGATACGGGCCAAGTGCTGGAAAATGGGATTAGAATAGTTTGGCGCTTGATGGCCAGCACGGACACGATGGGCCGAAGGGCCTGACTCTGTGCTGTATAACTCTATGAATGTATGACTCTATGGGCGAAAGTTTAAAATCGGTTCTTGTTTTATTTTGCAATTTAAATTAAAGGCATGTCTTCGTGACTGTTTTAAAGTAACAAATGTCATGAACTGGATATTGGTTTAAGGGACAGAAGGATAAACAAAGGAGATATGGGAAAGATTCTGTCTGTTTAAAGTTTGTTTAAGTAGCTGGTGTTAAATCTTTTGTTTTAAGAATGTGAAATTTTAAAAGAGCACGTAGTTTATGTGTAGTTAATGAGCATTGGTTTGAATTAAATTGTAATTATGAAGGTTAATGGACCTGTTATGTTGGGAAGACTGGAATTTCATTAATGACCTTCCAGAGATAAAGCTCGCTCATAAATAACATTGGCAGTTTTGACTTTAAATTGTTTAGTGCTGTGAATTGGAATTTGGAATCATTTTTGTTGCATTAAAAATTCCATGAGGTAGGAGCCTCTTACAAAATGTTAAAAGTTGGGAAACAATTGGAGTTTAATCTAAAACACTGTCTTCCCTGATGGAGATGTTTTGAAGTTTAATGGGAAAATCAAATTAAGACAAACTAAAAAAAAAAAACATGAAAAACAATTCTAGTCAGTTTCTCTGCATATAGAGAAATATTTTTGGGAAGAAATCAATGGAATGAAGAAAAACTTGTCACCCAAGCAACACTGTTATTTGACTTTGGAATAACTCTGAGATGCAAAATGTTAGTGTCATTTAGAAAGTTACTTTTAAGAAACTAAAATGTCATCTAAGATAAAGAACAAACAAATAGACGAAGGACACAAAGGAAAAGGCAACTGTGCACTTTGTCATGAGCACATAAGGCCAAGAGAGTGGGTGCATGGTGCATAGCAGTCATGAGGAAAGATAAATGATCTAAGAAGGTTGGCAGTAAATAATTTGGGGTTGTTTTTATCATTTCAGAGAACTGTCTTGAGCAGACATAGACAGGAGTCAGAGAAGGGTTAGGAGAAGTTAAATTGGAAGCACCACAGTAAATTAAAATGCTGTCAGAAAAGATGAAAAGGAAGGAAACTTGTGTGTGCATAAGTTTCTGTTCGTGTATTATATTAGTGTACTGTGATTTCCTTGTCGGCCTGTGTTAGCTTTGTCTGTGTCATCAAACTAATGGTTTATTAACCCTCAGTGGCCTGGTCTACATGATGTTCTAAAGTTTTGATATCTCCAAAAGTTGATGAGAAGCTGTTAAAGTACACACTTTGTTTTGGCAGGTTGAGTGAGAGAAGGTTTACATTAAGGTGGGTGGACTGGGGGGGGGGGGGTGGGGGTGGGGGGGGGGGTTTCACGTTAGGTAATGATACTCGGAACTGTCAATTCGATTTTTCCTGTGGTTGAAACGTCGACCACCCTTTCCTTCCCCCATGCCTGTGAGAGGCCGCTGTTTGAAGTTTAGCAGATTTAAATGAAGGACCAAGACTACTGATGCAATTTATTTCCTTTCTTTTATTTCTTTCATCTTAAGTTAAGATGTATGAGTATTACACAAATTGTGTGGATAATGTATGTGTAGAAGTCTTAATATGATTTCTTCCCTAAAGGGTGCTTGCGCAAAAGGGGTGTCAGCACATTTTTTTCAAAGAAGGATGTCACAATGAGGAATATGAGTTGGATAAAAGGAAGGTGTCAACAAACCAAATGTTTTACGTTATAAGATTCGATTTGAGATTTATGGCTAAGAATCACATCCTGACTGTATTTTGATAAATGTGGGAATTTTAATTCAGATATAAATTCGCGCATGTGAGAACAGGGTAATGTTTAATGTCGGATACTGGTAATTGGGAAATGTCTTATTTGTCTGAAAAGTATGAGCTTAGACTATTCCATCGCTCATGGTTTGTTCTGTCTTCGTCGGTAAAGGGGTGGTGACATCATCACTGGTCCATCCCAGAACATTCGCCCCACCCCCTTTCAGACCAGCAGAAAGTTAACCCTTTCCACCAGCAGTTTAAGCTGACCATACAACTTTCAAAATCTATTGCAACAGCATTGCTGACAGCTTCAGGAATTTGATTAGATATCTACAATGAATTGAAGATGATGAATTAAATTACATTAATTTGAGTTGGTATTCTAACCTGAAATTTAAAGAGATTCTAGGAAAAAAATAAAACCACACACACTGTCTTGGTGGTTTCTGCTTGGACTACGTATGAAAACAACATCACTGTGTGTCAGCTCAGAGCTTTGGTACAGGTATATCCTGAACAGAAAATGCTTAAAGTGATGGGATTGATATTTTATTTTCCAGGAATGCCGCACAGGATGACACCACTCCCAGGGTCTCAAGTCAAACCACATGACTGACATTCTGTTTCTGCCAACAGGAGGGTCAGCAGCAGATCTCTTAATTATTTTGTTTCAGGTAAACCGCCAGAGCAATGGCAGCCCGGTGGGTAGCAGTAAAGCTGATCATCCTCCTGGTAACAGCGGCAACATGGGAGGCACCCACCGTAAATATTCACAGAAGCACTTGCCTGCATTCAGGACAGTACTCAAAACTACTGAAAGGAGGGAGCAACTCGAGGGAGTCCAACACCGTAGTGAACATCATGGCAGGATGGACTAATCTGCCTCCATTTATTTGTGAACTCAAAAGGAAGGGCCTGTGACATGTTGGCTCAGGACCTGGTAGATAACGTGGTTTCAAATATTGAGGATATAAGATTTGGTACCCCCATCCCCCACATCACCCCGTCACATACATCAGGCTATGAATAGATTAGATCTTATCAATATACATGAGAAAAGACAACAGCTGGTAGTCAGTTATAAACACTTGATATCCTTGTATATTAAGCGCCATTTTCAGTCATCTTTCCATTATTGTCACTACAACATACCCCCAGTACAGCTTGTAGCTCACCAACCTTATTCACCACACTTTGTGCATTGTAATCCTGTCATTGCATTCTTCATCGTACTTTTCATTCTGCTCCCATCTAATACAGAACGATACTCTTCCCTACTACTGTCTAACACTCTCACAATATGCACCTTAGTCTTCTTTTCTGTTACTTTATTTTGGTGCCCATTCCCCTGCCAATCCAGTTTAAACCCTCGCCAATGACACGAATGAATCTCCCCGTGAGGATGTAGGTCCCAGTCCTGTTGTGGTGCAACCTTTCCCTTTGAATAGGAATAGTAAGTAATATTCACGACACACAAATGCCAGGCAATGATGATCTACAATACGAGAGAATCAAACCATCTCTACTTCATATCCAACAACATTTCCATCGTTGAATCCTCCAGTATCAACATCCTGGGGTTACCATAGAACACAAACTGATCTAGACCAGCCACATACATACTGTGGCTACAAGAGAAGGTCAGAGGCTGGGAATTCTGCGACATGTAACCCACCTCCTGACTCCCCAAAGCCTGTCCAATATCGAAAAGGCACAAGTCAGGAGTGTGATGGAATAATAATAAAAGCAAAATACTGCGGATGCTGGAAATCTGAAACAAAAACAAGAAATGCTGGATTCACTCAGCAGGTCTGGCAGCATCTGTGGAAAGAGAAGCAGAGTTAACGTTTCGGGTCAGTGACCCTTCTTTGGAACTGACAAATATTAGAGTGTGATGGAATAATCTCCATTTGCTTGGATGCGTGCATTTCCAACAACACTCAGGAAGCTCAACACCATCCAGGACGAAGCAGTCTGCTTGATCAGCACCCCATCAACCACTTTCAACATTTACTCACTCCACCATCAACGTACAGTAACAGCAGTGTGGACTATATACAAGAGGCACTGCAGCAACTCACCAAGTCTCCTTCGACAGCACCTTCCAAACCCACGACCTCTACAAACTAGAACGACAAGGACAGCAGACGTGTGGGAGCACCACCACCTGCAAGTTCCTCTCCAAGCCACGCACCATTCTGACTTGGAAATATTACGCTGTTCTTTCTCTGTTACTGGTTCAAAATCCTGGAAATCCCTCCCTAACAGCACGGTGGGTGTACTTGCACCAGATGAACAGCAGCAATTCAAGAATGCGGCTCACCATCACCTCTCAAAGGAAATAAGGGATGGTCAATAAATGCTGGCCTTGCCAGCAATGCCAACATCCCATGAGACAAGTAAAAAAAAAATCTGTGTCCTCTACTCCTTGTGCCATCAGATATGGGAATAGCTTTTCTCTTTCTGCACTATCCAAACCGATAAAAATCTTATCCTCCGCTGTCAGATCTCCTATCAATCTCCTTTGCTCCAATGAGCACAACTCCAGCTTTTTTTTAAATTCATTCACGGGATGTGAGCATCGCGGGTTAGACCAACATTTATTGCCCATCCCTATTTGCCCTTGAGAAACTGAGTGGCTTGCTGGGCCATTTCAGAGGGCATTTTAAGAGTCAATCACATTGCTGTGTGTCTAGAGTCACATGTAGGCCAAACCGGATAAGGATGGCAGATTTCCTTCCCTAATGGACGTTAGTGAACCAGATGGTCTTTTGCAACAATCGACAATGGTTTCATGGTCACCATTAGACTAGTTACTTTTTTAATTCCAGATTTTTTTATTAATTGAATTCAAATCTCACCATTTGCCATGGTGGGAATTGAACTCATGACCCCAGAGCATTAAACTGGGCCTCTGGCTAATAGTCCAATGACATTACCACTACACTGCCTCCCACTTCATCAACCTAACCTTGTCGTTAAGTTCCCTCTTCCCTGAAACTATTCTGATATATCTCATCTGCACCATCTCAATGACTCGAACATCCTTCCGAAAGTGTGGTGACCAGAACTGGATGCAATTCTCTCGTTGTGGCCTAGCCAGATGTTTATAAAAGTTCAACATAATCACCATGCTTTTATACTCAATGTCTCTATTTATGAAACTCTAAATCCCATTGGCTTTACTAATCACCCTCTCAATACATCCTACCACCTTCAAAGATCGATACACCTGTACCCCCATGTCACTGCCCACTAGTGAAGTCTGTGCCATTTAGTCATATTACCTCTCCTATGCCTTTTTTCCAAAATGCATCACATCACATCTCTGTATTAAATTCCATCTGCCACTTGTCTGTCCAATCTGCTCGCCTATTGATGTTCTGTTGCAGTTGATTGTCATCATGTTCATTGTCTGTCACACCTCCATGTTTCGTAGCATCAGCAAATTTAGAAAGTTTTACTCTGTATTCTAATACCCAAGCCATTTACGTATATAAAAAACAGTGCTGCTGGCACTGAACCTTGGAGAACACCACGGCCCACCATCCACAACTCGATTTTTTCTGTCCTTGAGGCAATTTTTGATTCAAGCTGACACTGACCCTTCTATTCCATGAGCCTTAGTTTTGGTAACCAGCCTTTTATGTGGTAATTTATAAAAGGCTTTCTTAAAATCCCCATGTAGACAATATGCATTGCTTTTCCTTCATTAACCTTCTCAGTTACTTCATCAAAATATACAATTAGATTAGTAAAGTACGATCTGCCTTTTACAAATCTAATGGACGGGAATCTGTTTGCAGCTGGTGAGATTGAAATACACTAAAGGGTTGTAAAACCAGCTCCAACCAGCAGCTCCGGGTAATATATAACTACAGCCCAATGCAAAGCCAGGTTTTAACGACAACTGCTTTAAATGTGGAACACCCATCCTCTTTAGCCTAACATTGCAAAGTATCTGTGCAGAGAATGGAGCTCACGCAATGTTGCTTTGCCCCTGATCTTTGAGCAAAGGTGCAGGTGGCAATGTCTCTGACTCAGCCAGCTCAACATCAGCCCACCCGAGGTAGTATGACACTGCTACCTGTCGTATAAATGCACTCATTGACCCATCTCCTAGTTTTACTTCCTGAAAGTTATATGAGAATCTCAGTCTATAAATAGCCGGGGGCAAACCCGACCTTTGATGTTGCACTCCCACGCTAACAGATGGTTAATAATTTGCACTAGTATTGAAGATAGGAGCATAGGAAATGCGTCGCAGTGACATTCCTCTTTCCATTTCTTAATTGGAATACTCACAAGAGTAAAATAAATTAAATAATGTCTGAATTAAATCAGCAAAAGTGGAAATGCTTCCAAATGCTCGAAATGCTAATTCACCAACTTCATTAACACTAATATCAGGCGGTGATGTCATGCAGAATGAATGCTTTTGGTATCAGACATCGGAAATCAGACTGAGTTAATATCAGTAATAATCAAATGGGAAATAACTGTCACACTGTGAATTCTACCTTGATCGATTAACACTTGCATGCTGCCAGGTTAAGTAAATGACCAAGATTAGGAATGACAATCCCTACTGGTTAACACCGCTTTTGATTTCATGGTCATTCCCTTGGTGTGAATTCTATCACTGGACCCACATTCCAGCAAATATCAATCGCAAATACATTTGTTTGAGAAGATTATCGGCAAATGTGCATCAAAGCATTTCCAGACAGTGGTTTAATGCCCATTAATTTCTGGAAAAAATAACGCGCAAAGGAGCGTAATTTCACGGTTTTCATTCGAAGAGCATGTGCACAGGTCAGCAGCAGAAAATGCACTTTTGACTTTTGCAGAGAGACCAATATTTGCAGAGTAATTTTTCAAAATAGGCACTGAGGGCTGATAGACTTGCCTACCATGAAGGGTTCAGAGAGAACTCGCCTCTGCCCTCAAGGGAAAGTTACACATATACCTTCCAACGGGAACGTGGTTTGGTCCTTTTCAGGATGTAGTGCATGTTGCTTCAGTCAGAGCGATTGCAGCTGAGTCATTGTGCATTATCCATGAAGATAGACCAGGAGTATGAACTCCAACAGATGGTTGGAGAGCGCTAGATCAGATAAACACAACTAACAGCTGCTGGAAAACGTTTCGGGTACGAAGATCACCTGCCCCATTAATCGTAAGGCACATAGTCGGATGAATAATTCCCTTTCAGCAGCAGGGATCCATAATCTGCTAGGTCATGTCACTGTTACACAAAGACAGCCAAAGTCTCAATGCGAAGTAATGAAATTCGATTATGACATCAAATGAGGAGAATTATGGAATTCGCTTACACAATCAAAGTATTACACAGAGTGCTCTTCCGCTATGAGTCAGAGTCATTTACGACCATAATGAGGCCATTCTGCCCATAGAGTCCATGCCAGCTTTATGCAGATCAATCCATCATTCCTAGTCCCCTTGTAGACAAGCTTGGGTTGTTCGATTTTAGTTTAACCTGACCATTGTTATCCTGTATCCACTGGAATGATTAACAAGGTCAGGGAAGCCATTTTGTAATTAACACGTGACCAAAGAAGCTACCTTGTGCTCAGTGCTAACTTTTGTATCCTGTACTGATTATTAAATTGCTACTCATCATGAAACCAATGATTATTAAAGTGATGAATATTGATTGAGTTATAATTAATGAATCAATCATCATTTTAGAAAGACTGGGTTTTTATTTAAAGTGTGTTAAATCTCGTTACTGTGAGTTTCTGTCTCTGTGTGGGAAAGAGCAGTTTCAGCAAAATGTATTCAAACAATAGACCTTTCCAGATCCCCGATAAAGTACATTGGATGGCATATCTTGGCCTTCAATTGGCAGGCTTTGATCAATAGAAAACTTGTTTAATATCAGAATCAGACTTAGTATTAAACCATTTCAATCTACTCATGTCCGAGATTCTGAGACCAGGTGGCCGTTAGTAGAAGACATCATTAAGAAACAATTAAATTTGCCGAGCAACAGCTAGAGCCAATTATTGTTTTACACGAGCCTGACTCTGAGATGACCTGCTGACCACACAGGGGTTAAAAGCAGGGATCGTGTAAGGTTTTGTTGCGCAGAAACACTAGAAAGCTTTGGAGATAGAGGCATAAATAATCAGCCAAGTTCTCCATCTGAAGAGGGATCTAGATGAATGAAGAGGACTGCATCACTCTAAAACAAAACTCGACCAGCCCGTGCAACTGCTACAGCTGTAAAGTTATATTCCCAAGTTTGTTAAGTACTATTTTCCTTCCAATTATTAAGTACTATTTTACTGTCAATAGAATTTCTGGACTTATTAATCAAGTATCCTGTTGTTTTAACTGGTAAAGGTATTTCCCGAAAAGATTGTCCACAAGGGTCTTTCCAGACTTGAGAGAAATTTACATCCTATTCAATCCCCAGGCCCTGCAAGTTTATTTCCTTCAAGTGAACATCCAATTTCCTTCTTAAGTTATTGATTTTCTCAGCTTCAACCACCGCCGTGGGCAGTGAGTTCCAGGTCATTATCGCTCACTACGTAAAAGCCTTTTCCTCAGATTCTCCCTTCAACTCTTGCCCAAAATCTTCACTCCATGCTCTTTAGTTCTTTTATCATCAATTAATGGGAACAGTTGTTCCTTGTCTAACTTATGTAAGCTTGTCATAATCTTGTCCACTTCTATCAAATCTCCCCTCAATCTCCTTTGCTCCAAGGAGAACGACCCCAGTTTTTCCAACCTCACCTTTTCGCTGAATTTCCTCACCCCTGGAAACAGTTTGCGAAATCTCCTCTGCACCCTTTCAAGGACCTTCGCAGCCCAGTTGTCGCCAAATGCAGAACTTTATAATGGCTCGGCATAACTTCCCTGTTTTGGTACTCTTTAGCTGTATTTATGAAGCCCAAAATCCCACAAACTTTACTAACCACTTTCTCAATGTGTCCTGCTCCCTTCAAACTCTTTAGAACTATGCCAATAAGTCGATATTGTCTCATCCTATTTCTCCTGCCAAAATGCACAACCTCACACTTGTCAGTATTAAATTCCATCTGCCATTTATCTGCCCATTCTAACAGCCCAGCTATGTCCTGTGTAGTTGATTGTTATCATCCTCACTGTTTTCCACTCCTCCAGGTTTGGTGTCATCGGCATTTTAAAAATATTCTACTTTGTATTTCCAGATCCAAGTTATTTATAGATAGCAAAAATAAAACAGTGGCCTTAGCACTGACCCTTGGGCACACCATTAGCTCAACCAGTCTGAATCGTCCTTTACCCCCGGGCAAGTAAATATTTCGAATCACATTTACCCGCTTTAATTCCACATCCCTTCACCCACTTTCCTTTATGCAGTTATTCAATCTAATCGTGAATGTTGACATAGTATCTGCTTCAATCACTAATCCAGGAAGTGAATTACACAGCATGACAACCCTCTGTGTGAAGAAGTCTCTTCTGCCCTCAGTTTGAAATCCCTAACATATAATCTCCTGTTTCTAGATTCCTCAGCGACTGAAATCAGTCTGCTTCTATGTAACCTGTCACATCTCCCCTATCCCATTTCTTCCTAATTTTAATCATGTCTATTATATGGACGCATATTCGAAGTTGTTCAAACAAAAAAGGCTCCATTTTCAAGTATTTGCATTTCCTCATATCAGGCAACATCCCAGTACAACTTTGAAACCTCATTATCCATAATATACGGTGCATCAGAATACTGCACATAATACTCGAATTGAAGTATATGAAGATTTTATATAGGTTCATCATTATCTCTTGTTTTCTCTGTCTGTACCACTAATGATAAAACGTGGAGTCACATTAGCATTTTAGAGCCTTAGTAACCTGAGGTGCTTCCTTTAATTTCCTCTAAACCTTTATCCTGAAATCACTCTGCCATTCCACAACACCAAGCTTACTTCAATTCAGAAGATAATTACTGTTTTATTTTACAAAAATGCATCAACTCATATTTACTGATATTGACTTCAATTTGCTACTTTTCAGCCCATTCACCATTTTATCACTATCCCTTTGTTCTTCTAAATAATTATTTAGGCATTATATTTAAATTTCTTAACACTCTCTTTCGGCCTTGATCTAAATCATTGATGTAAGTGTTCCGAGAACATGAATCCTGTGGGATACCACTGCCCACTTCAAACCACTGTTAACATAATGAGTTCTCTGTTTTCTCTCTTCTAGTCTCTTTCAATCCAGTTTACTCTCCTCTCAATTCTAAACTTTTTAATCTTTACGTAACGTCAGCTGCAGTAACTTTTCAAAGACTTTCTTAAAATCTACATACAGTGCAAACTATGTTATGAAATGTCGAGAGATGACAACACAAATCAAAGCTGCAGGTATGTTTCTATTAATGCAGCGGATGCCAAACTTGGGGCTCATGGTTACCGTGGGGTCGCGGCTCCATTTGCCACAGTAAAGGAATTAGAGTTTTCAGTCGTAATTATTTGAAAGAACGCTTTTTACTGCATTCGCTGTGTCAAGCTGATATACATGCACGGATGCTGTTACTATTATAGTATTAACATATCACCATTTCTTGAAACTGAGTAAGGATAGTAATGCGATCAACTTGAATGCAAACAAACCCAACACAGCTAACGTGAAGTCTGTTCTGTATAACTCTACTGAACTGTTCCTGTTAATTGGATGCAGATTTTCCAGTGTGACTACGGATGTGGGAAACAAAATGCAACAGCCCATGGTGAGTTATACTCACTGCTCATGGTCTCTCAAGCCGCCCTATGCAAATCAGCCTAGTCTCCCCAGGTTTATAAGCTCGGTGATCAGACACACACCGTTACACAGAACAGTCAGTGCTGAGGTCTGGAGCTCACATTGTTTAAATTGTTCCCTGCTGGTGAACAAACCATGAATATTGTTTGGGTTTCGGTCCTTTTAACCTGGTTACCAAGTAAGTGCTGTTTATTGAAGAGATTACATGTTAATTGCATAAAACTGCGTGGCTGTGTGACATTGTGGAAATTGTCTTACCTTTAAACTCTTGTATTGTTTCAGACAAGCGATGTACTAAATATATTTTTCTCCATTCAGATGCCTTCACTGCAAGCGTGAACCAAACACCAAGAACGGCAACGAGAGAGACAGGCGAATCCCTGACCATTAACTGCATCCTCACTGATACTAGCTGTGGTTTGTACGGCACATCTTGGTTCCGGAATAATCCGGGTTCAACAGATTGGGAACGCATAACGATTGGCAGACGATATGTTGAATCAGTCAACAAGGGAGCAAAGTCATTTTCTCTGCAAATCAAGGACCTGACAGTTGAAGACAGTGTCACCTATTACTGCAAAGCGCAAACCACTGTAATGTGTCTGAGCTTTCACCAATACAAAAACATTTTCCAATCTCCTAGGGAAGAAAATACGAATTGTTTCGCTCTTTTCACTGAAACTTAATTTGCAGCATTGATTCTGAGACTGGAGATAATTTGCAAATAGCAGTTGACAGACCGCGCAGCAAAGACCCCCAAACGGGACAGTTGGATATGCAGAGCCGCTGTTGAACTTACATTTATGCAAGTAAACCTGTTTTTGCACTGGGCTGTACCACTGTGTAGATACTACAGTAGCCACAGCAATCGAAGAGCTGGTTCCTGTAATACACAAACTATGAACCCACTATTTTCATTGGAACAAGGGCAATATTTCTCTGATGCTGAAGTATGAAGAGTAGATACTCAGTATTTTGGAGGGATAACACTCTTCATTCTCAGTAAACCTTGGCAAAATGTATTATTTCGGGAATCCGGATTGCAGCATGCGTCTCGACCTGAGTCACTTGTATTGATGTACATGAGACCTTTTTGCACTGATCTCCGTGACTGTGTGACTTCGTATACACCACAGTAATGAATCTTGAACTCCTGCAATACATAAACTGTCCCCACTCTTCTTATTAAGAAGAAAATGCAAATTAACCTCTGAATGGCCAAGAAACCTCATGGTTAAATATCCCTTGTCTCTGTCAGACACTGGCTTGTATATTAAAGCCTTTTCTTTATTCATTGAGGTGATTATTTTGTAATTGTTATCATCATATTCATAATAGAGCATTGATGTTTCTCCAGGATTTGTATGAGTGGCTGAGAATTATAAACGTCTAATGGGATTCCAATATAGAGGCAATGATTTGAATCATATTTACTGCATCTTTCAATCAATATCTTGGAATATCTGAAGGATTTTCTGTGATGTATGCAACATTGGATTTCTTGTGCTGGTGTGAAATGATGTGTGGCTGCTCTGACACAGTGATTCAGGCAACAGCACAAACCTCTCAAACAGTTATTTCTTTGACTATTAGTGAATGTGGCTGCATAATGCGATTTCTTCCTCATCGTTGTTACTACACAGAGTTTGAAATCAATTTTAGGTCGACCTTTGTTTGAAATCTATCCTCATTCTCCGATGTTAAATCAGCGGATTGTTTTTTTCAGAGCTACAGGAGTTCACATTGTACATAGAAAATAGCTGGATGGATAGCAACTGACAGGAAAATGAAGATTTATTAATCACTAATATATTCGAATGATCCTTTTGATCAGTGTTACTTTGTTATATTTATTAACGGACCTTTGTTTCATTGACCCTTTTTGAACTGGGCTGACTGGGAGCTGACTGACTGTGTAGCTACAGTTACTACTACGACGGAGCTGGCACCGTGCTGACTGTGAACTCTGGTAAGTCACCTCTCTTGCTACTTTATCACTAAAATCTTTTCGATAGAGGGTAAGAAAAATCAGTGCTCTCGTTCAAAATCGCCTGAACAACAAACGCAATAGCTGCAGTTTTTCAAATGACTCGGTTAGGTTAGCTATCAGTTTATTTGGCTTAAACTTAGAATATATTTTTCAAAAGCGATTTTACCCAAGAATAAATTGAACATGGATTTAATTCTGTAATTTACCTCTCATGTATGACTTTAAATGCTGATCTGAATAGATGATGTTAGTTTTAACAGATAAAACTGACCGAGTCTTCTGAAGTTACTTCCTTACAGAGCTGTCCCTGTATATCCTTAATGTAAACTATTTCTGATTCATAAATTAATGCAATTCTGGGGCGAGAGAAATTTTCTCCAAGCAAGGAGTGGATGAAATTGTATAAACTGCTGTTTACGAATTCTGTGCCGCTTCTAAAAACCTTTTTGTATAAAAGAGTATCTGTTCAGTTAATATCGGCACACAACCTGCAAGTACGAATTCTGACATTTGTGACTCTGGATTAAAGGCGCACATGTCAGCGACCTAGAAACTGACCCATTATCGGGACGAAATTGGTCTCATCCTGTAGCGCAAAATGGGGGATAGTGAATGGACAGCCTGTTAAACAAGGCGGCAGCTATTTTTACTCATTGACTTGGAAAACGTTGCCAAGGTTTTAATTTCAAACTAAGTAAAAGTATCAATGAAACTATCGAGCTTCCAAAAGAGCTTGAACTGTGAACCACAGTGGAAAGTCCATGAGACCTGGTGAAAAACCAACTGCCGATTCACGATGAGCTGCTGTTGCGCTACTAGACCAATTTCACCCCCTAGACTGTTATTCTGTTGGAATCCTGTGTACATGGAAACCATATCCCTGGTCACCCATGTTTCAGCTAATAGGAGGGCTCTGTGCATAAGACTGCGCCGAACAGCAGAGAACTTTGAAACTACAGTAAGTTACAGTGTAAAAAGTAGGTTCTCTTTTAAAGTATGTGTTTGGAAATGAAATAAGCGGTCTCTTTATTTACTGCTTTAAGGAGAATAATGACGTCTTGATTTACTTACTTATTTTAAATTTGAGGAAGCAGTCTATTTATTTGGAATCTGAGTGCTCGATATTCATCTTGGGCAGTGATGTAAAACGGGTGGGATCAGATCGGCTGCCCGTTCTATGCAGCGCTTAATATTAAATTCCGTTGGGGCGGTACAGTGGTGCAGTGGTTAGCACCACAGCCTCACAGCTCCAGCGACACGGGTTCAATTCTGGGTGCTGCCTGTGTGGAGTTTGCAAGTTCTCCCGGTGTCTGTGTGGGTTTTCTCCGGGTGCTCCAGTTTCCTCCCACATGCCAAAGACTTGCAGGTTGATAGGTAAATGGGCCATTAAAAGTTGCTCCTAATATAGGTAGGTGGTAGGGAAATATAGTGACAGGTGGGGATGTGGGAGGAATATGGAATTCGTGTAGGATTAGTATAAATGGGCGGTTGATGGTCGGCACAGACTCGGTGGGCAGAAGGGCCTGTTTCAGTGCTGTATCTCTAACTAACTGACAATGGAACTGAATATCAGGCACTGCCTATAACAGGCGCCTGATCCGATAAGGCCTGTTCTGTGCCATCGCCTGAGAAGAATTTCTAGCCCATTGTATTTGAAGGTGAACAGTGAGATACAGATTAGACTAGAAACATTGCTAAGGTGCAGCTTTCATCGCAGAGATAGAACATGTCGCTTATCAAAAGGAAAATCTCTCTAAGAAGGCAGGAGAGTGGATGTTGAGAATAGCCGATTGGTTCCATTTCACACCTCGATACATGTTGTTCCTCAATGGAATTACCTCCCAAATCAATTGATACCTCCCAGTTTAAATAAAAAGCAAAAAAATGTCAGCTTTCTGATGTGATATTCCAGGACCAACCACCTAATTCTGTCCACTACATTAATTCAGAGGTCAATTTGTTTATTTAAAAGTGGTTGCAGAATATTGAACTTAGGAAAATCAAGCGTTAAATGTGGTTCCCTGAGATGAGCAACGGTGATATTTCGAACTAATTTCATTCTTTGCCTCCTCTGCCTGAATGCAACGAGGAAAGCAATGGTATTAATATCTGTCAATGGTATTTACATTCACACTATCATAGGCAAATCATTTTATGTGATCTTCCAACTCGCCCAATGATTAAGAATTTACTACTTGCATTGTTGGTGTTGGTCATTTTCCAGCTAATTAATTTGTTTATTTCCACTTCGTCCTTTCATTACTTCCTCTTTGATCGTTTTAAAAAGATGTATATATTTTTCAACCAGTCTTTTGTAAAAGAAAATCATATATGATTGGAGATTTATCTATTTTTCTGTGATTTTATTTTTCGCTGCCAATATTTTCTCGACTCCTGAACAAGCCCGCCCAACTCTGCCTATGTTGTGTGCCTTGAATATTTAAATTATATCTACTTGTTTGTATATTTCACCCTAACACAGCAGAGCGCAAATCTCTCTGGTTCACAGCACATATTGTAAATTCCATTGGGTGCTTCGGAATGTTTTGAACCTATTTGTTTTACCGATTGCCAAATCCTCGAATTCAGCCACGTGATTTTACTGAACTAGTCCCAGCCTTCCACTGTCCCACAGACCAGTTTGCTCTGTGTCTCACTTTTCTTCATTCAAATGAGTGGTAACGTCGCACTCCCAGTACCCGCTTTTCAGTCCATTGAAACTTAAGGGGTTGGGATTGTGCAAATTCCAGATCTGTGCTAGAAGTGTCGAATCGTAATCATGCCCCATACTTAATTTCTTGGCCACCTGTAACAGACTGATGTAGAATCCATCTTTTCTCATTGATCCAGTTCTGAGGAAAGTTTCACAATTTATTTTCACTTCAACATTTCCCATAGTTCCACAAATAAGTTTTATTCGCAATTTCTTGAAACCCACATTGTTAGAATTCTCAACTATAACAATATTTATTCAGCAATAGTCAAATTATAAACAGATCCCTCAAATCAGCAATAACGACTTGCATTTATGTCGTGCCTTTAATTTAATTAGAGACACAGGGTTCAGTACTGAGGGAGGATCTAGAAGTAGGAAAAAGCGAGATGAAGACAAGTAGAAGAATTTTAAATTGGAAACATAGGGAAGTAATAAATATCAGCGAGGACAGGACTGATTGTTGATTGGAACTTGGTGCAGCTGGCGACTGTTGGGTAAACTGATGTTTCTGCATTGCAGGAAATAAAGCTGATAAAGGCATGCAGGAAGGGATCAGTTGCAAATTGTCTGAGGTAATATTGCGGGCAGGTGATGTTAGAGACTGAAGTGGGCGTTCATTGTGTTGAGAGAATATGGGGTGCAAGGATATGAGGCTCTGGTATGAAGAGGATGTAGAGACTGTGAACAGTCTGCTTGTGCCGAAGACAGTGGTCAGGTAGGCCGATAGAACCAGTGGTTAGGGAACAGAGTTAACGACAGGGCCAATTAACAGAGCTAAATCTAACCTAAACAGTTTGTTTAACAGTGTGTCACATTTATATTGAGAAGAAACAATCCCAAACTAGCGTAATAAAGAGATTCTCAGTTCCAACCTTGCTTTTACATTATTCCTAGTATATTCACTGAAACGGTCAGAAGTGACATCAAATTAACACTTTGTAATTTTATAATGTTTTCCTCATTTGACAGAGGATTCTGATTTACTGCTGATGAATGAATTAATAATTCATAAATGGCCACTCTTCTCGGTCACGTTTCTCCATATTGGTTCGTTCTGAACCATCCTGTTGTACTATGTATACCTTGCATCATTGTCTTTGTCGATAACCTGCAAGCTTGCAATGACTGAACGTTAGATGTGAGGATTCCGAAAATCTAATGATTAGTATTGGAGATTAGCTTGAACAGAAGTAGATATTGGATTGTAATCAAATATTGGTAGGTAAAACAGTAAGCATAACAGGAAGTCTTCAAAGATGAGATGTTTCGGCAATAGGGTTGGTGCATTTCCAAGAGAGGCAAGGGAAGAGCATCCAAAGATAGAGCTCCATGAAAGAGTAAAGCTATAGCATTGAAATGATACAAAACCGGAAGCTTATGATAATTCAGTAGAGAAGCAAGCTGAGTATAGGAAGTGCAGGGGGAACTGAAAAAGGGAATGGAGGTGAAAAGAAAGAGTATAAGATTAACAGCTAAAATAAAAGGGAACTCAAAAGTCTTTTATAAACTTATGAATAGTAAAATGATTGTCAAATGAAGGGTGGAACTGATTAGGGACCAAAACTTATATTTTTGTGGAGTTCGAGGGCTTGGCTGAGGTACTAAATAAATAGTTGCCATTTATCTTTACTGAAAATGAGGATGCTGCCAATGTCACAGCAAATGAGGATGTAGTGGAGAAAATAGGTTAAAATAGATAAAGATGTGATAATTCAAAGGTTGGCAAAGCTTCAAGTAAAAAGTCACCTGGACGGATGGAATGCATCCAAACTTGTTCAGGGAAGTAAGGGTGGGCATAGCTGAGGTTCTGACTGCAATATTCCATTCCTCCTCAGATATTGGAATGGTCCCATAGGACTGGAGAACATAAAATGTTAGACCTTTGTCCAAAATGTGAAGAGTTATAAACCCAACGACTGCAGCCAGTCATCCGAATGTAGGTGATTGAGAAATTGGTAGAGGCAATAATGTGAGGCAAAATAAGTTGACACTTGGGAAAATAAGGGTTAATTCTTGACAGCATCTCAGATTTGTTAAAGAAAAATCGTGCTTAGCTAATTTGTTTTAGTTCATTGATGGTGTATTGGAAAATGTTGATGAGGGGAGTGTGAATGATGTTGATGTAAATTGAAATTCAATAGTTGTTTTGATAAAGTACCACACAATAGACTTGTTAACAAATTTTAAGTCCATGTGATTTTGGGGGCAGCGACTGCATTGGTACGAGATTAACCAAGAAACACAAAGCGGGGAGTAGTGGTATACAATTATCTTTCGAACTGGGAACTCGCATACAGTGGTGCCACCCAGCATTATTAATACTACTGCTCTTTTGTATATAAATTAATGACCTGGACTAGAGGATACAGGGCTAATTTCAAAGTTTGGAGATGACATGAAACTTGTTATTTTCGTAAACTGCGAAGAAAATATGGACTGATTGATCAAATAGGCAGACACATGGAAGGTACAATTGAATGATGAGACGTGTTAAGTGCTGCATTTTGGTAGAAAGAATGAGGAGAGACAATATAAACTAAATGATGCAATTTTTAGGGGGTGCAGGAACGGAGAGACCTGGGTCTGCATGGACACAAATAGTTGAAGGTGGCATTTATCATCAGAGACAGAGATTACAAATGCATGGAAGATATGCTGGATCTGAAAAGTCAATGGTTAGGCCCCAACTGGAATTTTGTGACCATTTTATGAACCGCACTTAAGGAAGGAAATTAAACCCTTAGGAAGGGTGCAGAGGAAATTTACAACAATGGAACCAGTGATGTTAGTTCTGAGAAAGCTTTATTGAAACTGGGATTGTTCCTCTCGGAGCAGGGCATGTTAAGGCAAGATGTAATGGAGCTGCTAAAATCCCGAAGTGTTTTGATAGAAGAGTTCAGGGCAAACCGTTTTCAGTGTCAGAGACGTCAGGAACATGTGGACACAGAGTGAAGAAAAGGAACTGGAGGAGAGATAGAGAGCTTTTTATGTATTGAGTTGTTACGATCTGAAATGCACTGCCTGAAAGCCTAGTGGCAGCTGATTCAATTGTAACTTCCAAAGGTAAATTGGATAAAAACGTAAAGGGAGAAAATTGCAGAGCTGTGGAGGAAAAGCAGAGAGTAGGACGAATTGGATAGTTCCTTCAAAGAGCCAGGCACAGGCACTATCATGGAATGACCTCCTTCTCTGTTGTATCATTTAGTGACTCTATGATTACAGATGCTCTAAGTTTTATAATGTTGCTTCTTATCTGGCTGCCAATGGTGGGACGATGGAAATCAGAGATGGGTAAGAGACCAGGATTGGAGAAGGACAGAGATCGCGGAGGGTTTTAATGTTGGAGAAGGTTTCAGAGACAGACATGAGAATTTGACCACAAGGATGATCATTTTAAATTCGAGGTGTTGTACAACTGGAAGCAAATGTATGTCACCAAGCACAGGAGTGAGGCATGAACAGGACTTGGTGCGAGTTAGTATGCAGGCAACAGAATTTTGGATCAGCTCAATTTTATGGAGGATGAAAGGTGGGAGGCCGGCTTGGAGAGATTGGAATAGGCGAGGCTGCAGATAGGCGGAGGCAGGGGCCGAGGCAGGAAATCTTACAGATGTGGACGTAAACGGCGTTTGCAGTGACGAGGATATGGGATCAGAAGTTTATCTCAGGGTCAAATCTGACATCCAGGTTAAGAACAGACTGGTTCCATCTGAGACAGTGACGGCAAAAGACTGAAGTCAGTTTGGGAGCAAGTGAAATCTGGGAACTTTTCATGAGAATAAATTATAACAGACATTCAAATTATGAGAGCAAAATACTGTGGATGCTGGAAATCTGAAATAAAAACAAGAAATGCTGGAAATACTCAGCAGGTCTGGCAGCATCTGTGGAGAAAGAAGCTGAGTTAACGTTTCGGGTCAGTGACCCTTCTTCGGAACCCAGTCTTTGGCTGTTTGAGGAAACCGGAACACCCAACAGAAACCCACACGGTCACAGGGAGAACTTGTAAACTGCACCCAGACAGTACCCAGAACTAAACCCAGGTCGCTGGAGCTGTGAGGCTGCGATGCTAACCATTGAGCCGCTGTGCCACCCGTTCTGTTTCAAAAACAATTCCCTGTAAAGTTAAGAAATCAATTTGCTCCATAACCACACAAATCAAAACAGATGATTGGTACCAAACAACAACAACATCAACTTGCATTTATATCGCGCTTTTTAATGTAATAGAATGTACAAGGCACCTCACAAAAACGTTATAAAACAAAATTTGATAACGACCCACATAAGGTTATATTACAGTGCATGGCCAAAAGCTTGGTCAAGGAGAAAGGTTTTAAGGAGTATCTGAAAGAAATAAAGAGAGATAAAGAGGCAGAGAAAATTAGGAGGGATTTCAGAAAGGCAGCTGAAGGCATGGACACCAACTGTGGAACAATTAAGATCGGCGCTGCTCAAGAGGCCAGAATTAGATGAACGCGGATATCTCGGAGGGTTGTGGAACTGGAGGAGATTACAGAGGTAAGGATGGGCGAGGCCATGAGGGACTTGAAGGCAGTGATGAGAATTTTCAAATCAAAGCGTTGGTTGATCGAGGCACAATGTAGGTCAGCCAGCACAATGATGGTGTGTGAACAGGACTTGGTGTGATTAAGAAACGGTCAGCAGAGTTTTGGATGACCTTACTTTTAGGGAGGATGGGCAGGAGTGCATTGCAACGGTCGAGTCTATAAGGTAACATAGGCATGAAAGACGTTTTCAGCAGCAGAAGAGCTGAGGCAGGGGCGAAGTCATGTCACATTATGGAGGTGAAAATAGGCGGTTTTAGTGATGGGGAGTACGTATATGTGGTCAGAAGCTGATCTACTAGTCAAATATGACACCAAAGTGGCAAACGGCTTGGTTTACCTTCAGACAGTTGCAAGAGAGAGAAATGAAGTCAGTAGCGAGGGAATGGACTTTACAGCAGGAACTGAAGACAATGGCTTTTGTCTTCCCAATATTTAGTTGGAGTAAATTTCTGCTCATCTACTATTGGATGTTGAACTAACAGTCTGACAATTTAGAGACAGTGAAGGAGTCAAGAGAAGTGGTGGTGAGGGGGAGCTGGGTATTGTTAGCACACATGTAAAAACTATTGTGTCGCTGAAGGGCTGCATGTAGATAAGAAATACGAGGAGGAATGGGGGAAATAATAAAGGATATACATTCAATATCTGACCATCACTGCATCCACATCAAGGGTGAGGATAATTTTGCCCCAGCGCATTGATCATTCTTTATTCAGAAATTAACAACTTATAAAAAGAAATGAACGTTCATTCAATATCTAAACTTCTTTCTCCCAACACGCCCACTGTGATATCCCTACATTTCTTACCAATTTCAATAGACACAGCCACACACCAACAGAAAATTGCAATGTGATAAACACAGAGGCATTGGATAATTAGCAACTGCCCCTGGAAACCTCCTTTATCAGACTGGGGCCTTGGACTTGTCCTATCCCGTAATATGTCTTCACAAACAAGCAATCCCTATATAACACAACTCATAGAACAGCAATATATTGTGATATTGAATGTAAATGGATCAGTGACATTTCAGAAGCAGTTTAAAAAAAAAAAAGAAGTAATTTCTTATATGCCATCTATTAGTATTAAACTTTGCTCAGGCAGTGGTTGTGAGCCAATCATATTATCTTAAGAATCAATAGCTGGCCTCTAATATTGAAAATATTTCACAGCAATACTAAGGAAAATAAAACAAATGACAATTAACCAGAGACCGTGATTTCAATAAATAAATGAAGGCTTGAATTTCTATCGGATCTTTCACGTCCTCAGTACGTCCAAACGCTTTTTGAAGAGTAGTCACTATTGGAATGTATGAAACGCGCACAGCAAGATCCCACAAATAGCAATGTGATAATGATGAGATCATCAGTTTTAGGTGTTGGTTGAAGGATAAATGCCGGCCGGGACATGAGGGAAATGGTCTTTTCATAATTATAGAAGGGAGTAAAATATCCTTGTAATTCTAGGACCTGCTCCACCAACCATCAGTCTCCTCTACTCTGCAACTGACGAACTGAGAATAAAGGGGTTGGTACAACTGTTTTGCCTCATCAGTGAATACAACCCAGAAAGCATTACAGTGAGCTGGGAGAAGGATGGAAACTCCATACAGTCTGGCTTTACCACCACATCCCCAACTAAAACATCGAATGGAGATTTTAGCTCCAGAAGCATCCTTAAAGTGCCCCTGCAGGAATGGAGTAGCGGTTCTGTGTACAGCTGCCAAGTATCCCATTCTGCAACCAACAGTGTACAGCGGAAAGACATTAGATCAAAATCAGGTGAGGAAATGAAACTAATTCAGAAGCTTGCACGAGTGAAGTATTCCCACTTTCTGTATCAAAATTGGATTAGTTGCGATGTTATTGTGACCATTTATCGATGAGGATTAAACATTCCTGAACTGGTCCAGTGAATGACATCTGTACCAATTCATGGTGTACTGGAATTCTATAGTAAAAGTTGTTGGGAATGTTTCAGCAGCAACGTCCGAGCTACCTGAAGCTGTTCTTTCAAAGAGCCAGCACAGGCACGATCGACCGAATGACCTCCTTCTGTGTTACATCATTCCCTATTTCAGCGGCAATGACTGAAGTACTGGATGGTGCTCACTGTCAGGCTAGTATTGCAAAAGACACTAACTTGACATGAATATGATGCCGTGGTCAATGTAATGCATCGAACATAATCTTTTACGATATTAGGAATAATTTACAAAGATCGTCTCACATCCCATTTAATTAATTCACCAAATCAATCCAGGTGAAACAGGACAGAAATACAGATCAAAAGCGTATCTTTAGAAAATAATGGATCAAATTTCACAGTACGGTTCAGTTACTCGTTACATTTCTGAGGATTTATTATATCTGCTGCTGCATTCGGTACATAATTGTGTAAATAAAATGAAATAGGTGAGAGTGGGACAGAGAAAGTAAGAACAGTGAGTGAGAGAGGGATAGACATTGAGAGAGAACTGCTACTAAATTAAAGAGACAGATATGATCAGAAAACCGAAATAAAACAGCAAACGATTCTTTCTTTTAAATATTTTATTTAAAACGACATGGGTAAGAGCCAGGGAAATACGACTATTTGGACAACAATTCTAGGGAGTCATCAAACACGATCGGCCCAATTCATTTGTCTATTTCTCTCTTTCTTTCCCTCTCCATCTCCCTCAGATTTTCTCTCTGTGTCTGTCACTCTCCCACTTTATAACCCACTGTCTCTCTCTCACACTCCGTTTCCATGTCGCTGCATGTTTTTTTTTAAATCTCTGTTGGTGTCTGGCTCTTGGACTCCCTTTATCTCTTTCTCTCCCCTCTCTCTTTATATCTCTGCCTCTCACTTTTTCTCTGACGGTCTCTCCATCCCACTCTTTCTGCTGTTACCTCTCTCTCTGCTACACTGTCGCTGCCTGTCTCTCCCTATCGATTTCTCTCTCTCTTGTCCTGTTCCTGATGCTCATTATCTCTGTGTTGCTCTCTGTTTTGTCGGTTTGTCTCTTTGTATCCAGCTCTCTTTTTGTCTCTCTGCCTGTCATTCAGTATAAATTATTTTTTCAAATTAGTGATTCAACTCAAACTGTGCGTAAACAACAGAATGATGTTTTAAATTCAATAATAATCAGTGAAAATATGCTCATCAGCTATCAGTTGTCACTAAAATTAAATTCTTCCTAAACAAACGGATTTGTCAACATTGACGCATTGTCCTGTTTCTGAATCTCTGGTTTCTCACTGACAGAAATCACAGTATTTCTCAGAGATCCCTCCATTGAAGATATCTGGATCAATAAGACTGCCACCCTGGTGTGTGAAGTGGTCTCTACAGTTTCCACTGAGATTGCGATCTCTTGGACAGTTGATGGTAAGATGAGGATTGAAGGAGTTCAAACCGAAGCAGCTACAAAGGATGGAAACCAGTACCTGACAATCAGCCACTTGACAAGCAGCGTGGAAGAGTGGGATAGCGGGGTTGAATACTCATGCTCAGCACATGGGGGCCAATCATCAAATCCGGTAACAAAACAAACAAGAAAGACAAAAGGTGGGTAAAAATATATCACCCTGTTTTTAAATGACAGTGGAAGGAAGACTAACCCTGGTTCAAATTCTGTTACAGTCGAGCCAATACAGCCAAAGGTCCGCCTCCTGCCTCCATCACCAGAGGAGATTCAAAATACCAGCACCGCCATTCTCACATGCTTGATAAGAGGATTCTATCCTGATAAAATAACCGTTTCCTGGGAGAAGGACGGAGTTGCTTTAATCTCGAACATCACCAGTTTCCCCACTGCTCTTGAACAGGACCAAAGCTTCAGCACAAGCAGCCTTCTCATTTTACCTGCAGCTGAATGGAAAAAGGGAGAAACATACACCTGTTCCGCCTTACATCCACCTTCAGACTCTACCGTGAAGAGGGCGATCAGCAACCCGGAAGGTAAGGGCAGTTACACAATATATACTCACACAATCAGTGCTTTGTACTTAATCTAAAGGCAACATCAAACAACAGGGGCACTAGTGATCAGATTCCTCTAGTTGTAGGAACAGTAAAATGTGTGGATAACAATTAATGCAGCCTAAACTCACAGGCCGCACGGAGACAATAAAATGATCAGCACTCAGTGTGTGCGCCGCCAGAAACATGTGAGGACCCAATGGTAAGAATGAAGTAGGAGAAGGATTTCTCCAACTTCACTGTACGGTTCACTGCTGATTGTCGGCTATCTTTAAACAGCAATAAACCGTAGCTAAAAATGCATAGAGTTCCATAATGTGGGGAGAAGACTTTGGGTGCTGTTTACTTCATTCTGTACTGCTGGATTTAAGTCCGACACAACACTGAGTGCCGGCAGTCAGTTAAAAGCTAAAAACAGCCAGTTATCAGGCGACTCAGCCAATTTTGTCAGTAGCTTTTTGCATTTCAATTCTTCATATCTTCTGCACCGCCAGGGTTAGAGGTCATAGGAGGAGTCTAATAACGTCATCATGAACAGAATCCAATGCTGTGACCTTTTGTTTTCATGAGTGTAAACTAAACTGTTTTCATTTCTGATTGTTTTTATTCCAATCAAATTACAAATAATGAGGTATATTGGAACCCACTACGTTCTGGCTGCGGGGCTGCAACTGACCTCCAGCACCAGTCAGTCTGATGCGTGAACGTCTGCAGCATGAGAACGGGAACAATTTGTCCCAATTAAATTCCAGTCACAGTTATTCCTGATCTGTGGAATAAATGATTGGAAATATTATTTGCACAATAATAATCCCACCACCTCCGTGTGAAGGATGAAGAAGCAATAAAATTCCCTGGATCTGGGGTTGGATACCGTTTCTTGCTGAGTTCGTTGATTTCACCTGATGGTGTTCGGGGCCTGAAATTGGTCTTAGTGTCCCTAGATTCATGAAACAGCAATAGTGCGTGGTTCCACTCCTGATCTATGGTAAATGCGTGTGTGCTATTTCTGGGAAGAAGAAGAGAGGACTTGGCTGCAATGTCCTCACGGTACAACAACCTGCTGATATTTGCTGTGTTTCGGGTCTCATGAACAGTAGACCATTGGGTCAGGTACCGGAGGGCGGCCAACAGATCTCGTACAGCAGTGAATACAGGAGAGGATAGAATAAGGCAAATATTGTTATCAGACGCAGTCATAAACACTAACAAACAAGCTTCTAGCATTGGTGAGGAACCCTACACTGTAATAGTCAGCTATGCAGACCAAAAACAAAGAACAAAGAACAAAGAAAATTACAGCACAGGAACAGGCCCTTCGGCCCTCCAAGCCTGCGCCGATCCAGATCCTCTATCTAAACATGTCGCCTATTTTCTTAGGGTCTGTATCTCTTTGCTTTCTGCCCATTCATGTATCTGTCGAGATACATCTTAAAAGACGCTATCGTGCCCGCGTCTCCCACCTCCACTGGCAACGCAATCCAGGCACCCACCACCCTCTGTGTGAAGAACTTTCCACGCATATCCCCCCTAAACTTTTCCCCTCACACTTTGAACTCGTGACCCCTCGTAATTGAATCCCCCACTCTGGGAAAAAGCTTCTTGCTATCCACCCTGTCTATACCTCTCATGATTTTGTACACCTCAATCAGGTCCCCCCTCAACCTCCGTCTTTCTAATGAAAATAATCCTAATCTGCTCAACCTCTCTTCATAGCTAGCGCCCTCCATACCAGGCAACATCCTGGTGAACCTCCTCTGCACCCTCTCCAAAGCATCTACATCCTTTTGGTAATGTGGCGACCAGAACTGCACGCAGTATTCCAAATGTGGCCGAACCAAAGTGTTATACAACTGTAACATGACCTGCCAACCCTTATACTCAATACACCGTCCGATGAAGGAAAGCATACCGTATGCCTTCTTGACCACTCTATTGACCTGCGTTGCCACCTTCAGGGAACAATGGACCTGAACACCCAAACCTCTCTGAACATCAATTTTCCACAGGACTTTTCCATTTACTATATAATTCACTCTTGAATTGGATCTTCCAAAATGCATCACCTCGCATTTGCCCTGATTGAACTCCATCTGCCATTTTTCTGCCCAACTCTCCAATCTATTTATATTCTGCCACCAGACCTCGCTGAGTTGACGAATCTCAACTGCTGGCTTTTTGTAAATGCAATGGCCGAGATACATCCGGGTTACTGAGGCGAACCCCATCGTTTCCTCTTACATAGGGTTATCGAACATACAGCACAGAAACAGTCCATTCGGCCCAATAAGTCCAGGCAAGCGTTTATGCTTCACTCAAGTCTTCCTTCGGTATTTCCCCATTTAACTCTTTGAACATAACGCTCCATTGCTATCTCCTTCATATGCTTGGCTAGAGTCCAGTTAAATACAATTATACTGTTCACTTCAACCACTCCTGTTGTCAGGAGTTCCCTATTTTCACCTTTCTCTAGATAAAGAAGCTTGTTCTGAATGCCCTATTGAATTTCTTGGTGACTACCTTATGTTAATGGCCACTAGCTTTGCTATTTCCCAAGTGGAAAACTTCACTGTGTCTACTCGACCAAACCTTTCATAATGAAACAAAAACTATATTAGAGAACACCTCAGCCTTCTCTTTTCAGTAGAAAAGGCACCTAGCCTGTTCAATCTCTCCTGAAATGTATACCCCCGTATTGATGTTGTCATCCTTGTAAATAATGTTTGCGCCCTCTCTAATGCCTCTGCATCATTTTTTCAATATATAACAAGCATACTGTGCGCAGTAATCCAAGTGTAGTCAAATCAAGGTTCGATGCAGTTTTAGTGTAACTTCTTTACCTTTCAATTCTAGTTTTTTTTATGACCTTGTTAATCTGTGTTTCTAGTTGTAATGATTTATGTATCTGTAATCCCAGATCCATTTGCTCCTCTTCCACATTTATATTTTTATTTTCTAAGTAATATGCCACCTCTTTAACTTTCTTGGTGAAATGCAATACTCTGCATTTATTTATGTTAAATTCATTTGCCAATCATTTCTCCATACTGCAAGTATCTTCATATCGTCTTGCAATTTGTTGCAGTCCTCCTCAACATTGGCTATTCGCCTGAATTTGGTGTAATCC
This sequence comes from Heterodontus francisci, assembly GCF_036365525.1. Lineage (NCBI taxonomy): Eukaryota > Metazoa > Chordata > Chondrichthyes > Heterodontiformes > Heterodontidae > Heterodontus > Heterodontus francisci. The sequence goes on along the minus strand of NC_090404.1, from coordinate 37,168,930 downwards.
ACAAATTTAGAAATTGGATTTCTGATTTTAACATCCCAAACATTAATGGTCCTCCGATCTGAGGAGGTCAGGTGGAGTTCGATGTGTTTGCACCTCTGCTGAGGGCAGGACTGGACGGGGCTCTGATGTTGTTGCTGTAGGATAAGCTGTTGGCATTCACATTTTCTGCTGATCTACTCAGTGTCCAATCGTGAGAGGTACTCAAGGCAACCGATTCAGTGGAGCCTGTACTGGAGTAACAATGACAGCAGGCATTTATATAGCACTTTTAAATGCCTCGTGCCTCTTCACAGAAATCGATAAGAAGTGAATCTAAATGTGCACGCTGTCTTTGTTTCAGAATACTGAGGTGAAGATTTGAGTGTTGAAATCAGCCCAAGTCCTACACATGACATTTCTGCTTGTCGTTGCCTCAACATATCTCAGGGTTGAAACTCAGTTTGCTGTTTAAACCAATGGAGATGATTCATTTTATTACAATCAGTCATCTGACATTCTCACTTTTTTGTGCCTTCCTTTTTCCTTTTTCTGCCAAAAATAGCAACTTTTGGAAATGAAAGTAAGATCAAATCCCTTCAGATAAGAGGGTTCTTGTAACATACACCATGAAATATTCTTCACTCATTTTATGAAGGGATGTTAACTTCATGGGATGAAATCAGGGATCCCAGTGAGTAGACAAATACATGTTTACATCTGCCAATCTGGAAGGAGAGCCAATGGGAATGATGAGAATCCAGAAACAGTTTGCACAGCACTCCCTTCTGAAACATCATTGAGAGAAATTCACCAATTTTAGTGTAGATTAGAAAAAAAAGTAACAATGTTGGACATGCGCAATAAATATGTAACTTTGGTCCCTTGTAGAGATCTTGAGAATTTCAGAGATGACATCCTCGCTGAATATAATGATGGTGGTTTCGATAATGTTCAGAGAAACAAATTTAACTTTTAGTGAAAACAAAGGAGAATGTTTATTCATTTAGATTTCATGCCATGTATAAAGAAAGTAATGATTCTTATGGTCAGAGTGACTATTTTACTTTAAAAACTGAAGGTATGTTTTCCAATATCTTAAGCATTTATCTCAATTTTGTAAAGGTCTGGATACTAGAGAAAACCTTTCAACTGTAACTGATGTCAATATCGTGTACCTCTGGGCCAGGTATATCATCGTAAAATTATAGACTTCCTCACTTTACACAATTAAACAATGGTGTCTTTAATCTCAGCCTTCCAGCAATGCTCCTTCCTAGACCAGAGTGGTGGTTTTCACGTTTTCCTAAATACATTGTAGCTTTTAAGTGATGAGCGAAGTCAGTGTCAAATGATGTAGAACATATGCGTGTTGGTTTTGAGGCCATGCTTCCATTCATTGCTCAGGCAGAGACAAGTTCATTTCAACCCAAATGCTTCGACTGAAAAAGTGGAGAATTTTAGTCACTTTATAGGAGGTATATTTGAACCCACCACATTCAGGACACAGGGCTGCAATTGACCTCTAGCATCAGTCAGTCAGTCTGATGTGTGAACCTTTGCAGCATGAGAGCAGGGACAATTAGTCCCAATTAAATCCCAGTTAGAGGAATTCCCAATTTATGGAATTAATAATCGGAAATATTTTTGCGGACATCATCCAGAGAAGCCAGGAGATGAAAGCAACAAGACCAGAAGGGCGCTGCATCTTATTAGCTAAACAGAAACAATCTGAGAAAAGTCCTAACCTACTCCAGTAAGTAGAATTATTTTATATCTCTTGGAGTATGTTGTTGTTGTTACCCGTGAATTCAACATGACAGCTTGAAATAATCATTCCCTCTTCTTTCCAGATGATTGTCATGAGGCAGACATTTCTGTCAATATATTGAACCCCCTCTTTGAAGAGATTTGGACTCAACGAACGGCGACCATTGTTTGTGAAATCCTTTACAGCGACTTAGAAAGCGTCATCGTGTCCTGGCAAGTGGATGGGAGTGGGAGAACGGAAGGAGTCGAGACTCAGAGTCCCGAGTGGAATGGATACAAATTCGCCATCGTTAGTAAACTGAAAGTCACTGCGGCAGAGTGGGACAGTGGGGTGGAATACGTCTGCTTCATAGAGGACAGCGAATTACCAACACCAGTGAAAACTTCCACCAGGAAAGTAAAGGGTAAGCACAGATAATACTCGGTCAGATGATAAATGATGTTAACAAATCACCCAGTTTCTTCATTAAATGTTCCTATGTCATCTGGGACCTGGGAAGTCACCAGACGGGTAAAAAATAGTATGAAAAAATAGAAGTGGTTTGACACTGTTGCATCCTAACAGCGTCAGTGCTTTTTGATTGTCTCCAACTCTTTGCAATCTGACGTCAGACCACATTGAAAAACCACCAAAATAAAGAAAATTAAAGGCACCCATGAACAAGTAGAGAAATATGTAAACTCTCACAGTTCGGAAACTATTCCAAATGCCCGAATGCACATTATTTCCAGAAAAGGGGAACATGAAGTGAAGACTGAAGAAGAAACAGACTCAGTTTAACCAATATTTCTCTCTTTTCAGTTGGTGAAATGCATCCTCCTAAAGTCTACGTTCTACTTCCATCAGCGGAAGAGATAGACACTGAGCAGACGGCTACTCTGGTGTGTCTAGTCACTGGTTTTTATCCTGCTGAGATTTACATCGCTTGGATGGCCAATGACACCCTTTTGGATTCAGGTTCTCCTAGCCAAGCAGAGATCGAGAAGAGAAATGGTTCCAGCTCCATTGCCAGCAGATTGAAAATCACTGCGGTGGAGTGGAACAGTGGCACCACATATACCTGTTTAGTGGGACACCCGTCCCTCCAAAGGGATTTACGCAGAAGCATAAATAAATCTTATGGTAAACCTACTTCAGTTAATGTTTCACTTGTCCTATCTGACAGTGTTAAATCATGTACATAACCCAGTGTGGGTGAATATCTGTTTCCCATAGATGTGTTACTGTTGTGATGTTCATAACTGTTTGAGTATCTGAGTCAGCGAATCTCCTGTTTATCACATGTCACTGTCACCCTCTATGTCGACGAATAATTGTTGAGATATTTCAGTAATATATGAAACCATATCAGTCAATGAAGGATAGTTATGGTTAGAATCCGATAACCCTGGATAACCTTAACACAGCTGCAATCGTTTTGAAGATCCCTTGAAGGGTTGAGTGATGTTATTGGATCAATAGGAAATTGTGCTTTAGTCTGTATGTGGATCTGCTAATTGCAATAAATGTAGAATGAAAACCTGCTGGCTCCCCTATTTGTCGTTTGTGTGCGTGTTACTTTCACGATCTTCATTTTAAACTTGATCCAAATATGTATGATATACATTGTCTAATCTTCCAGCTGTGCAACACGTTTCCATTCCCCCATTTTTAGAGATACAAAGGGTTCTTTCAAACAGATTACACTACTCCTAACCGTGTTTGCAGCTTCCAGAGCTCTTGTGGTTTACATTTGGCCAATGATGTATCTAGTTGTAAATCGATATGAGTAAAGGTAGAACAACATCCAGTCACTATTTAGTACGACAATAATTTCCCAAAACTAGTGATTGCTTGTATTCACTCTTACTTATCCAGTCATAGCTAGATCTTCAGTGAGATCTCCACCAGCTCCCGCACCAGTATATCTGGAGTTCCATAAGGATCTATCCCTGGTCCTCTCCTATTGCTCACATACATGCTGTCTCTGGGTGACATCATCCAAAATCAGAGTCCACATGTACGCTGCTGACACCCAGCTCTATCTCACCATCACCTCTTTCAACCACTCCGCTGACTCTGATTTGTTTTTATTATTTGATGGGGTATGTGCATCAATGTTAAGACCAGCCTTAGTTGACATTGAGTTGGTGTTGATGAGCTGCCTTCATGAGCCACTGCAGTCCATCTGCTGTAGATATACCCACAATGCTGTTAGGAAGGGAGTTCCAGGATTTTGACCCAGTGACAGTGAAGGAGCAGCGATATAGTTCCAGGTCAAGATGGTGTGTGTCTTGGTGGGGAACTTGCAGGCGGTGGTGTTCCCATGCATCTGCTGCCTTTGTCCTTTTAGGTGATAGAGGCTGTTGGTTTGGAAAGCTATTGTTTGAGGAGCTTTGGTGAGCGACTGCAGTGCACCTTGTGTATTATACACGCTGCTGTCACTCTGTGTCAGTGGTGGAGGGAGTGAATGTTTGTGTTTTGGGTACTAACCAAGGGGATTGCTTTGTCCTGGATGTTGTCGAGCTTTTTGAATGTTGTTGAACGTGCACCCATCCAGGCAAGTGGAGACTATTCCATCACACTCCTGTAGACAGACATTGGGGAGGCAGAAGTTGTTACTCACTGCAGAATTCCCAGCATCTGACCTGTTCCTGGAGCCATAGTAATTATGCGACTGCTCCAGTTCATTTTCTGCTCAATGGTAACCCCCAAGATGTTGATGGCAATGCTATTGTTGTATTGAACTATTAATCTGTGCAGTTTCAAAAGCTTTTGTTTCCAAGGTATGACTTGACGTTGGAATATCCTCAGCACTTTAGTGTCATTTGAGCTCATTGTCAGCTGGCGGGCTTCTGAATCACAATATTGTGGGTAGAAATTCGCCTCAAGTGATGGCGCCACCGCCTGAGAGGAATTTCAACTCCAGTGGGTTCAAGCTCCTCTGCCTTACTTCGGTTTCTAATCCAGGCTGACAATTCCACACAACAGCGGGTGCGGTTTTCCAGATAAAATGCTGCTCCGTGGCCTCGTCTGGTTGTTCGGGTAGATGTTAAAGATACCCTGGGTGTATTGAAGGATTAGCGAGCTCTGCCGGCGGCTCCCAGAGCAACACTTATTAGACTAAATTCCCATTGACCACATTGCTGCTTTTTGGGCGTGGTTCTGGGTTAATTGACTGTGATGTAGTTTATCAAACATTAAAAAAGTAATTATTTGGACGTACAGCTTTGTGACCTCTGGAAGCCGTGAAAGGCTATGTATGAAGTGGAATCTATTCATCTTCTCATAATGGTCAGTTAAAGTGCAGCACAGGATCCGACAGTTTTTCGAATGGGAAGCTAACCTGTATTCACAGCGAATTGCAGCCTGCAGTGAGACAGCTGATCCGATCATTTTTGGTGTTGCATTATCTTCTCAAGGAGAAATCAGACCGTTCTTTAACGTAACGCACTTTGCCTAATTACTGTGACTAGCCAGCTGAGTCAGAAGCTGCAACAGCTGTTTCATGGGATCCATACAGGATTGCATCTGTATGAGTGGTGGAACCACTGTTCAGATGTGTGGTATCGGTCTAAGAAGGAGGCTGTCTCGCTGATTTGGGAACCGCTGTTCTCTGGGTTGTGGTTAACTCGCCATGTTGGAGGCTGCCTGATTGAGTGGAAGAACCGCTGTTCTTTGAGGTCCGGCGTCTCTCCACTCTGGAGAATGTCTCGGTTAAGGGGGGCGGGGGGCGGTAGGGTGGGGGGAGCGCTGTTCTATGAGATGTGGTATCTATCCATGCAGGCGTGTGCCTCAGTGAGTGAGGCAACCGTTGTTCGATGAGATGTGGTATCTCTCCTTCCTGGAGTGTGTCTTAGTGAGTGGGAGAACGTCTGTTCAATGGAATGTGGTAACTATCCATGCTGGAGGGTGTCACAGTGAGTGAGGGATCACTTGTTCCTTGGCGTGTGGTATTTCTCCCTGCTGTAGGATATTTTGACGACTGGGGGAACTACTGTTCTATAAGGTTTGTTAGGTATCCATGCTGGAGTATGTCTCAGTGAGTGAAGCAACTGATGTTTGATGGGGTATGGTATCCATCTATGCTAAAGAATGTTTCAGTGAGTGAGGAAACCACTGTCCTATAGGGTGTGGTATCTCTCTCTCTGTTGGAGGGTGTCTCCGTTCGTGGGGGAGCAGCTGTTCTATGGGATGTGGTGTCTATCTGTGCTGAAGTGTGTCTCGGTGAGTGGGGAATCCATGTTCTATAGCCTGTGGATTCTATCGATGCTGCAGGTGTCTCAGTGAGTGGGATAATCCATGTTCTCTACCTATTCATGCTGGAGGGTGTGGTGGTGAGTGGGATAATCCATGCTATATGGGATGCGATAGCTATCCATGTTGAAGGATGGCCCTTTGAGTGGGGGAGTCTCTGTATAGTGGGGGGTGATATCCTACCTATGCAGGAAGACGTCTCGATGAGTAGGGGAACCGATATTGTATGGGCTGAATTTCTGTCCATGTTAGAGTGTGTCTCAGTGAGTGGGAGACCTCTGGTCTCTAGGATGCGGTATCTGTCCGTGCTGAGGATGTCTTGGTGAATCGGGGAACATCTGGACTGTGGTCTCTCTCTCTGCTGAATGTGTCTCAGTGCGTGGATTCGCCACTTTTCTATGGGGTCTGGTATCTATCCAATTAGAGAATGCTTCTGTGAGTAGAGGAATCTATGTGCTCTGGATTGTGGTATCTATCCTTGAAGGAAAATGTCTCGTTGAGTGGAGGAACGGCTGTTCTATGGGAAGTTATGTCTCTCCACGCTGGAGGGTGTCTCGGTGAGTGGTGGATGCGCTGTTCTATGGGGTGAAGTATCTACCACGCTGGAGATTGCCTCGGTGAGGTGGTGAGCAGTGTATCTTACTCTGCCATCGTTGCATGATGGATGCTGTTCATTCAGCTTGTGGTCAGATGCACTAATTTAGTCAGCAAATTGGTATCTGTGTTTCTCATTATGCCAATTTGTGAGTGGACCCCGCTTCATTCAATAGAGTTGGCTCACGTCCGGTTGTGCAGTGTTAGCAGGTTGTATTTCACTTTGTTATCAAACTATCTCTGGGTCGCCTAATCCCACAATATCTCATCAGCTAAGGAAGCGCATATGGACACGTATAACCAACCCATGTTCAGCTCTCGCTTTCACATTGTAAAATTAGGAGGATTTGCTTGGGGTGCTGAATTTATCCCCTGTTCAGCTGTTCTTAAGAAGATATGACCTGTCAGTTCAATCTAGAATAAAACTTCAGACCGTAACCCAGGATTTGAGATCTTTGAATTTATAATATGACAACATTTACTCTACGTCAGGTCAGTGACTCCTGTGGTTATGATAATTTTGGACTCAGGCTCCAACAGTCTGAATGTAATGCAAATATAAAGGTCGCCCTCTAATCACAACAGATATCCCCCCCTCCCCGCTACCTCCCCCAACAGTCACATACCCCCCCCACCCCCCCCCCCCCCCCCACACACAAAGATGCCTCGGCTAGGATTACCATAACCCGATAACTACATAAGCCAATACTTGACTTGAAATACACTGTTGTTCAATAAATGATATTAGATAAGTCCAGCAACAACAGGCTAGTCATTTGAACTGTAATTGTGGGAATGCTTTTTAGAAACGCTGATCCAGGACAAAATTAACAGTCACTTGGACAAATGTGGAATATTTAAGGAAAGACAGCAAGGATTTGTTAAGGTAAAATCGTGTTTGACTAACTTGATTGAGTTTTTGATGAGGTAGCAGAGAAGGTTGATGAAGGTAATGCATCTGATGTGATGTATATAGAATTCCAAAAGGCGTTTCTTAAAGTGCTACATAAGATGCTTTTCCACAAAGTTGAAACCCATGGAATAATAGGGATAGTGGCAGCATGGATACAAAGTTGGCTGAGTTATAGGAATCAGAGAATAGTGGTGAATGGTTCTTTTTCAGATTGTAGGAGCATAAAAAGTGAAGTTCTCCAGGGGGTCAGTACTAGGACCACTGCTTTACTTGATAGATATTAATGACCATGTCAATGTTGTGCCGGACACAATTTAAAAATTTGCGAATGAGACAAAACTGGGCAATATTGTGAATTGTGAGAAAGATGGTGATAGACTTCAAGAGGGAATAGACAGCCTATTGTAATGGGCGGATAAGTGGCAGATTAAACATAATTCAGAGATGTGAAGTGATAAATTTTGCTAGGAAAAACGAGGAAAGCCAATGGAAACTAAAGGGGAAAATTCTAAATGGGATTCAGGATGAGAGAGACCTGGGGGTATACGTGCACAATTCGTTGAAGGTGGCAGAGCAGGTTGAGAAAGTGCATAAAGAAAGGCAGACGGGATCCTAGGCCTTATAAATAAAGGCACAGAGTATGAAAGAAAGGAAGTTATGGTGAACCTTTATAAAACACTGTTTCGATCTTAACTGGAGTATTGCGCCAAATTCTGGGCACCACAGTTTAGGAAGGATGTGAAGACATTAGAAAAGATGTGGAAAACATTTATGAGAATGGTTCCAGAGAGGCAAAACCTTTTTTATGCAGCGAGTGGTTATGATCTGGTATGTATTCCGTGAGAGTGTGGTGGAAGCAGATTCAATCCAAAAGGATTCAAAACTGTCCTCACAATTGGATAAGCACCTGAAGAGAAAAAGGAAATGCAGTGCTATAGGAACAAGCAGGGGAGTGGGACTAGGTGAGTTGCTCTGGCAGCGATCCAGCATGGAAACTGCAGTCTGAATGATCTCCTTCAGTGCTGCAAGGATTCTATGATTTGATGGTTCTATGATTGTCAGTAGTAGGGAATTGTTAACTTCAGTTTTATCGCTGAATCCAAGACAGAAAGCATAAAGTAACCAGACATTTTGTGTTTCTGTTCCAGAATATTGGAGACATCTTATAGGAATATTCGATATGATGTGCTATTGATTCCACAATACAATACCAGCCGAGTAAATAGATAATTGTAACAGTAATATATCAAATCTTGAGTATGAAACCTAAGAGTATGGCAGCACCAGCCTGGTAAATAACAACTAAATCTATAAACAGTGAGATGGGTCTAACCTTATTGTGCAGATGGTAATGTAAAATAATGAATTGAAATCCTAAAACAGAACTTGTCTTTATCTAAAATAAAAGCATAATACTGTAGATGCTGGAAATCTGAAATAAAAACAGAAAGTGCTGGAAATACTCAACAGGTTAGACAGTATCTGTGGAGACAGAAGCAGAGTTAAAGTTTCAGGTCAGTGACCTTTCATCAGAACTGGCAAAGGTTAGAAAAGAATTATGTTTTAACTAAGTGAAGGAGGGGGTGGGGAGGGTATGGTGGTGGGGTAGTGGGGAAGAGAACAAAGGGAAAGGTCTGTGATAGGGCAGAGGGCAGGAGAGGTTAAATAACAAAGCTGTCCTGGGATAAAGGCAGAGTGTGTTAATGCTTGTAATTAAAGACGAAGCATCAGTGGAGAGAGAGTGTGAACGGCAGAAAAAATGAAGCTTGTCTGAATCTACTTTGCTGCAAAATGTTGATAGATTTCAGATTTCGAACATAAACTGCGCTGATCAGGCAAAGATGCATCTTAAGCCAAAATATCAGCCCGCTTCAGTTTTCATGCTGATTTCGGAACTAAATTTCGCATGTGAACTGCAAGGGATTTAATTCTATAATCAGGACACACTTCTGTTCAAAAGTTGCCGAGTTTATTTCTTTTAAGTAGATTTTCATTCATTATTGTCATTATCAGCTGTCAAAAGACAAATTAAGTTTAATCACACGCTCTAATCAGTATCATAAAGCATTTTTTTCCCTACTGGAACATGAAAAGGATGGATATATAACGTCTTTAATCAATCCTCTCTCCTGTATACTCTGCCTGACCTCTACTATCACCACACAATACATGCCTTTCTCCATTGTTCAGAAATTCACTTTAACGGGCATTGGGCTGGTTGACGTTTGAGCTACTTTCTCATATTTGGTCATTCAGCTTCTGATGCATCATTTACCTCGTGATTGCCGGTTTTCAGGTTAGTGCAGTTCTTTGTATGTATTCTGTTTACACCATGAACACATTTATACCAATATCCATCTATTTATTCTAGAAACTCCTCAAATAATGGAAAATCCAGAAGACCTCGAGGTAGAGGAAGAAGGATTAGAAAACTTCGATGAGGATGCAAGCTCTGCCTCAACAGTGTTCGCTTTTGTCCTCCTGTTTATCCTCAGTATATTGTACAGCACATTTGTAACCGTCCTTAAGGTAATAACAAATTTCAATAACACTGTGACATTGTGCAAATTGACTAGGAAGTTGGGTTTATACCTTGGATGTAGCTAAGGTGAAAATAATGAACTAAATATCCCAAAAGAATAATAATTCCTAAGGTCCCACAGTTTAAGATTGGACTTCATCAGTCCTTTCCATGTGATTAAATGGCACATTGACTAAACTTCCTGAAGAAGATGACTTCGCCGAGGAATACATGCAGACGAGAATTAATAGAACATATAGGAAGCAGCAGACATCAATAATGGAAAGAATTACTTTACAAGTAGATTGTCGGTCATTAGAAGCAAAACAACAGGAAAAAGATTCACTAAATGTTTATGAGTAATAAGTCAGAAATAGTTAGCGAACCATCCCGAGAATAATGAACATAATAGTTTTGAGAGAGAGAGAGAGAAAGGACGACCAAAGCAAAGGTTTGCAAGTAAAGCTGGATCACCATGAAGAGAGCTGGAAAGCATGATTTCAGAATGATGGGATGCTGATAACTGTGAAGTGATGAAGAAAGCATTGACCATGGAAGGACAGGAGAAAATTGCAGTTGTTAAATCGATGAAAAAACGGTGCAATGTATTCAAGAAGTTGATCAGCGAACACAAAATACACAATCACAGGAAGAGAAATTCTAAATGGGGGATCACATTACCTTGAAAGACAACTATTCGTGCAAGTATCAAACCAAAATATGGAAGGTTAAGGTGAAAAGATTGTCAGGTTTGACAGCCAGCAGCATTATAAAACCAGCAAAAAAAAGAGATAATGAAATTATAAAATGCAATGTGTGGTAGGAAACAATTGCTGGGGATCTGAAGGATGATATCAAATGTTCTTTAGATACATAAAGAAAAATAAGTAAGTTAAAAGTGCATGTGAGGTTGTTACACAGGAACATGGGAAACATTGGCTATGGAAGGATAGGAGAAAATTGCAGCAGTTAAATCGACGAACCTGCTCCGCAACTGAGTTACAAAATGGCTGCTCCGTATCTTAACTAGATATATACAACTTCGTTCCATGTCTTTTAATAATCTTACCTAACAAAAACGTATCAACCTTGGGTTTTGAATTTTTTTAATTGGATCCCAACCTCAACAGCTTTTAGGGAAAAGAATTCCAGATTTCCACAAGCGTTTGTATGAAGAAATATTTCCTGGCATTATCCCCGAACGGCCTAGCGCTAATTTTAATATTATTCCTGCCTTGTTCTGGACTCCCTCATCAAAGGATAGAATTTCTCTCTATGTAGTATGTAGCCTAACAAATTTTTCAGTCATACTAAACAGCTCAATGAGATGAAAGCAAAATACTGCAGATGCTGGAAATCGGAAATAAAAACAAGAAATGCTGGTAATACTCAGCAGGTCTGGCAGCTTCTGTAGAGAGAGAAGCAGAGAGAAGCTTCTCTCTCCACAGATGCTGCCAGACCCGCTGAGTATTTCTAGCATTCCTTGTTTTTAGCTCAAATAGATGACCACTTAATCTTTTCTATTTAAGAAAACACAATCCGAATCTATGCAACCTGTCCTCATAATTGCAATGCTTTCAGCCCCAGTATGGACAATTAATGCTGCACCCTCTTCAAAACCAATATATCTCTCCTGAGGGTCTGTGCGCATAACTGAGTGTAATAATTATAGAGTCATAGAGTCATTTACAGCAGAGAAGGAGACCATTCAGCCTATTGAGCCAATGCTGGTTCTCCATGGATCTATGTGTCCCACTTCCCAGCTCAATCCCCATAGCCCTGTAAGCCTATTTCTCTCAGGTGGCCGTCTAACTTCTTCTTGAAGTCATTGATCATCTCTTCTTCCACCACCCTTTGAGCAGCAAGTTCTACTTCATTACCATCCGCTGCGTAAAAAAAAATATATATTCCCCTGCATCGTTTGCCAAAAACTGTCTCCCCATCTGTGTCAGAGCTTTATACAAATACAGAAGAACTTCCACCCCTTTGAATTCCAACCCCCTTGAAATAGAAAACAACCTTTTAATCATTGTTCATACCTGCCCGCAAGTATGTCGTGATTTCTACAATTGGACACCTAAATTTCCCTGCACCTCCACAATTCCCAGTTTTTCATCATGTTTTAAAAATCTGATCTGTCTTCCTCAACTCCAAACTAAATGCCTCACATTTCCCCACACGGAATTTCATTTACCACTGTTTTGACTAATCATTTAATCCACTAAAGTCCCTTTGCAACGTCCTGTTCCCATCTAAACTATTTACCGCTCTACTTAGTGTCGTTAGTAAACTTGGATCTCCTGCCCTCTTTTCATCTACATCGTTGATAAATATACTGAAAAACTGATCGACCCGTACAGATCCCCTAGGAACTTCACTTGTCACATTCTTCAAATGGAACATATTCCTATTATCAACTACTCTTTGTCTCTGACATCGTCACCAATTCCCTACCTAAATCAATAGGTTACATTCAATTCTATGCTGCCTCAATTGCATTTAAAATAGAGTGTGGGTCCACATCAGTGGAGGATAAGGACAATGATAAACAACAACAAAAGTAATATTTTGCTACTGCCTTCAAAAACAAATGGACCATATGTTATCTAAACTGCTTGGAGCATTATAGTGTAGGATTTATAGCATTCTAGGAGATTGCTTTTCATGGAAAAGGAACATGATCAAAGTCAAACTATTAGAATTGGAACCAGTCAGAACCTCCAGATGAAGACAGGATTCATACTAGCTCATTGCCCAATTAATCCTGCCCTCTTAAATTGAGGCTTAACTCGTAGATTACATTTGGGTTTAACTCTGTGGAAAGCCAGTGCAGTGACACTACTTTTGACAGAGTCAGAAAATGTGCCTAAAACTAAATAAGCTGCAATTCATCAAAATGTAAACAATTAAAGTAAAATGTGAATGATGGCGTGTCTTTTCTTTCTTTTTCCATCTCCCTCTCTCTATACGTGCATCTACCTAACTCTATTTCTCGCATACTCACACGTACAGAATTCCCATGGCATTACAGAAGGAAAATCGAGAGTAAGTGTTGTCTTCACAGATAGAGAGTTGGAGATAATTAGACAAGGGTGCGAGACTGCAATTCAGTTCCTCTTCCAATGTCAGTCATTCTACCCTTAATTTCCTACTGTCATTATCAATTCTTCATTCCTTATTTTAAATATAGAGTGTAAATCTGCATTATCACGCTGTCTTTACACATATCAGCCATTAATAATACGACAATGCCTTTGAGCATCTCTCCAGTCCTTTGATCGCACTACAGGGAACGTTCTTTACTTCAACCAACTGCACTTTTCTACTCCCGCAATTCCGGCATGTTTTACAATTTAGCTGTAATATCGCTCATTTGAAATCAAAGTATTATCTAAAACATAGGACATGGTACATAACATTAAGTCAGAACTGCATACACTTACTCACCGCGTGAGAACAATACCTCTAAACACTTCACCGGAAGGCTTGGAAACTTAGAGACGATACTAGATTCGTTCTGAGTTCAGCAACAATTCACATGAACAGTTGTATTTTACTGGAAATTGTATCTATGTATGACAGGTAACAAATGATTCCCTTGTAATTTAAACACTCACGGAGATACACGACTAGTGAGGCTTTCAGGACTCAGGGCTTGTGGTCAATCATTTTTAGAGGGTAGCTGTGAAAGTTCAGAAATATCCTCCCATTTCATAACAGTAGCCAATCATTTTGCTTTCGGTTGCATGCTTTTGACTATTCAGTGTAATTACACCTTAGCTGTCTCACTCTGGTACTCACTGGTTTATCATTCTGCTTATTTTTTCACTGCAGGTGAACTAGCGGCTGTTTTGCCAGAAGGCACTTCCGCTTTGTATTCAAGGCTTGAGTGGGAACTTTCATCAGATGCTGAGGACAGACGGGACTGAATTGCTTCACTTTCTCACTGTTATTGTCTGCTCCACTGCACCACTTCATTTTATATAGTCTCAGCCAAACCATGAAAACTGTTTGCTTCATTTTCTACCAATACCTCATGCCTTAACTCTTGCTTCATTATGTAGTAGTGTTAAATAGAATTCCTCGTAACTGCAACAAACCAGTGAACTGGGAAAATCCCGCAGATTCAATTAAACTAAACTGAGGAGAAATTATTATTATGTGTTAGCAGCATCTTGAAATAGTGGGAGTGTTTCCTCTGTCTGTTATTAGCTAAATATGTGATCACGATGTCACTGGGAATAGTAAACAGATAAACATTCCTACCACGATTGTGAGCTTGTCGACACACTTCCATGGGTGCGGATCTTCCCCGTTAATCTTGGATTGGGCTGCACAGAGGGTCCAGGGATTCCCTATGGGCAAGAACAAAAAACGCATTGAAATAATCCGAAAATCACGTGGTTGTTCAGATTGCAAATAAAATCTGTAGAAAGAGTAAGAATTCCTCTGGTCGCTGTTTGCATTGACAACACAGCTGTATTTGTGAAAATTTCATCTGCTCAACATTTCTTGCGGAATCAGGAAGCGATCGTCGCTGAATGTGGTAATGATTTCGTTACTGATCCATAACAGAGGAAATCTCCAAGAGCATCTTTATGTTCTCTCTACATATGGCGCCCAGAGGAGCACAGCGGTACATCTTCCTTTACCAATGTAAAACAAGGAAGATCTGCAATGATTTCTGACATAGTCTCAGGGCCTTATATCCATGTAAAACCCCAATGGAAAATAAAGAACACTGTGACTGCCCTTTAACACATGTCAGGAAAAGTGTTGTAAATCTGATGCCTTTTTTCAACCCATGGTTAAGAATTCCTCAGGAGGTTTGTTCCCGCGAGATCATATCTGCCTGCAAATCAATTTCTCTGAGGCCCTATTTCTGACATTTTAAGAAATGGTCCATTCACAATCTGTCAAGACATACCAAGCAGGGACAACCAATATCAGAGCCTGTACAACGTCACTACCCAGAGCTAAAAGATGGAGTCTCCCTTCTATATTAATACAGATAAAAATCCTGGATTATCTTGATTATCTCCAGAACTGCTATATAAATTGAGTGAAAATGCGATATTAGAATCCATTTTGTTTTTAATGTGATATAGGGACAGAAGGAACAGGAATAGGCCATTCAGTAACTCGCGCCTGCTCAGCCATCCAATTAGATCATGGCTGATCTGTCCCCTAACTCCATTGCCTTGCCTTGGTTTCAGATCCTTTGATGCCTTTCCTGACAGTATTTGCACCGGTTTGCTGAATTGAATTTTAAGAAATAATGGGGACATGTGTCTAATTCCTATTTTTTTTGGAAATTGAATGGTCTTATGCTAATTTTATGCTCATATTTGAATGTTACTACTGTGTTATCGTTCATTCATTACTTTTCAACACTGTAAACGCAAAGCTTTAGAATATAATAAAATACATTGCTGCATTCTGTTATTTAATTTCTTAAATAAATGCCCTCAGTTTAAAACTAGCCATTTTTATACCTTTTATTCACCTTTTAGTTTGATGATTAAGTTAGTGAAACTCATCTATAAGTATCATAAACGCTACACCTGAAAATAGAGTCATCTGGGTATTAAAATCAATCGAATAGCCAGCTTACCGAATCCCAGTTATTTACTACTGATATTATGACCAGACAATCCGGAGGACTGAGTGTGTTACTGGAGCATGAGAAATAACCAGGACAATTAACCCAATCTCACTATTAACAGAATAAGAATTAATACAACAAGATCCATGTATCTAAGACATTGAGTATTCAGTCTTAGCATCAGTTTCTGGTGATTATTATGATGAATTGATTCATTCATTAACAACACAGAAATCTAATTAACAATTCACCGGAATGACTCTTTCAATTCAACACAGCTGCTGAACTAACAACTGGAAATTGCTGCTTGTGATATTCCCCTACACGGACTTAGTGCCTCTCTGTGGCTCTCCCTTATTACATTATTTGAAATTTGAAGCCATTTAATTTAAACCTGTCGTGTCTCGATTGATACAATATTCAAAGGATATCACACCAAGGTATTGCTGCACTAATATCACAATCAGCAATTTCCAGTGGCACAGCATTAAAATGACCAGAAAGATTTAGCACGTAAACTTTTCTTGGTATTACTTCATTGTTTCATACCTTCCCATGGTGCCCCATTATCCCTGTTTTATGGCAAGAGTTGACATGTTTATTTGAAATGTTTTCCCTAACTTACAACAACACCTTTCATTTATGTAGCCCTGCTACGTTGTAAAACGTCCCAAGTCGCTTCATAGGAACGTGATGAAGCACATATTGACACCAAGCCACTTAAGGGGATTATAAGGTACAAAATAAAGTAAATACTCGCTAATAGTTCATTAAACAGCTGATCAAAGTTGCACCCTGCTTGGACCTTCTCCAACTTTGCAGGGGAATCTTTGATGGAACCTCCAAAGTTATGGCGACGGAGCCAGGCGATCCTGTAATGAAATTCCCTGCATACAGAGTCTTCACCATTTTGGAGGAAATGTATTTGAGTGCTACACGGGCGGAAGCACAGTCCTGCTGAAAATAAATAGGTTCACATGCTCTCTAAAATGGGAATTTTCCACACACTGAGAAATCACCGGGAAGTTAATATCCCTCAGAGTATAAAAAAGCAGAGTAAAACAAGCAAAAGTGTGACATTAAGTCCGATAGCCTGAAGGCAATGTAAGTGAAGTCTAGGAGCAGGGGGATGGGATCCAATAAAAATTGTTGCCAATTGCTGTTATTGTCAGAACAAATTAACCTGCACCAGGCTTCACCAACCTGCTTCTTCCCTTTCATATAATCTGAAACAACACCAGCAAATTCACCCTGAATAATATCTGCGCTAGTTTGGGCAGGTGTCAAGTATCTGTTTCAAATGGAAGGGTTAACGGAACAACAACATACTACTGAAAAGGAATTCAGGAGAACTTCTTGAACAATTCCATAACACAATTCTGACCCTTGACCTTTAAAAAAACCAGAAACTAAAGCCAATTTACCAGCTGACAGAATGATTTGTCACAATGTCACCAGAGCTCAGTTTGTGATCTCCGTTAATGGTACATTTGTGTCAAGAACCTTCATTTTCTCTGACTGTATTATGCTCCATCTAGTGACCAATTGCTGCTATTGGAGTAATATCAGAGCTTCGGAACATCCAGGTCCAATGCAGGCAGTTCCTCCATTCAATTAGATCCTGACTAATCTCTGTCCCGCCTGCATTTATCCGCCTTAGATCTATATCTCTTGATACCCTCACCTGCCAAATAACTATCAAACTCAGTCTTGAAAATTTAAATTTTCTCAGGATCCATTAACTTTTGATGGTGTGCTCCAGATTTCCAGGACATTATGTAGAAAAAAACACTTCCTAATTTCACTCTTGAATGACCTGCCTCGAATTGCATGATTGTGTCTCTTTGTTCGAGAATATTCCAAGCAAACTAAATAGTTTCACCATCTCTAGCCTGTTTTATCATTTTAATCACTTCCATTAGATCACTGCTCATCCTTCTAAACTTAAATGAATACAAACTAAGCTTGAGCAATCTGTTCTTGCAATTTAATTCTTTAAACATTTTGTTAAATCTTCACAATACACACCCAAAGCCAATGGAGGTATGGTGCTCAGAAATGAACACAGTATTTCACATGGGGTCTGAGCAAGACCCGATACAACTGAAACAGAACTTCCTCTCCTTTTTATTTCAGCTTCATTCATCTAAAGGCCAACAATCATTTTAGTTTATTGTATACTTATTGTCTTTGCCCACTAACCTTTATTGAGTTGTGCACATGGTCACCTCAAATTCTTTGCTCAGATTCAGTTCCTCACCTGTCACTTTTGGCTTTCTCAAAGAACAAAGAACTAAGAACAAAGAACAGTACAGCAGAGGAACAGGCCATTCGGCCCTCCTAGCCTGCGCCGATCTTGATGCCTGCCTAAACTAAAACCTTCTGCACTTCCGGGGTCCGTATCCCGCTATTCCTATCCTATTCATCTATTTGTCAAGATGCCTCTTAAACGTCTCTATGGTACCTGCTTCCACCACCTCCCCTGGCAACAAGTTCCAGGCACTCACCACCCTCTGTGTAAAGAACTTGCCTCGCACATCCCCTCTAAACTTTTCCCCTCTCACCTTAAATCTATGTCCCCTAGTAACTGACTCTACCACTCTGGGAAAAAGCTTCTGACTATCCACTCTGTCCATGCCACTTATAACTTTGTAAACCTCTATCATGTCGCCCCTCCACCTTCGTCGTTCCAGTGAAAACAATCCGAGTTTATCCAACCTCTCCTCATAGCTAATGCCCTCCAGACCAGGCAACATCCTGGTAAACCTCTTCTGTACCCTCTCCAAAGCCTCCACGTCCTTCTGGTAGTGTGGCGACCAGAATTGCACGCAATATTCTAAATGTGGCCTAACTAAAGTTCTGTACAGCTGCAGCATGACTTGCCCATTTTTATACTCTATGCCCCGACCGATGAAGGCAAGCATGCCATATGCCTTCTTGACTACCTTATCCACCTGCATTGCCACTTTCAGTGACCTGTGGACCTGTCCGCCCAGATCTCTCTGCCTGTCAATACTCCTAAAGGTTCTGCCATTTTCTGTATACTTCCCACCTGCATTAGACCTTCCAAAATGCATTACCTCCCATTCTCAAATCTGTTTTTATTCAGCAAGGAAGTTATGTTAGGTGTGACAGTTCTCACAGCAGCAAGAAGGTTTCATTTCCTGACTGGGATCCAAACCTGGACCACAGCACTGAGAGAGCTGAGTCCTAATCACTAGACCGCCGGGGAATCTCGCTTCCTTACAACACTGTGGGTGTACAGACACTAGATGGTCCACAGTGGTTCAAGCAGGTGTCTCACCACTACTTTGTAACGGGCAATTATGGATGGTCAACAAACAGTGGCCTTACCAGTGACACCCACATCCCATCAAAGAATTAAAAAATTCCACCGTGGACGCTTCCTCATATTGAGCTTCATTTGCCATAGTTTTGTCCACTGTCTCGGGCTATCCCTGCCCCTTTATAACCTCCTGCTTCCATCTGTCAAACTTACTGAGCCTTCTAACTCATGCATGAATTAGTAAACAAAATAATGATGTTAAAACATATTTTATTTAACACGGGTCTGGCAATGTAATGGCGCACCAGAGCTTTGCAGCATCCGCATGGTGGCACTTAATCCCCGCATGTGCACCTCCCTCTTTCAATAATAATAATAACAACAGAAAAATCTTACCTTGAACTTTCCACGATATTCTATATGTTGGTGATTTCGGGTCTTCTCACAAGTCCTGTCTCTGTGTTTCTCTTGCAGTCTATCATTCTTGCTCTCACTTTGATTGCACCTTTACTTCTTCGTTCTTCAGTACGTGGGGATCATGAAAATGATTGATCAGTGTGTTTAATTAGTACCTATAAAATGGAACCGAATATCACAGTTATTTCTGGCTCCCCGAATATGGTCCCACTTGCCGTGAATGTAACTGCTTCAATCTGCTGACAACACAAGGCACTGAATTCTTTATATATTCCCAGGAAAGACCCAAGAATTATTCTGTGAAGATAACTTCAAGAACTGGCATAACCACAGAATCACAGAATTGTTACAGCTCAGAGGGAGGCCATTCAGCCCATTGTGTCTGCACCAGCTCTCCGAAAGAACAATTCAGTTAGTGCCATTCCCCCGCCGTCTCCCTGTAATCCTGTACATTCTTCCTTTTCATATAACTGTCTAATTCCCTTTTAAATGCTTCAATTAAACCTGCCTCCACCACACTGTCAGGCGGAACATTCCAGAACTTATCCACTTGCTGCATGAAAAAGTTTTTCCTCATGTCACTTTCTTTTCTCTTACCAAATACTTGAACTCTGTGCCCTTTCGTTTTCGATCTTTTAACGAGTGGGAACAGTTTCTCTCTATCTACTCTGTCCAAACTCCTCATGATTTTGAATACCTCTATCAAATCACCTCTCAACCTTCTCTCCTCAAAGGAAAACAGTCCTAACCTCTGTGATCTATCTTCATAACTGAACTTCCTCATCCCTGGAACCATTCTCGTGAATCTTTTCTGTACTCTCTTCAATGTCCTCACGTCTCTCCTAAAGTGAGACTCTCAGAATTAGACACAATACTCCAGCTGAGGCCGAACTAGTGTCTTTTATAAGTTCAACATAATTTCCTTGCTCTTGTACTCTCTGTCCCTATTAATAAAGCCCAGGATACGGTATCATTTATCAACCACTCTCTCAACCTGTACTGCCACCTTCAATGACTTTTGCACATTGCAAGTAACATTGATCCACTGCCAAGCAACACCCACTCGATCCAAGTAAAATGCAACAACAAAATAAATTACATAATACTCCAGCTTCGAGCTCCCCACCTGAACTTTTCATCGAAGGATTTTCTTCACCAGACCACAGAGCAAGCTACAGTCAGTTCAGTAAGGGAACGGATGTAGTGTGTGCAAGTTAATGTTGCTTATGCTTGTATCCGTTTCCTGATTGGTTCTCTTGGCTAAACAAACAGATCACCATGGAGATATTTCTCCAGCTGAGGCTCTTTCCTACCCTGTTCCGGTGGATTTACATAAGAACACACAAATCAGGGGCAATTAAAGGCCACGTGGTCCTTTGCAGATCGTCACTTCTGTGCTCAAGTCATCCAGCCCTGGCTACATTTTAAATGTCTTCAGTTTCTTTCACTCCACTATCTTGTGGACAGAATATTATACATTAAATCAAATGAGGTTGATTTTTTTTCTGTACCTCGTGAGTGTAAAGCATCCCCTGGCCTTCCATTACTGTTTTCACCCAATTTTAAAATCATTTGAATTAATGGACCAAAAATCAGGCCAGCCTTGCTTTGTAACCTCCTTGCCTGACTTTCCTCCCTGCAGTAATTCGCACCGATGTTGTGCAGACGAAAAACTCTCCAAGCTACTTCCATTGACCTCGCAATTGCACAGTGGAATAATTGCAGTCAATGCCTAAAGTGCCCGTGTGAAATTCCTTCAGCCACTAACACAGAGGAGACAATCCTCATTTAGTCAAATAACTGAAATGATTGTATGTGATACCGGCAGAAAAATTATAATTGCATTCCCATGCGATGCTGTCGTTCCCACCTTTAACTGAAACTATAAACCATTTCCTTGAATTATGCAATGTCTCCGTCCACATATTGGAGAGAGGAACATCATTCATCCACCATCACTATGATCCGTAATCAATTAATTATTTTTAAACTATATTAGAGGCAGCGATTTTGTATGAATTTTGTTACACATCGAAATGCAATTGTTTCACAAGGTAATTGCAAAACCCCACTGCATGTCTTAGATTTAATTAGCCAGAAATTACATTCATCATCTTCAACGTGGGTCTGCACTTACCTTGGAGTCATTTGCTGAGCTCAGCTTGTTCTGTAATATTTAATATTTCACACGATTGAATAAGATGCTTGTTAACATTTTCCCCCTGGACATGGAAGCCTGAACTTATAACTATCTCAACTCCTTTAAATTTCTCATCATGCAGATCCTTCCTTCAGCTCGGTGATCAAAACTGCATCCAAAACTTCCTGGATCTGAGGAATTCATTCAACAATCTCAGCAGACCCTTATTTACATCCACTGCTCTTGCGATGTGTCCTAACATTTTATTTGTCTTTATTAATTCATCACATAACAATCCCAAAATTAGCAGTGACGCTTCTATCCTTATTCCGAGTTCTCATTCCAAGGGGCAATTTTCAGCCTCTTCATTGTGCTTTTGTGTCCTTCACTTTAGAACATAGAACAGTACAGCACAGAACAGGCCCTTCGGCCCATGATGTTGTGCCGACCCTTTAACCTACTCTAAGATCAAGCAACCTACATACCCTTCATTCTACTATCATCCCTGTACCTATCCAAGAGTCGCTTAAATATCCCTAATGTATCTGCTTCTACTACCACCGCTGGCAGTGCATTCCACACACTCACCACTTTCTGTATAAAGAGCCTACCTCTGACATCTCCCCTAAATCTTCCTCCGATCACCTTAAAATTATGCCCCCTGGTGATAGCCCTTTCCGCCCTGGGAAAAGGTCTCTGGCTATCCACTCTATCTATGTCTCATCATCTTGTACCCCTCTATCAAGTCACCTCTCATCCTTCTTCGCTCCAATGAGAAAAGCCCTAGCTCCCGCAACCTTTCTTCATAAGACATGCCCTCCAGTCCAGGCAGCATCCTGGTAAATCTCCTCTGCACCCTCTCCAAAGCTTCCACATCCTTCCTATAATGAGGCGACCAGAACTGAACACAATATTCCAAGTGTGGTCTAACCAGGGCTTTATAGAGGTGCAGCAGAACCTCACGGCTCTGAAACTCAATCCCCCTGTTAATGAAAGCCAACACCCCATACGCCTTCTCAACAACCCTATCAACTTGGGTGGCAACTTTGAGGGATCTATGGACGTGGACCCCAAGATCCCTCTGTTCCTCCACACTGCCAAGAATCCTGTCTTTAAGCCTGTATTCTGCATTTAAATTCGACCTTCCAAAATGAATCACTTCACATTTTTACAGGTTGAACTCCATCTGCCACTTCTCAGCTCAGCTCTGCATCCTGTCAATGTCCCGTTGCAACGTACAACAGCCTTCCACACTATCCACAACTCCAGCAACCTTCATGTCATCGGCAAACTTACTAACCCTGCCTTCCACTTCCTCATCCAAGTCATTTATAAAAATCACAAAGAGCAGAGGTCCCAGAACAGATCCCTGCGGAGCACCACTGGTCACCGAGCTCCAGGCTGAATACCTTCCATCGACTACCACCCTCTGTCTTCTATGGGCCAGCCAATTCTGTATCCAGACAGCCAAATTTCCCTGTATCCCATGCCTCCTGACTTTCTGAATGAGCCTATCATGGGGAACCTTATCAAACGCCTTGCTAAAATCCATATACACCACATCCACTGCTCTTATTTCATCAATGTGTTTTGTCACATCCTCAAAGAATTCAATAAGGCTTTTGAGGCATGACCTGCCCCTCACAAAGCCATGCTGACTGGCTCTAATCAAACTATGCTTTTCCAAATAATCATAAATCCTGTCTCTCAGAATCCTCTCCAATAATTTGCCCACCACCGACGTAAGACTGACTGGTCTGTAATTCCCAGGGTTATCCCTATTCCTTACTTGAACAAGGGAATAACATTTGCCACCCTCCAATCACCTGGTACTACTCATGTGGACAGTGAGGTCGCAAAGATCATCGCCAAAGGCGCGGCAATCTCTTACCTCACTTCTCGTTACAACCTTGGGTATATCCCGTCTGGCCCCGCGGACTTATCTATCCTCATGTCTTTCAAAATTTCCAGCACATCCTCCTTCTTAACATTAACCTGTTCTAGCATATCAGTCTGTTTCACGCTGTCCTCACAAACGACCAGGTCCCTCTCACTAGTGGTTACTGAAGCAAAGTATTCATTAAGGACTTCCCCTACCTCCTCCGACTCCAGGCACAATTTCCTCCACTATCCCTGATCGGCCCTACCCTCGCACTGGCCATCCGCTTGTTCCTCACATAAGTGTAGAACGCCTTGGGAATTTCCTTAATCCTACCCACCAAGACTTTTTCATGTCCCCTTCTAGCTCTCCTAAGTCCATTCTTCAGTTCCTTCCTGGCTACCTTGTAACCCTCTAGAGCCCTGTCTGATCCTTGCTTCCTCAACCTTAAGTAAGCTTTCTTCTTCCTCTTGACCAGCTGTTCCACATCTCTTGTCATCCAAGGTTCCTTCACCCTACCATCCCTTCATTGCCTCACCGGGACAAACCTGTCCATTCGTCGCAGCAAGTGCTCCCAAACAACCTCCACATTTCTGTCGTGCATTTCCCTGAAAACATCTGTTCCCAACTTAAGCTCCCCAGTTCCTGCCTAATAGCATTGTAATTCCCTCTCTCCCAATTAAATATTTTCCCATCCCGTCTGCTCCTGTCCCTCTCCATGACTATAGTAAAGGTCAGGGAGTTGTGATCACTATCACCGAAATGCTCTCCCACTGAGAGATCTGCCACCTGGCCTGGTTCGTTGCCAAGCACCAAATCCAACATAGCCTCCCCTCTAGTTGACCTATCTACATATTGAGTCAGGAAACCTTCCTGGACACACCTGACAAAATCTGCTCCATCCAAACTATTTGCACGAAAGAGGTTCCAATCAATATTAGGGAAGTTGAAGTCACCCATGACAACAACCCTGTTACTTCTGCACCTTTCCAAAATTTGCCTCCAAATCTGTTCCTCCGTGTCTCTGCTGCTATTGGGGGGTCTATAGAAAACTCCTAATAAAGTGACTGCTCCTTTCCTTTTCTGACTTCCACCCATACTGACTCAGTAGACAAACCCTCCTCGACAACCTCCCTTTCTGCAGCTGTGATACTATCCCTGATTAGCAATGCCACTCCCCCACCTCTTTTACCTCCCTCCCTATTCCCTTTGAAACA
Source organism: Heterodontus francisci (assembly GCF_036365525.1). Taxonomy (NCBI): domain Eukaryota; kingdom Metazoa; phylum Chordata; class Chondrichthyes; order Heterodontiformes; family Heterodontidae; genus Heterodontus; species Heterodontus francisci. The sequence goes on along the minus strand of NC_090404.1, from coordinate 37,144,375 downwards.
TCTAAATCCCCGGAACATCCAACATCCATTCCTGCCCCTGTGATATCCAAGTCTCCGCAATGGCCACAACATCGTAGCTCCAAGTACTGATCCATGCTCTAAGTTCATCACCCTTATTTCTGACACTTCTTGCGTTAAAATAGACACACTTCAACCCATCATACTGGTTGCAGCTTTGCCCTGTCAACTGTCAAATCTTCCTCACAGACTCTCTGCACTCTGTATCTGCCTGTTCAACAGTTACCCCATCCACTGTTCCGTAGCTCCATTTCCCATCCCCCTGCCAAACTAGTTTAAACCCTCCCGAAGAGCTCTAGCAAACCTCCCACCCAGGATATTGTTGCCCCTCCAGTTCAGATGCAACCCGTTCTTCTTGTACAGGTCCCACCTTCCCCAGAAGGTATCCCAATGATCCACATAGCTGAAGCCCTCCCTCCTGCACCAGCTCTGTAGCCACGTGTTCAGCTGCACTCGCTCTCCGTTTCTAGCCTCACTAGCACGTGGTACCGGTATCAATCCTGAGATTCCTACTCTGCCCGTCCTGCTTTTCAGCTTCCAACCGAACTCCCTATATTCGCTTTTCAGGTCCTCATCCCTTTTCCTAGCTATGTCATTGGTACCGATGTGTACCATGACTTCTGGCTGCTCCCCCTTCCCCTTAAGAATCCTGTAGACTCGATCCGAGACATCCCTGACCCTGGCACCCGGGAGGCAACATACCATCCGGGAGTCTCATTCGTGACCACAGAATCTCCTGTCTGTTCCTCTAACCATTGAATCTCCTATCACGATAGCTCTCCTATTCTCCCCCTTCCCTTCTGAGCCACAGAGCCAGGCTCAGTGCCAGAGACCTGGCCGCTGTGGCTTTCCCCTGGTTGGTCGTTCCCCCCAACAGTATCTAAAATGGTATACTTTTTTGCAATTGATGCCAATCTATGGGGAGCGAATGAGGCACTGGGGTTTTATGATTAATAATGGACTACGGGGAGTGATAGAGATGATGTAGGTTTAGTTTGGATTTATTCAGAAATACTTGACGAGAGCAGGTCAGTGGGATTAGTATACAATTGATGTAGAGCCATGCGGAGAGCGCTGTGCTGTGAAATTAGTATGAGATTGATATCAAACTATGGGGTAAAGGTGTGACAGTGGGACTCGTTTATTATTAATACGTAGCTACAGGAGGGGGCAGAGCGTGTGAATATATTTAGTTTTGGATTGATACAGGACAACGTAGAGAACAAGTCAGTGCGATTAGTATAGGATTGATAGAGGGCTGTGGGGTTAATTTTGGCCTGGATTGTTGCATAAGGACATAGGAGCAGAAGTAAACTATTCAGCCCATCGAGCCTGTGCTGCTATTTACTGAGATCATGGATGATTTGCATCTTAATTCCATCCATTCACTTTGGCTGAATTTGTTTTGCAACGTTTTGCATAAATGAATATATCTACCGATTTCAGATCTCAAATTATTAATTGAGTGAGCATCTTTTTTTGTGGGAGAGAATTCTACACTTCTAACACGCTTTGTGTGAAGTGTTTTCTCACCTCTCTTCTGAATGACCTGTCTCTGAATTTTAAGATCCTGTCCCGTGTCGGAGACGCTCCTTCTGATGGAAATAGTTTTCTTCTATACAACCCTACCACTTCCTTTCAAAATACCAATAAAATCGCCACGTAAACTTTTATATTCAAGAGATTAAACACCGGATTTATTTAATCTCTTCATATAATCTAATCCTTGGAGCGTTGGTAAACGTTCTTGTGAATTTGTGCTTTACATCTTCAAAGGTCAGTATATTCTTTCTCAGTTGTGGTGCCAACATCTATACGCAGTATTCCAGATGTATTGTAAACAGGGATTTATCACGCTGTAACAAAAAGTCCTATCCTTTATTTTCTAGCCCTCAAGTTAAAATATATATCATCCCATTAGCTTTTATGATTATTTTTGTACGTGACTACTATATGTTAGTGGACTGTGCACACAAACCTTTAAAACTCAATAGACCTGCAATATTCCGAGATAAATAGTACTCAAATCTATCCGTCTTTGGTTGGAAATGATTGAATTCCCAGGTGCCTGTGTTGAACCCCATCTGCCACAGTTTCACTCTCTCACTGAACCTATCAATGTCTATATGTAACTGTATGCTCCTGTCTGCACCACGTACTATATCACCAAACTTGGTGTCATCGGATAACTTCCATATATGACTCTCACTTGTTTTATCCACATCATGAACAAATATAGTGAACAGTTGAGGCCCCAGACAGAGACTTGTGGGATCTCATTGTCAGTTATTTCCAATGAGAGGTGATACCCAGTGTCCCTACTTTCTATGCTCCACCTCCTAACTAACCTCCTAACCACGTCACCTTCCATTCCCTGTGCATTATTTTGTATCCAACAGTCTCTTATGTGGAAGCTTATCAAATGTCTTATGGAAGTTGATAGTAACTACATCCATAGCTGTTCCCCTGTTAATACTTTAGTTATTATAATTAGGTTCGTTATATATCGCCTACCTTTCACAGGCTTTTTTCTAATCAGCTCAAATTTCTCTATGACCGCAATCACTCTCCGAAATTATAGATGCTAATACCTTCCCACAATAGGTCTCTTTCTCTCACCTTTCAAAAATAATGGACATTATTTGCAATTTTCCAATTTAAATGAACAATTCCTCAATCAAGAGAGTTTTGGAAGGTTATCGTTGAAGCATCTATAATATCTTCACCTGTTTCTAATTAAAACCATGGGATTAAAAACCATTCGGTCCTTGGGGATTTTTCAGTCTTCAACACTTTTTTGGGGAAACACTCTAAACTTACTTACCTTAAATTTCATGAGTCCCATTCCCTTATTTATTATTAATGTCCCTGGAATGTCAGTTATATTATCCCTTTCCTGTTCTGTGAGGCTGTAAAAAGCAATTATTCAACAGGTATGCACTACCCTTATTTTCAGTTGCAATATTTATCCTGTTTTTTGAAACGCCCACATTTTTGACTGAAGAAATGTATGCAGTGTGGCTTTCAGGATTGCTATTATGACAATTGTTTTTCTTGTTTGTTGATAGCTCATAAGTCCTAAGTTAGGTACGAGCCAAAACAAAGCAAGGACACTAAAACCGAAACGATTCTCTAACAATGTATAAAAAAAACATTTTCTAGGTCCCTTGGAAAAAAATATGGATGTGTGCTGAAGGTTAATAATGGACTGAAGTTACTCAAAATTAGACAAGAGATTACTGTATAAGGAACAGGTGCAGTTTGATAAGCATAATGAATTCAATAGCCACTTTTCCTTTGGATGACAGACAAAAGCAATGCAAGCTCACATTCAAGTGCATCCTACCTGTTAACAACACTCTGCTTGGAAATTGCTTTCATGCTGACATTTTTTTTAAAAGCAATTGAATCATTGACTGACTTCCATGACTCAATTGAACAATAAGAAGATTGATTAGAGTAACATTGTGATATATAAGAGACCGAGACTTGAGTATTGGGAGTCCAATTTGGAAACTTGCCGACTATGCGAAACTTGACAACGTAGTAAATAGTGAGCATGGTGGCAGCAGACTTGAGTAGCGCCTAGACAGATTGGTGAAAGGAGCAGGCGCATGGGAGATGCAGTTTAATGCAGATAAATGTGAAGTTCTACAGTTTCGGAGTAGCCACATGGAGAGGCAGTAGAATATAAATTTTGCTACTTTGAGAGGGGTGCAGGATCAGATGCACAAAGAACAAAGAACAGTTCAGCACAGGAACAGGCCATTCGGCCCTGCAAGCCTGCGCTGATCTTGATGCCTGCCGAAACTAAAACCTTCTGCACTTCCAGGGCCCATATCCCTCTATTCCCTTCCTATTCATATATTTGTCAAGATGTCTCTTAAACATCGCTATAGTATCTGTTTCCACCACCTCCCCTGGCAGCAAGTTCCAGGCACTCACCACCCTCTGTGTAAAGAACGTGCCTCGCACATCCCGTCTAAACTCTGCCCCTCTCACCTTAAACCTATGTCCCCTAGTAACTGACACTTCCACCCTGGGAAAAAGCTTCTGACTATCCACTCTGTCCATGCCGCTCTTAACTTTGTAAACCTCCATGATGTCGCCAATCCACCTCCGTCGTTCCAGTGAAAACAATCCGAGTTTTTCCAACCTCTCCTCATAGCTAATGCCCTCCAGACCAGGCAACATCCTGGTAAACCTCCTCTGTACCCTCTCCAAAGCTTCCACATTCTTCTGGTAGTGTGGCGACCAGCATTGCACACAATATTCTAAGTGTGGCCTAACTAAGGTTCTGTACAGCTGCAACATGACTTGCCAATTTTTGTACTCTATGCCCCGACCGATGAAGGCAAGCATGCCGTATGCCTTCTTGACTACCTTATCCACCTGCGTTGCCACTTTCAGTGACCTGTGGACCTGTACGCCCAGATCTCTCTGCCTGTCAATACTCCTAAGGGTTCTGCCATTTACTGTATACCTCCCACCTGCATTAGACCTTCCAAAATGCATTACCTCACATTTGTCCGGATTAAACACCATCTGCCATTTCTCCGCCCAAGTCGCCAACCCATCTATATCCTGCTGTATCCTCTGACAATCCTCATCATTATCCACAACTCCACCAACCTTTGTGTCATTCGCAAACTTACTAATCAGACCAGCAACATTTTCCTCCAAATCATTTATATATACTACAAACAGCAAAGGTCCCAGCACTGATCCCGACGGAACACCACTAGTCACATCCCTCCATTCAGAAAAACACCCATCCAGTGATACCCTCTGTCGTCTATGAACGAGCCAGTTCTGTTTCCATCTTTTCAGCTCATCTCTGATCCCGTGTGACTTCACCTTTTGTACCAGTCTGCCATGTGGGACCTTGTCAAAGGCTTTACTAAAGTCCACATAGATGACATCCACTGCCCTTCCTTCATCAATCATCTTCGTCACTTCCTCAAAAAAATCAATCAAATTAGTAAGACACGATCTCCCCTTCACAAAACCATGCTGTTTCTCGCGAATAATTTCGTTTGTTTCCAAATGGGAGTAAATCCTGTCCCGAATAATCCTCTCTAATAGTTTCCCTACCACTGACGTAAGGCTCACCGGCCTATAATTTCCTGGATTATCCTTACCACCCTTTTTAAACAAAGGAACAACATTGGCGATTCTGCATTCCTCTGGGACCTCACCTGTAGCCAATGAGGATGCAAAGATTTCTGTCAAGGCCCCAGCAATTTCTTCCCTTGCCTCCCTCAGTATTCTAGGGTAGATCCCATCAGGCCCTGGGGATTTATCTACCTTAATGCTTTGCAAGACCCAACACCTCCTCCTTTTTGATAATGATATGACTGAGACTCTCTGCACTCCCTTCCCTGGGCTCATCATCCACCAAGTCCTTCTCTTTGGTGAATACTGATGCAAAGTGCTCATTTAGCACCTCGCCCATTTCCTCTGGCTCCACACATAGATTCCCATCTCTGTCCTTGAGTGGGTTACCCTCTTGCTCTTTATATATGTGTAAAAAGCCTTGGGATTTTCCTTAATCCTGTTTGCCAATGACTTTTCATGACCCTTTTTAGCCCTCCTAACTCCTTGCTTACGTTTCTTTCCACTTTCTTTATATTCCTCAAGTGCTTCATCTGTTCCTAGCCTTCCAGCCGTTACAAATGCTTCCTTTTTCTTTTTGACGAGGCTCACAATATCCCGTGTTATCCAAGCTTCCCGAAACTTGCCAAACTTGTCTTTCTTCCTCACAGGAACATGCTGGTCCTGGATTCTAATCAGCTGATGTTTGAAAGACTCCCACATGTCAGATGTTGATTTAGCCTCAAACAGCCGCTCCCAATCGAAATTCTTCAGTTCCTGACGAATATTGTTATAATTAGCCTTCCCCCAATTTAGCACCTTCACCCGAGGACTACTCTTATCCTTATCCACAAGTACCTTAAAACTTATGGAATTTTGGTCACTGCTCCCGAAATACGCCCCCACTGAAACTTCGACCACCTGGCCGGGCTCATTCCCCAATACCAGGTCCAGAATGGCCCCATCCCTAGTTGGACTGTCTATATACTGTTTCAAGAAGCCCTCCTGGATGCTCCTCACAAATTCTGCCCCAGCCAAGCCCCTAGCACTAAGTGAGTCCCAGTCAATATTGGGGAAGTTAAAATCACCCACAACCACAACCCTGTTACCTTTATAATAAAAGCAAAATACTGTGGATGCTGGAAATCTGAAACAAAAACAAGAAATGCTGGAATCACTCAGCAGGTCTGGCAACATCTGTGGAAAGAGAAGCAGAGTTAACGTTTCGGGTCAGTGACCCTTCTTCGGAACTGACAAATATTAGAAAAGTCACAGATTATAAGCAAGTGAGGTGGGGCTGGGGCAAGAGATAGCAAAGGAGAAGGTGTAGATTGGACCAGGCCACATAGCTGACCAAAAGGTCACGGGGAACAGGCAAACAATATGTTAATGGTGTGTTGAAAGACAAAACATTGGGAGAGATTAGGTGTGAATAAACTGAATATTGAACAGCAGCAAGTGCAAACCTGACAAAAAACCTGAAAAAAACAGTGGGTAAGCAAACTGAACAAACTAAGATGAAATGAAATAAATGCAAAAAAAGATTGTAAAAAATGTAAAAAGAATGGAAAAAAAAGGAAGAAAAAATAACTAAAAATGAAAGTAAAATGGGGGGCTGTCATGCTCTGAAATTATTGAACTTAACGTTCAGTCCGGCAGGCTGTAGTGTGCCTAATCGGTAGATGAGATGCTGTTCCTCGAGCTTGCATTGATGTTCACTGGAACACTGCAGCAATCCCAGGACAGAGATGTGAGCATGAGAGCAGGGGGGAGTGTTGAAATGGCGAGCAACCGGAAGCTCAGGGTGCTGCTTGCGGACTGAGCAGAGATGTTCCGCAAAGCGGTCACCCAGTCTGCGCTTGGTCTCCCCAATGTAGAGGAGACCACACTGTGAGCAGCTAATACAGTATACTACATTGAAAGAAGTACAAGTAAATCGCTGCTTCACCTGAAAGGAGTGTTTGGGGCCTGGGATAGTGAGGAGAGAGGAGGTAAATGGGCAGGTATTACACCTCCTGCGATTGCAGGGGAAGGTGCCCTGGGACGGGGACGAGGTGGTGGGGGTAATGGAGGGGTGGACCAGGGTGTCACGGAGGGAACGATCCCTTCGGAATGCTGACAGGGGAAGGGAGGGGAAGATGCGACTGGTAGTGGCATCACGCTGGAGGTGGCGAAAATGGCAGAGGATGATCCTTTGGATATGGAGGCTGGGGGGATGAAAAGTGAGGACAAGGGGAACCCTGTCACGGTTCAGGGAGGGAGGGGAAGGGGTGAGGGTAGAGGTGCGGGGAATGGGTCGGACACAGTTGAGGGCCCTGTCAACCACAGTGGGGGGAAATCCTCGGTTGAGGAAAAAGGAGGTCATATCAGAAGCATGTCATGGAAGGTAGCATCATCAGAGCAGATGCGTCGGAGACGGAGAAACTGGGAGAATGGAATGGAGTCCTTACAGGAGGTAGGGTGTGAAGAAGTGTAGTCGAGGTAGCTGTGGGAGTCGGTGGGCTTATAATGGATATTAGTAGACAACCTATCCCCAGAGATGGAGACAGAGAAGTCGAGGAAGGGAAGGGAAGTGTCAGAGATGGACCATGTAAAGGTGAGAGAAGGGTGGAAATTGGAAGCAAAGTTGATAACGTTTTCTAGTTCGGTGCGGGAGCAGGAAACGGCACCGATACAGTCATCAATGTACCGGAAAAAGAGTTGGGGGAGGGAGGCCTGAGTAGGACTGGAACAAAGAATGCTCGACATATCCCACAAAAAGACAGGCATAACTAGGACCCATGCGGGTACCCATAGCGACACCTTTTACTTGAAGGAAGTGCGTGGAGTTGAAGAAGAAGTTGTTCAATGTGAGAACAAGTTCAGCGAGGTGGAGGAGGGTGGTGGTGGATGGGGACTGGTTGGGCCTCTGTTCCAGGAAGAAGCGGAGAGCCCTCCAACCATCCTGGTGGGGGATGGAGGTGTAGGGCGATTGGACGTCCACAGTGAAGAGGAGGCGGTTGGGACCAGGAAACTGGAAATTGTCAAAATGACGTAGGGCGTCAGAAGAGTCACGGATGTAGGTGGGAAGAGACTGGACCAGCGGAGAAAAGATAGAGTCTGGATCGGAAGAAATAAGTTCAGTGGGGCAGGAGCAGGCTGAAACAATGGGTCTGCCGGGACAGTCCCGTTTGTGGATTTTGGGAAGGAGGTAGAAGCAGGCTGTCCGGGGTTGTGGGACTATGAGGTCGGAAGCCGTGGAGGGAAGATCTCCAGAGGAGATGTGGTCAGTGACAGTCCTTTGGACGCTGGCTTGATGTTCGGTGGTGGGGTCATGGTCCAGAGGGAGGTAGGAAGAGGTGTCTGTGAGTTGGCGTTGAGCTTCTGCAAGGTAGAGGTCGGTACGCCATACAACAACAGCACCACCCTTGTCTGCAGGTTTGATGACCATGTCGGGGTTAGACCTGAGAGAACGGAGTGCCTCAAGTTCAGAGGGGGACAGGTTAGAGTGAGTGAGGGGGGTAGAGTAATGTACCTGTTACCTTTACATCTTTGCAACATCTGTCTGCATATCTGCTCCTCTACCTCCTGCTGGTTGTTGGGAGGCCTGTAGTAAACCCCCAACATCGTGACTGCACCCTTCCTATTCCTGAGCTCCACCCATATTGCCTCGCTGCATGACCCCTCTGAGGTGTCCTCCTGCAGTACAGCTGTGATACTCTCCTTAACCAGTAATGCAACTCCCCACCCCTTTTACATCCCCCTCTATCCCGCCTGAAACTTCTAAAGCCTGGAACATTTAGATGCCAATCCTACCCTTTCCTCAACCAAGTCTATGTAACAGCAACAACATCATATTTCCAAGTACTAATCCAAGCTCTAAGTTCATTTGCCTTACCTGTTATACTTCTTGCATTGAAACAAATGCACTTCAGACCACCAGTCCCGCTGTTCTCAGCAACATCTCCCTGCCTGCTCTTCCTCTTAGTCCCACTGGCCTTAGTTACTATGTCCTTCTCATTTATTTCACTAGCTGTCCTACTGCTCTGGTTCCCACCCCCCTGCCACACTAGTTTAAACCCTCCCGAGTGACGCTAGCAAACCTTGCAGCCAGGGTATTAGTGCCCTTCCAGTTTAGATGCAACCCGTCCTTCTTGTACAGGTCCCATCTGTCCCTGAAGAGAGCCTAATGGTCCAGATATCCTCCCTTCTACACCAGCTGCTCAGCCACGTGTTTAGCTGCACTATCGTCCTATTTCTAGCCTCACTGGCACGTGGCACAGGGAGTAATCCAGAGATCACAACCCGAGAGGTCCTGTTTTTTAACTTACTACCGAACTCCCTAAACTCCCCCTGCAGTACCTCATCACTCTTCCTGCCTATGTCATTGGTACCGATGTGTACCACAACCTCTGGCTGTTCACCCTCCCCCTTCAGAATGCCCCCTGTCCGTTCAGAGACATCCTTGACCCTGGCACCAGGGAGGCAACATACCTTCCTGGAGTCTCTTTCACGTCCACAGAAGCGCCTACCTGTGCCCCGGACTCTAGAGTCCCCTTTTGCTTTTGCTCTTCTGCGCTTTGTCCCTCCCTGCTGAACAACAGTGCCAGCCGTGGTGCCACTTCTCTGGCTGCTGCTGTTTTCCCCTGATAGGCCATCCCCCCCAACAGTGTCCAAAACGGTATACTTGTTAGAGAGGGGGATAGCCAGAGGGGATTGCTGCACTGACTGCCTGCCCCTTCTAGCGGTCACCCATCTATCTGCCTGCACTTTGGGAGTAACCACTTCTCTAAAACTCCTGTTTATGATGCTTTCCGCCACCTGCATGCTCCTAACTGCATCCAGTTGCCGCTACAACCGATCCATGCGGTCTGTGAGGAGGTGCAACTGAGTGCACTTCCTGCAGATGTGGTCGCCCAGAACGCTGGAAGCGTCACGGACTTCCCACAATCTCACAGGTGAAGCACTTCACCCCTCTAACTGACATTTCTAAAACTAATTAGTTAATTAATAATAAATAAATAAATACTTATTAAATCCTTACTAAATTATGATACACTTAACTATATTGTCCCTGGTGCTAGATTTCTACAATAAATACAAATGCTAACTAAATACAGTAATCTCCTCCCTCTGGTGTAGTTACTCTACTTATTAATTAGTTAATTAGTGTTTTAATCAATTTTTATCAGTTTTATTATCAAATTCGGTACCTCGGGATACACATTTACAAATCTTTGTTTGCGGCAGGGAAAGTTGGCAAAGTGGTTAAGAAAGTGAATAGGATACTTGGCTTTGTTAATATAGATATTGAAATCAGGAACAAGGCAATCATATTACACGTTTCTAAACATTTAGTTCGGCCTCTGCTAGCGTATTGAGTACAATTCTCCGCATGGCACTGTTGGTAGGATGTCACGGCCTTAGAGAGAGTAGAGAGGAGGTTTACCAGGATGATGCCAGGGATGAGGGAGTTTAGTTATGTGGGGAAATTGTAAAAGTTGTGATTGTTCACCGAGAGAAGAGAAGATTAAGGGGAGATGTCATATAGGTATCCAAAATTATGAAGGTTTTGATCGAGCACGTAGTGAAAAACTCCTTTCACCATCAAGAGGTTCAGTAATCAAAAGTCATAACATCAATGTCAAAGGAGTACAGAAAAGATGTGATTAAGCTGGAGAAGGTGCAAAAAAGATTCTCAAGGATGTTGCCTGGTTTGGAGGGCTTGAGTTATAAAGAGAAATTAGATAGGCTGGGTCTGTTTTCCCTGGAGCGAAGAAGGCTGAGAGGGGACATGATAGAGGTATATAAAATCATGAGAGGCATAGATAGGGTAGATAGCCAGAGTCTGTTTCCCATGGTAGGGGTGACTAAAACTGGAGGGCATAGATTTAAGGTGAGAGGGAGGAGGGTTAAAGGGGATCAAAGGGGTAAATTTTTCACACAAAGTATAGTGGGTATCTGGAATGAGCTGCCTGAGGAGGTGGTGGAGGCAGGAACAGTTGCAACATTTCAGAGGCACCTGGACAGGTACTTGAATAAGCAAGGCACAGAGGGATATGGAATTAATGCAGGCAGGTGAGATTAGCATAGATAGGCATTATGGTCAGCATGGACGCGGTGAGTCGAAGGGCCTGTTTCTGTGCTGTCCGACTCTATGACTCAATGACTGTAAAAGGGGGACTGAGAAGAAATTTCTTCGTACTGAGGGTTAAGGTCTGGAATGCCCGACCTGAAAGAATAGTGGAAGAAAATTCCACAAGAAAGTTAAAAGGCAATTGGGCATGTACTTGAAGATGACTAATTTTTAGGGTTCGGGAGACAAAGCTGGTATGTGGGATTACACTGGACGACTGTTTCTAATCTGCTATAGGCATGAAGGGCCGAAAGGCCGAAACTGTGCTGTAATTTCTATTATTCGAGGATTCTATTCTACCGTTGACTACTCCTCTTCTTCTCATATAATTGTTAAATCTTTCTGTGTTCATATCTGTAACCCTCACAACTTTCTTTTGTATTCCCTTTCTGTTGTTCTGTTTTTTTTTGTTCCTTTTCAGTTCTTTATATCTCGCCCAGTCCCCTTGAATTTTACTGTTCTTTGCATCTTGCAGGCTCTTTATCGGATTGATATAGGGCATTGATGGAAGATTGGTCAGCAGAAGATGTTTTGGATTGATACAGGGATATGGGGGGAAAGTGAGGAGTTCAGTTACAGTTGGATTGCGACAGGGCAACGAGAAAGTAACCGGTCATTGGGAGAAGATTGGTATTGATGCAGGGCTCTGGGGAAAGCATAATTCAGTGGGATTAGTTTGGGATTGTTGTGAATGTGGCACATGCCAAATTGATACAGGGCTGTTAGAAAATCGCGCGACCGTGGGAGAAGTTTGGGAATGATATAGGGCTTCGGGAGATAGTGAGGCAATGAGAGTGATTTGGCGTATGGAGGGGACGGAAAGTGGCTTTATTTTGGGATTGTTTTAGATTAGATTAGAGATACAGCACTGAAACAGGCCCTTCAGCCCACCGAGTCTGTGCCGAACATCAACCACCCATTTATACTAATCCTACACTAATCCCATATTCCTACCAAACATCCCCACCTGTCGCTATATTTCCCTATCACCTACCTATACTAGTGACAATTTATAATGGCCAATTTTACCTATCAACCTGCAAGTCTTTTGGCTTGTGGGAGGAAACCAGAGCACCCGGAGAAAACCCACGCAGACACAGGGAGAACTTGCAAACTCCACACAGGCAGTACCCGGAATCGAACCCGGGTCCCTGGAGCTGTGAGGCTGCAGTGCTAACCACTGCGCCACTGTGCCGCCCTAGGGGTTGGGCTATAGGGGTTGGGCTATAGGGGTTGTGGTGCCATAGGATTTGTTTATAAATGGCGACGAGCTCTTAGGAAGATCATGGGTAGTAGGAATTGTTCTAGATTGACACAGGACTATGGAGTGAGAGCGTAGAAGTGATATTGGTATGGGATCGATACAGAGCCAGTGGGGCAACGCATCCAGTTTTGGATGTACAGTGGTCTACAGGGATGCAACATGCCTCTGATATTTGTTTAGGATTGACACAGAAATATGGCAAGATGGTGACAGCAAACTTAGTTTCACTTTGATAGAGGATTTTGAGGCGACAGCAGGTCAGTGGAATTGGCTTAGGATTGATTCCAGGCTTTGAGGAGAACGTAGGCAGTGTGATACATACTGGATTGTGGACAGTAAGCAGTGCAGTGGGGTTAGGTTAGGCCTCCCATTGATCTATGGAGCGAGAGAGAGAGTGGTTATGAGATTAGTTTTTGGTTGAAACATGGCAATGGGAGAGATCTTGGTAATCTGTTTAGTTTGTTTCAGAACGGGACTATGGGTTTCTTTGTGGTTGATGCTGGACTATGAAGAAAGAATGGATCGTGGGCTAAGATTGTGACTGATGCAGGATAATAGGGAGAGAGCTAGGCAGTGGCAATAGTTTGGGGAATGATACAGGACTATGCTAAAGACTGGGACAGTGGAAACAGTTACAGGATGGTACAGGGCTATACAGTAAGTGCAGGGCACTTAGTATAATTTTGGATTCATGCAACGTTATGGGGAGAGGGTGGGGTAGGGGGATTGGTTTGGATTGATGCAGATCTATAGTTGTAACGGGGGGGGGTGCGGTGAATGTAGTTGAAGATAGGTGCAGGGCTATATAGTAAGTGCGGGGCACTGAGTCTGGTTTTAGATTCATACAGGACTATGGGGAAAGTTTGGGGCAGTGGGATTAATTTGGACTGATACAGGCCTATAGGGTAAGACCGGGGCAGTGGATTTAGTTTAGAATTGGTACGAGGCTATTGGGAGAGTGCATGTCAGTGGAATAGAATGGGATTTGGTACCGAACTATGGAGTAAAACTGTGGCAGGGTGATTAGTTTCGGATCGTTGCAGAGCTGTGGAAGAGAGATAGCCTGCAGGATTAGTTTTGAGTTGATACATAGGGACATTGGAGCAGGAGTCATTCAGCCTCTCGATCCCTTTCCACACTTCAATGAGATACTGGCTGATATGTAACTAAACTCTGCACGCCTGCCTTGGTTACATATCCTTTTATAACATCGCTAGAAAAAAAAATCAATCGGTTTCCGTATAAAATTATTAATTGAGCGAGCATGCGTTGTTGCTTGTGGAAGGGAGTTCCACACTTCTACTATATCTTGCATAAAGAAGTGTTTCCTAACTGCTCCTCTGAACATATAGTGAGCAGAGGAGGCTCCACCACAAATAACTGTGGAGAACCACTGTCACTTCCTTACGATGCATGTGCAGACATATTATCTCTACTTTCTGTCTTCTACAACCGAACTAATCTCCGAAACAGGTCAGTAATTTCCCTTCAATTCCATGCACATTAATTTTAGTTCGCAGTCGTTCTTGAGGAACTTATCAAATACATTGTGAAAGTCCATATAAGTAACATCCATAGACACTCCCTTACCCAATCCTTTAGTTGTTTCTTCAAATTTCAATTAGGCTCGTTAAACATGACTTATCTTTTGCAAATCCGTATTAGCTCCTGAGAATCAGTTTAACCTCCTTTGAGTTCTCAGTCACTCTTTCCTTCATTATGGAGTACAGTAACTTCCCCACAGTAGATATTAAATGCAAAGATCTATAATTTACTGGTTTATCGCTCGCTCACTTTTCTGAAATAATAATTATGCTTCAATTGTCCTGCCGAAGGGAACAATTCTTCAATCCAGATAGCTTTGGAATTTTATGACCAACGAATTTTCAATTGTAGCATCTTGACCTCCGGGCCTTGGAACGTGAGCAGCAGCGAGCGACACTGCGGTGCATTTGTAAGGATGAGAGCTACCTGGATAGCATGTTGATAGATCTTGTCACCTCGCAGCTTAAGAGTATGTAGGAAGACAGTGAATGTGTGACCACCAGGCTGTCAAAAATAAGCAGGCAGGTGGTGCAGGTGACCCCTTACTGCATCTCACTCTCCAACAGCTGTTCAGTTCTGAATACTGAGGAAAGTGAAGCTTCACCTGGGGACTGCAGCCAGAGCCAGGTCCATGGCACCTCGGGTAGCTCAGCTGCACCGGGGTGGGGTGGTGGGGGTTACAGGAAAGACTGGAAGAGCTACAGTGATAGGTGCTGCAATAGCCAGAGGATCAAGCAGGCGTTTCTGTGGACGCAGACGTGAATGCAGGATGGTGTGTTGCCTCCTGGTGCCAGGGTCAAGGATGCCACTGAGTAGCTGCATAGCATCGTGAAGGAGAAGGGTGAACAGCCAGCAGTTGTGGTCCATATCAGAACCAACGACATAGGTAGAAAGAGGGATGTGGTCCTGCAGTCAGAATTTAGGGAGCTAGGTAAGAAATTAGCAAGCAGGACCTCAAAAGTAGTATGCTCCAGATTACTCCCAGTGCCACACGCAAGTGAGTATAGAAATAGAAGGGTAAGTCAAATTAATGCGTGACTGGAAAGATGGTGCATGAGGGAGAGCTTCAGATTCCTGGGATATTGGGACCGGCTCTAGGGGAGATGTACAGGCTGGATGGACTGCACCTGAACAGAGCCTGGACTGAGTTCCTTGTGGGACGATTTGCTAGTGCTGTTGGGGAGGGATTAAACTAGTTTGACAGGGAGAAGGGGACATGAGGGTCGACTCAGTTTTGACCAAATCAGAAATGAAAATGGAAAGCAGAAAATAAATGGATGAGTCTGGAAGACAGTGGAAACAAAGGTTAGAAAATAAAAATAAAGAGTTTGGCAGTGCTCAAGGGTATCCATTTCAATGCAAGGAGTATAGCAAATAAATCAGATAAACTGAGGGCACATATAAACACGTGGCGACAGAAACGTGGCTGAAGGAGAGACAGGAATGGCAGCTCAATGCTCCTGGTTACAGGGTTTTCAGACGCAATAGGGAGGGAGATAAGAAAGGAGAGGGAGGGTCAATTTTGGAAAAAGAATCTATTACAGCTGTGAGAAGGGATGATGTGTTGGAAGATTCATCAGATGAGGCCATATGGATTGAACTAAGGAACGAAACTGGGAAATCACACTGCTGGGACTGTATTATAGACCTCCAAACATTCAAAGGGAGATAGAAGAGCAGATATGTCGGCAAACCTCTGATACACGAACAATAGAGCAGTAATAGTTGTGGGTTTTAACTACCCCAATATTAACTGGGATAGTTGTAGTGTGAAAGGAATTGAGGGAGCAGAATTCTTGATGTGCATTCAGGAGAACCTTTTTGCCCAGTATGTAGCAAGTCCAACAAGAGAGAGTGCAGTTTTAGATTTAGTTTTAGGAAATAAAGATGGGCAAGTGGAAGGAGTGACAGTGGGAGAGCATTTTGGTGGTAGTGATCATAATTCAGTCAATTTTAACATTATTAGGGAAAAGGATAGGGATAGAACAGGAGTTAGACTTCTCAAAGTGAGAGGGGAAAAGTTTAGGGGGGTTATGCGTGGAAAGTTCTTCACACAGAGGGTGGTGGGTGCCTGGAATGCGTTGCCAGCAAAGATGGTAGATGCGGGCACGATAGCATCTTTTAAGATGTATCTAGACAGATACATGAATGGGCAGGAAGCAAGGAGATACAGACCCTTAGAAAATAGGCGACATGTTTAGATGGAGGATCTGGATCGGCGCAGGCTTGGACGGCCGAAGGGCCTGTTCCTGTGCTGTAATTTTCTTTGTTCTTTGTTCTTTGTTCAATTGGGGCAAAGCCAATTTTACTAAACTGAGGAGTGATTTAGCGAAAATCGACTGGAAAAACCTACTTGGAGCTAAATCAGTGTCAGATCAATGCGAAGCATTCAAAGAGGAAATTCAAGAGGTTCAGAGTAAACATGTTCCCACAAAGAAAAAGGGTAAGGCGGACAAACCTGGAGCCCCATGGATATCAAGGAGCCTACAGAGGAATATAAGGCAAAAAAGGGAAACTTAAGTCCGACACTGAGAACGTAATACCAAGGAAGCCGAGAGAAGTATAGAAAGTGGGGAGGTGAAATCGAAAAGGAAATTAGGAAAGCAAAGAAAGGGCATGAAAGAATATTGGCAAGCAAAATCAAGGTGAACCCAAAGATGTTTTATCAATGCATTAAGAGGAAGAGGATAACTAAGGAGAGAGTGGGGCCCATTAAAGACCAACATGGCAACCTATGTATAAGGGTGGAAGATGTTGGTATTCTTATTAATGCACACTTTGCGTCTGTCTTCACAAAAGAGGGGATGATGCAGATATTGTAGTTAAGGAAGAGGGATGTGAAGTATTGGATGTGATAAACGTTGGGAAAGAGGAAGTATTCATGGAATTAGCATCCTTGAAAGTGCAGACCCAGTAAAAACACATATCGCAAAAACACATAAGAACTTAGTTAAAAACAAAAGGGCTAGTCACACTACAATGAACAGTGTGTTGAAGCACAGGGAGGATGAGTAGAAAGGGGCACAGCACACAGATCGCTGAGGAATCGTAGATAGCACAGAAAAGGTATTCAGGAGGATCCCAGAAACTGTCCTTGAACGTAGCAAACATAGGGAGTCATCGTGGACACCAGATATGATTAAACTCATAACAGACAATGGAAAACTGTGAAGTTTTGAACAGGTTCTCACTGAGCCAAATAAGGAATTATCATTATGTCATTATACCAGACCCCAATGAGTAAGTAAGAGGGGCCGGTCTTAGAAACAAGATTTAATCCCTGTCTGAAACTGAGGAAGGTACAAGAACCCCCGGGGAAGAACACTCGAGAAGATATCCTGAGCCAGGGGCTCAGAGAACAGAAGAGCAGCTACAAGTCCGAGACTGATCACCCTGTGTCTTGACGGGTAATATACTGTGCAAGTAGTGAGAGCTTGTACTTTGATGAGTGTCGATACTGTACAAGTAGTGAAAGCTTGTACTTGATGATTTAGTGTGTGAATAAAATATCGATATACCTTTCACCAATCGGATTCCGCAGATTCTTTAAAGGTAGAGTGCGTGTTCGGCACAACAAAAGTTGAAAAATCACTAGGGCCGGATATAATGCACCCGAGGCTGTTAAAGAAGCAAGAGAGGTTTGGCAGACGGTCTGACCATCATTTTGAGGTCCTCACTGGATACAATGGGATACCAGATAATTGGAGAACTGCTAAGGTTGTATCTCTGTTTAAAAATGGGGTGAGTGAGAGACTGAATAATTACAGGCCAGTCAGTCTAACCTCAGTAGTGAACAATTTTTTGGAATCTATACTGAGAGGCAGGATAACCTGTCACATAGAAAGGCATAGGATAATCAAGGATAGTCAGCATGGATTTGTTACGGGAAGATATTGTCTTTTTAGATCGAATTTTTTCAAGACATAACAAGGAAGAATGATAAGTGTAGTGCAGTTGATGTGGTCTAACATGGATTTTAGCAAGGCGTTTGACAAGGTCCCAGATGGTAGATTGGTTATAAAAAAACATGGGATCCAGGGAAATGCAGCAAGGTGGATACAAAATTGGCTCAGTGGCAGGAACCAAAGGATAATATTTGACGGGTGTTTTAGCGCCTGGTGGGCTGTTTCCAGTGGCGTTCCGCAGTGCTCAGTATTGGATCCCCTGCTTTTTGTGGTATGCAGTAACTATTTGGACGTAAATATAGGGGTCATGATCAAGAAGTTTGGAGATGAAACAAAGATTGGCCGATAGATAGATAGCGAGGTAGCTGTTGGCTGCAGGACTATATTGATGGTCTGGTCAGATGGGCAGAAAAGTGGCAAATGGAATTCAAACTGGAGAAGTGTGAGGTGATGCATTTGGAGAGGTCAACCAAGGCAAAGGAATACACGATTAATGGGAAAATACTGAGAAGTGTAGAGGAAGTGGGAACTTAAAGTGACTGTCCACAGATCCCTGAAGGTATAGCAAGACTGGTCGATAGGGTGGTTAAGAAGGCATATGGAATCCTTTCCTTTTTTTAGCCGAGGTATAGAATATAAGATCATGGATGTTATGCTGGAACTGTATAACTCATTGATTAGGCCACAACTTGAGCACTACATGCAGTTCTGGTCACCGCATTACAGAAAGAATGCAATTGCAGTAGAGAGGGGACAGAGGAGATTTACGAGGATGTTGCCAGGACTGGAAAAATGCAGCTATGAGGAAAGATTGGATAGGCTGGGGTTCTTCTCCTTACAATAGAGAAGGCTCAGGGAGATCTGATTGAAATGTACAACACTTTGAGTTGCCTGGATAGAGTGGAGATGAAGGGCCTATTTACCTTAGCAGGGAGTGCAGTGACTGGGAAGAATACATTTAAAGTGATTGGTAGAAATATTTTCCCACCCAGAGTGTGTTGGGCGTCTGGAACTCACTGCCTGAAAGAGTTGTTGAGGCACAAACCCTCAATTCATTCAAAAGGAGTCTGGATGTGCACCTCAAGTGCCGTAATCGGCAGGGCTTCAGATCAAATGCTGGAAGGTGGGTTTAATATGGGTGGATCGTTCTTCGGCCAGCACAGACACGATGGGCCAAGTGGCCTCTTTCTGTGCCTTAAACTTTCAATGATTCTACGATTCTCTTCTGCCTTTTAAGAATCATGTGTTGGAAACAATCAGGTCTTTCGAGCCATATTGTTTTTCAAATACTGTTTGCTTGCTTACGTTAACTTTAGTGACTTCTAGCCCATGATTCATTATTAATGCTCCTGGAATGTCAAGACTGCGAGAAAGATTGGAACGGTGGATCAGTTTGTGATTTATACAGGAATATGGGGAGAGAGTAGGGCAGCACGATTAGTGATGGATACAAACATACGAATTAGGAGCAGGAGTAGGCCACTCGACCCCTCGAGCCTGCTTTGCCATTCAATAGGTTCATGGCTGAACTGATTGCTCCACATTTCCACCTTCCCCCGATAACCTTCCACCCCCTTGCTTATCAAGAATCTATCTACCTCGGCCTTAAAAATATTCAAAGACTTTGCTTCCAGTACCTTTTGCGGAAGATAATTCCAAAGACTCACGACCCTCTGATTGAGCGTGGCAGTCAGATTAGTATGGGATTGATACCAAACTATGGGAAAAGAACATGACAGTGGGATTACCTTGTCATTGTTGCAGATCTAAGGGGTAGAGTGTGGTCATATTTTTCGTTTTAGATTCATTCATGGCTATGGGGCGAGAGCTGGGCAGTGGATTACTTTGGGATTATTACAGAGCTGCAGGTAGAGAACTGGGGGTGGGATTTGTTTTTGATCGATGCTGCAATGGGAATTGCGTGGATTAGTGGGATTATTTTAGGAATGAGAACAAGCGGCATTCAGTTTGGAGTTGATACAAGACTACGAGGAGAGTCAGGGCCTGTGGGAGTACCTTTGGATTGATAAAGCACAATGGAAAGAGAATGGACCAATAGCGTTAGTTTTGGGTTTAAACACGACTATGGGGATTACGTAAAACAGTGAGATTCGTTGTAGATTCAAACAGCACAAGGGAAGAGAGTGGGAAGGTGCAATTTGATTGTATTTGGTGCAGGGTTATAGATAAGGATCGGGGAGATATAACATTTTGGGATTGTTATATGTCTCTGGTGAAAGCGGAGTAGTGGGATTATTTTAGCAATTTAACAGGGCATTGGGGATAGATTGGGGCTGTAGCTTTAGCTTTGAATTTACATAGGTCGATTGAGAGAGGCTGGAGCAGTGCAAATAGTTTGGTATTAACATCAGGCCATGAGATGAGAGCCGGATGGTGGGTTTAGCATTTAATATATGGCCATGGTAAGACTGCGGGTAATGGGGGTAATTTTCAGTTGAAGCAGAGCTATGGGAGAGTATGAGGCCGTGCTTTTTTACATTGATATCGAGCTGCAGGCATGGAGTAATGCAGTGGGATTGGTGGGTTTCGATTAGGATTGATTCAGGGCTAGGAGTGAGTAAGGCAGTGGGATTAATTTGTGATTGTTGCAGGAAAATGGAGAGGGAGTGAGGCATTGGGATTAGTTTGGGGTTGTTACAGGGCTAAAGGGAGACAGCGGGCCAGTGGGATTGTATTGGAATTGTCACAGGCTATGGGAGAGAGCGGGGCAGTGGGACATATTTGGGATTAATGCAGGGCTATGGGGAGGGAGTAGGACAGAGTGTAATGCACAAATATTTTTCGTTGTAGAGAATAACAGAAATAACACTTCTGGGCACCGTTGTGTTTCAGTGCTGGTTAGTGCTAATTAATGACTTCTCAGTCAGTTTCCTGTGAGTAGCCATGGAAACCGTTCACCGCCGCTATCAGCAGCAGACAGATTTCCTGGACTTTCGACGGCTTTCTCAAAATCTCAGCATCAAAAAGCAAACGATAAAACATTCTCGGCAATTCCTTGACATTTAACGGTCACAATGAGAACAACAACAGCGGGTCAATAAAAGGTTTCATAAAATCTGTCCTGAGGAATGTGGATGATGTGAACATAACTATGTATTATTTCAAGATAGGTGTACTATATTCATTCCGATTGCGCTGTGCTATCTCCAATACAGTCTGATGCTGCATCTGGTACAGTCTGACTTTCCCTTTCCTAACTCATTGCTCCCTGGTCTAGTTGACTATCTTTACTCAGCATGGATTGTACTCTACACTGGGGAGAACAAAGGCACATCAGGCCACTGCTAGTCCCAACACATTCCTTCTGTCTGAAAATGTCACCCTGACTAACTGACTGTACCCTATATTAGTGGAGACACAAAGACAGGCGTGTTCAAGATTGGAGTCTCATCATAATATTCAATTCAACCCACAGGGCAGGAGATCACACACTGCCTAAACTTTAAAGGAATTTATTTATTTGTGATTTAATAATCCAGATGATTTCTTCCCATTAGAAGGCACAATGTGTTTTTTTTTACAGTTCCTCGAATCAATGCTACATCTTTTATAATCAAAAACAATTATTTTTATTATTATTGGTAATATTATTATAATATTTCCTATTATTGGTACACAACACCAACCCAGGTCACAACAGGGAGGAACCGTAGCTCCACGGGCAATTTTATCTGCTTTAAACTTTACAAAGTAACATTTCATAATTAGCAGCAGTCAGACTGTGATTATCTATCCAGTGCACAAACATATGGAAGTTTTTTTTTACCGTGTTTCTTGTTTTTCAGGACCGTAGTCATGGATCACTCACGGTTGCCCCACCTTTCCTGAGTGAATGGAGTGACGGTAGAACCTTTGGCTGGTGAAGACAAGCTGCTCTTTGTTTCCACCTGCTGGCACTGCCCTGTGATTCCAGTTGGAACAGATTGAAGCGCCTCGGCGGCTCTGACTGTGGTGCAGTAATCCAGAGGCCCAGACCAATGCCCGAGGCAATGGGCTCAAATCCCAGCACGGCAGTTGGCGGAATTTAAATTCAATTAATTAATAAATTCAGTTAATCAATTTAAAAAATTTGAATTGAAAGTGAGTCTCAGTAATAGTACCATGAAACTATCATCGATTGTCATAAAAACCCGTTTACTTCACTAATGTTCTTTAGGGTAGGAAATCTGCTGTCCTTACCTAGTCTGGCCTACATATAACTCCAGACCCACAGCAATGTGGTTGACTCTTAACTGTCCTCTGAAATGGCCTCGCAACCCACTCAGATGTCAAGGGCAATTAGGGGTAGGCAACAAATGGCGGCACAGTGGCGCAGTGTTTAGCACCACAGTCTCACAGCTCCAGCGAACCGGGTTCAATTCTGGGTACTGCCTGTGTGGAGTTTGCAAGTTCTCCCTGTGTCTGCGTGGGTTTTCTCTGGGTGCTCCAGTTTCCTCCCAATAGCCAAAAGACTTGCAGGTTGGCAGGTAAATTGGCCATTATAAATTGCCTCTAGTATAGGTAGGTGGTCGGGAAATGTAGGGACAGGTGGGGATGTGGTAGGAATATGGGATTAGTGTAGGATTAGTATAAATGGGTGGTTGATGGTCGGCACAGACTCGGTGGGCCGAAGGGCCTGTTTCAGTGCTGTATCTCTAAATCATAGTAGGTTTATGGCACAGAAAGAGGCCACTTGTCCCGTGCTGTCCTTTCCAACGACACCCATTTCCTATAAAAGAATATCACCAATCAGGAGGGAAGAATAGGCAATTCCTGAGTCCTTGTCTCTTTGAGGCTTGTGAAAACGTCCCCCAGCAGGGTAAGATACCTTTAGCCAAAGAAGAAAAGCAATAAGGGGACATTTGATAGGAACACACGCTATTACACTATTTACAGCACAGAAACAGGCCATCTGAGCCAACAAGTCTAATCCGGTATTTATGCTCCCAAAGAGCTTCATCCTACTTCATCTCAGCCTTTCAACATATCCTTCTATTCCTTTCTCCCTCCTGTAATTGTCTAGCTTCCTCTGAAATTCACCTGTGTTATTCACCTTAATTACCCCTTGTGGTAGCAAGTTCCACATTCTCACCAATCTCTGAGTGTAGAGGTTCTCCTGAACTTGCTATTGGATATATCATTGGCTTCCACACACGTGGAAACATTTTCTTTATTTCTACTTTCTCAAACCGCTCATAATAGGTCACCTAACATCATTCTCTTTACTAAAAAAAGTGTCCCACCCTTTTCATATTTGGTGTAAGATGGCGGTGAGTTTTAACAGTAACAGTAGAATAGAGGAAGAAAAATAAATACATAATCTGATGCAATGACTTCCAGGGCATATTGTAAAGTCAACGTGTACGACGTAGGAAATGGATTCTTACGAGGAGAAAGAGCTTTGCACCCAAATAGCAACTTTTCACGACCTCTGCACATCCCTGTACCTTCGCTGTATCCAGTTCTGTCATGACCATCATGCGGATTAAAACAAATTAGTTAGATGTTGTTCTCTATGATGGTGGAAATCTCAGGAGTGACTTGAACCATCTATTCAGCAGCTTAGATTGAAAAGATTGGCAATCACATCGAATTTCATTGCTGCTAACAACGGAAGGCCTCTGCTATTTTTGAGAATGGCAATTTTATGCAGACTCCTCATGCTGTTAGTTACCGAGTTGTCCACTACAATGTTTTGCTGCACAGAATTAAGCGACAGAGTTTTGCTCTGATCCTCTGGTTGTGGGACCACATAGCTGTGTTTCTTGCTGCTTTTTGTCTTTAGCATGCAGGTAACATTGTACGATACTTTCAGTAAGTTTGCATCTCAATTTAAGATGTGCCTGACTCTGTTCCAAGCACGTTCCTCTGCACTTCACACTGACCTCGAGGCTCAGTATGTCGGACATAGTTTGATTTGACGTCAATTTCCGCCTAGTATGTCTGCCGGCGGACCCCATGTTAAATCCACTATATGGAGCAAGTTGCTGTGAAGTCAATAACTGACTGAATTCTTAATTATATTGGTTATTTAAGTATTGTATTTCTTCCTCTCCTCAAGGTTTTGTCACTATCCGATGTTATTGTTCCATTTTATCATCTGTCTCTCTGAGAGAGTATCACAGCCGAATCTACTTCAGCACCGACCCAATATCCACACGTCCAAGTAACTGGTTCATCCAGTCTCTGGTTTCAACACTCACACGACCCTTTCGCTGGTCCATTCCAGCAGTGCTTTTCCAAACTGCCACTGGGGGCGTTGCTCACTCACTGCTGCTGACTCCGTCCTCCAAGAGCCCACTCGGACTGACAGCCCGTTTTCTGATTTGCAATTGTTCCATCATCCTACCCTTATCATCTCCTCATCTTGTAAAGATATAGTTCAAGGGCTTCCCTGATTTACAACAGTGAATGCAATTCAAAATTAATGTATTCGTTGTGATTAGAAAGGGCGAACATGACTTTGTAAAGTGTCGGTTATATCCAATGAACTTAATGATTTTTTTGAGGAATTACCTGAATTAATAGACACGGGAATATCTATGATTGCAGTTTATATAGTCTTCTAGAAGGCATTCGATACGTTTCAACGTAATAAACTTTTAGCTAAAGTTAAAGCTCAGGGAATTGAGGGTAAATTATTAATCTGGTTACAGGATTGGATAGGCGGTAGCAGGTGGAGAGTAGGGGTAATGGGCATTTATTAAAATTGGAAGGAAGTGTATATGGTGTCCCACAACGAACTGTGCCTGACTCTCAACTATCTACTGAAGTTATTAATGTATTGAATAACGCAATCAAAAAGAAATACTTGCATTCTTATAGCGCCTATCACTACCGTAAGATGTTGCAGAATGTTTTACAACAACGCATTGCTTTTTGAAGTGTAGTTACTGTTGTAATGTAGGAAACTCGGCGACCAAATTGTGCACAACAATCTCCACCAACAGCAATGCGTTAATGACCGGATAACCTGCTCTTGTGTGATGGTGATTGAGCGATAAATATTGGATAAGTATAAGGATAAACATTGGCAAGAATCATTAGCAATGGACACCCAAATATTCAAATTTACCAATGATTCAAAGATTGGTGGTAAGGTCGAAGCATAGAATTATAAATAAATATTGACAGCTTAAATGAGTGAATAAACCTACGGCAGATGGATTTCAACGCAGTTGATTGGCGCACCAGACATTTCAACCAAAATAAGAGATAGATCCGACTATCATTTACATAGTGAAAAGCTAGGAACAGTAGAGGTTAAAAGAGCTTTAGGGGTCCATGTACACAGATCACTAAAATATAATAGTTCAGCACACACAATAACTAAGCAAAAAAACTAATGGAATGTTAGCCTTCATAACCAGAGAGCTAGAATATGGGAAGAAGTTTTGATGCAGCTTTACAAAAGCCTGGTTGGACAACGCCTGGAGGTTTATGGACATTCCTGGGCACTGCATCTTAGTGAGAGTGTATTTGCCTTGGAAAGAGTGAAGTACAGATTCACCAGAATGGGACCATTGCACCACGGCTGAGATTATCAGGAGAGATTACACGAATTGGGCTTGCATTCCTTGGAATATAGAAGATTAAGGGATGAAATGGTCGAATTTTTTTAGGACTTCGAAAGGAATTCACATGGGTAGATGAAGAAAACCCCTTTACACTTGTGGGGGAGTCGAGGAAATTAACTTAAATTCAGAGTCAAGTCATTCAGGAGAGTATTTAGGAAACATATGCAAAGGATGGCAGAAGTGTAGAACATCACCCACTAAAAAAACAACAGTGGATTATTTAATAACGTTAAATCTGAGAATGGTAAGCAATTATATGGAGCCAAGGCAGGTAGATGGATTTAAGATACAGATCAACACGATCTCATTGAAAAACAGGCTCGAGGTTATGAATGGCCTCCTTACGTTCCTATTTTCCTAAGTGTTTTGGGAATTTCAGAGGTCATGAAAGACGCTATATAAATGCAAATGGAAATGAGGGAAATAAGCTTGCAGAGCTAGAGGGAGAGAGAGCGGGAGAATGGGACCGACTAGGTTGCTTTACAGAGAGCTGGTATGGAGTTGATAGGCCTTTTGGCCTCCTTCTGGGTCGTATTGACACTATGAGTTTCTATAATTCTTTCTAAATTTGATAAAAAGCCTATGATATTACACCAAGAGAACCATTTTAAAAATTGAGCCACTATGAGTTCAGACCAAATATGATTTTGCAAGAATCATGCACCTGCGCAGTTTGCAGTAAAGTCACAGGACAGTGATCAGGATCAGAAAGCCTGCGTTACTGTCCCTCCTAATCCAAAGTCATCGAGGAGATTGTCGCTTCCACATGCCAACCCATTGCAGGCCGGGGATTGAAGCTGGGGACCTAGTGGATTTGGTTACCTGTTGGACCAGGACAATACTTTACTATAAACCCTCTCTCCAGCAGAAAGATCGTCACTGATAGAAAAAATAGATTCTGTCCATGGCTTCAATAATAACTTTGCACATTTCACCCAGATTTCTATAATTCTGCTGCTGTTGTTTTCATTACGAAGTTTCCTGTTTTACCTTCTTTACAATGAACTGAGTCCTGATGGTGACACTATCTCGAGGAATTTATGGTCTCTCTAAATGTGTCCCCACTACCTGGCGTCCATGGAAGCAGCCTACCTACTGGTCATTATCACTGATCCCATAATCTGGTATATTCCTATTCGTTATCTGGCTCTGTTTCAGTTCAGAAGGATCACTAAAGTGTATAATATCCACCCCGTCCTGTTTTACACAGCCACAGACTTCTGTCTGGTTTGCAGTCACTTTCACCTTTGATCGGTCTGTGGCTATTTGTTGCCGTAAGTTGAAAAATATATTGCACTGAGAATATGGTGTCTGTGGTTCTAGAAACCGTACGTCTGCTGCTCTGTGTAAAGAACACTTTCTGGGACTTTCTGTATGGAAGTTTATACTTGATTAGCAATTTTTCTGTTTTTTGCTCTGTAACCCGATATGTTCTTTATTCACTGGTGTGGACAGTAAATGAAATCCTTCATTATATTTGTATCCCATTTGTTATAATTCTGCGGCTCAATGCTTTACCATCAGACAGATTTTATTGTCAGTAAAGGCCACAGGAGACTTTAGCCCCGCAGCAGTGGGGAGAATCCCAGCGACCCAAACATGGAGAAGTGAAGGAAATCTATCAATTTACTATTTGTTATATCGGGGAATTTTACCCTGCTATGGGCAGCGTTTCTGTTGCATTCTGTGTGCTAACTATTACATTTGTTAGACGTTATTCCTGTAGCTGTCCCTCAATTTGTACAGGAACTGCAATTTACGCTTCAGCTCCTGAGTTGCAGCACCAACACGTGTATCTATGCAGTGACCCAGACTAAATTCAGAAAAGAGTTGACGAACATGGTGAAATACCCTTTTACTGCAATGGTTAAATTTATTAAATCATGAGAAAAAAATTCCAAGCTTGAGCGTGTTTGCACAGTATTAGGCATCTTAATCTGAAGACGAAACTTGCCCTTGACTTCCTGAGTCCAGTCTTCGCTATACATATGGATAATGGACTAGTCTGGCATTCCAACATTGGAGCCAAGATTAAGTGTATTCCACAGATAAGTAGAGATCAGGAGCAAAATTGGACAATGAGGCACAGACAGAATTAAGTTCAATTTTAAGGTCCTGCATTCAGACCTTATCTTCATATTTCTACACTGAATTACTCTGTCCACATTTATCATGGGAAACGCCTATGTAAAATTGGAATGTTGGACTTACACCCTCCTGCCTCGGATGGACGAATGCTTTGAGAATGGAACGCTGCCAGAGCAGGTGGATCAGCAGGTGAGAGAGAGAAACGGCAGGGGGTGGGATGGGGCGTCGCCGAGAAGAATGTGACAGGAGGCTGGGAAAGAGGGCAAGGAGAGGGAAGGAGGAAAAATGTCCAGGGCGTGGTCTGCAGAGCAGCTCTGTGATGTCACAAAACACAGGCAGAGCGTCATGAAAGTTTCATTTCTTTAATGCATTACTGATACTGCAGTACACGCCAACTAACCTAGTAAATACACAACCTAAGCACTATCCATTATGGCCTATGTTTAACGTGGAGTTCTTCCAGACACTGAGGACAAATTGGCTTCAAAATATGTGGAGTGTGTGTGCTTGGATCACTTTCTAGCCCGTACATCATCACATTATTAAGATAGTTTTACATGAAGACAGGTTAAATGTGTAATATCAGGTTGATGAGGAAACGGGGAGCAGGAAGGATCGGGAAGAGGGAAGGGGAGGATAGAGAAAATGAAATGGAGTTGTAGAAAAACAGGTGGCGATTAAGAATCTGGGATTTGTGAAAGTGAAGAAGTTTAAGGGAGATGAAAGGGAATGGAAGGAGGATGGGGAAGAGAATCAATGTGTGGTGGATGAAGAGACTTGTGGATGAGATTGAAAGATGAGTAGAATCGAGAAGACAGGTGAAGAGGAGCTCGGGAGCAGGCAGTGTTTTGCCCAGGGACGCTCAAAGCCTTTAGTTCATTCAATCCACATGCATTTGGTTCAATTCCAAAGTTATTTTAAGCCAGCTGAAAGTGCACAAACAGTTCTTGAAGAGTGTAATTGAATTTATCTTTATTTACAACGACTTTGTAAAGTAGACCTACATCGACAACCAATGCCTAGAATGTTGGAAGGAGCCAATGGGACAATGCGATATTCAGTGATTTAAATCCCGTTCTGTAAGACAATTTATCCTATTAATACACCTCCTCCCAGCAGTTAAAATACAATATGTGTGAAGAGTCTATTACTTTACTTAAGATGAAACAACAAAGATTGGCCAATAAATGCCCAATTTAGACCCTATACTTGGAGCTTGGGTTTTAATTCACCTCAGGTAAATTGGACGATTTACAATCGTTTATGACGAATATGGTACCATAGTGGTTATGTTGTTACACTCGTAATTCAGAGCTTCGGACTAATAATCTGGAGACGTGCGTTCAAAACCCATCATGGCAGTTGGGAAATTTAAATTCAGCTAAATACAGAAACGTGGAATAAAAAGCTTGTCTCAGTAATGTTAAACATGAAACTACCGGCTTGTCATAAAATTCCATCCAGTTCACTGATGTCTTTCAGGAAAGGAAATCTGCAGTCTTTAGCTAGTCTTGTCTCTGTGACTCCAGCCTCTCAGCAATGCGGTTGTCTCTTAATCGCCCTCTGCAGGTAAGTCACACAGTTAACCAGAAGGCAGACAATCGCCACCGTTTCAAGGGAACTATTGATGGCAATGAATGCTGGTCTTTCCCGACGCCGGCATACCGTGATTGAATGAAATAAAAAGACAAAGGGGAGCATTTTGAATGCTGATTATAGTTGTGACCTGGCTGCTGGGATAGTAAATGAAATGCAATCTTAAACAGATGAGCTGCACATTTATCCTGTGTTGAACATATTTGAAATGCCATTACAGTCTTTTAATTGCTTATCTTGGTAATATATATGTGATATGTTTGAAAATCAAAATGCTTCTTAAATATTGATAGGAAATATAAATTATTATTTTGAACATTTTTAAAGAACCTGAGTGCGATACCAGATCAGCCCATTGTAATATGGAAGTGCGGTAGGAAAGTTCTTTTGGTCCTTGATTAGAAAACCAGTAATAGTTCATTCAAATTCCACTTCAATAAACCTATAAATTTGTAGCGACCATTGAACACACTCCTCCCCAACGTTAAGTGGCAAAGTGTCATCATCCCACAACCAGGTGTTTCAGCCATGATGGCGATGCAGTCATCTATAATATGTTCATGGATGGCAGTCTCATTGTTGACAAGTGAACAGGCATTCTGGATAGAGATGCGGAGAGTTGTGATGACAGCTGATGCACTGGCAGAGTCCACAGGATCCGCAGCACAGGGGTGAGTTCAATAGGAAGCATGTTGGCAAAATAAGGCCCCAGTGGGAGCACTGGGTGGGAAGTTGGGCGAGAGAGCAGGATGGGCAATTGGGGTTGCTGTTCATAATGAGCCAGCGCTGAGTTCTTCCATGAACACTTCAGAGGATGCCAAGAAAAAAACAGGGGGAAGCTGTAGCCTTATCTAAGAGGGAGCCCAGGCTGGGACGGTGAAAAGAGAGCAGGAATGCTGAGGAATAATGAAAGGTTTGATAGGGAATTGGGGGGTTGAGTACCTGAGAGTGGAGAAATGAAAGGGTGCATGAAAATAGAAGAGAATGGTCTAGTTGGGGTAAACTGAAAATATTTTTTTTTAAAAGAAAGAACATAAGTGGAAATAGATAGATGGACTTGGGCATGAAGCAATAGCTGACAGGGCCACACAAACAGACTCAAGGAGTGCTCAATTTATATTGGACTGGTTACATAAAAATAGGGTACATAAATACCTGATAGTGAACGTGTAATCGGAAATAGAGAGGAGATAATAGGTCATAGTCCAGAATTATATCAGAGGTCCCATGATGGGATAACATTAATATAGTTAATGTGGAGTCAGCATGGGACATTTATAAAACTTGTCCGAGTTCAGATACAGGTGTAACAAGTTAAGTCCTGATGTTATTTGAGGATGTAGTTACAGAAGACGCACAGAGATATTTTCTCAAGAATCAAGACCCACGTGATATACAGCATCAGTTGCAGAATTAGAAAGATGATGACAAAGTTGAAGGATATCATGAAATTCAAAAGCAGAAGATGTTAGTTATTCCTTACAGGGAAGTGATTTTCGGTCAAGGAAAAGAATGAAGCTGAAACACGATTATAACCAGTGGCCAATCACAGGTTGAGCAGGAGACTGAAGTCCCTCAGTCGCAGCAGTGGTGGGGGAAAGGGCGTAAACTCATCAACATTACTTTAAAATATCACAAAAGATCCTCCGCTGGCATGGACACCGGGAAGTGGTTGGCACATTTGGAGAGACCCCACCTTCCTCTAAACAGGATCACAATCATGTTCACTGTAAGGAAGAGGAAAACAGAACTTACATTTCAGACTGAGAGCAACTGCAGAAGTTTGATAGAATTCCGGGTGAAATATGCAGCATACTTATTGAATCCAGAGACAGAATCCAATTACTTTGCCAAAGACAAATGTTTCTGCGGGAGAGAGAGGGTTGAGAATAAAGAACCGTCCTGGTGCAGCAGGAAACTAAATCCAGCATCTGGCACCAGTTTCATTCACAGGCCTCTTCCTGATTGGCAGTTGGAAGCTGCATCCTTAATGGCCTTGGGGGACACCACTGTAAACTTGCTTCCTACAGGAGAAAAACCTTACACCACCACTATCACCCTCTCCATTATTTCAGCGATGAACGTCATCAATTTTGTCTGATACAATTTCTCTTTTTCAAAAGCTTGTTGCCTGTCACTTATTAATGCACGTTCTTCCAAATTGCAATTAATTGTGTTCCGGATTTTGTTCACCAGAAATTTTCCTACCACTGATATTAAGCTGAGTTGCCTCTGTTACCGGCTTTATATGTCTCCCCTTTTTTGAAAAGCAGTGAAACACTTGCAATCCTTCAGTCTTCTGGAACAGTGGTGGATAAGGTTTTAAAAACAATAATCAGGGGCAAAAAATCAAAAGGCACTTGGAGAGTTTTGCGTTAATTGAGGCAGATCATGCTTGACTAAGCTAATTGATTTTTTGATGACGTAACAGAGAAGGTTGGTGAAGGGATTGTGGTGGATGTTGCTGATATAGATTTGAAGAAAACGTTTGATATAGTACCACATAAATGGCTAGTCACCAACATTAAGGCTCATGGAATAGGTGGGTGAGTGTCCAACTGAATTTAAAAAATAACTTAAGGACAGAAAACAGCTACTCATATTAAATTGTTGCTTTTGGACTGTAGAATGGTCGACGGTGGTGTTCCCTAAGGGTCAGTGCTGGGGTCGTTGTTTCTTGATATATACAAATGACTTGGATCTTGGACTGCAAAGTCGAATCTCAAAATTTGCCAATGATACCAAACTTGGAGGTGCAGCAAACAGTGAGGATGATATGAAATGGCTGCACAAGCCATAGATAGGCCAGCAGAATAGGCAGAGAGGTGGCAGATGTAATTTAATACTGACAAGTATGAAGTGATGCATTTTACAGAAGTAATAACGAGATACAGTATAGACTTAATGGCACAGTTCTAAACAGTGTGCACGTACAGAGGGACCAGAGGGTACACATAGATCGATCTTTGATGGTGGAAGATTAGAGTGAAAGAGTAGATAGAGAAGCATTTGGGACCTTGGCCTTTATAAATAGAGACATTGAGTATAAAAGCAACAAGGTTATGCTGAACTTTATAAAGCTCTGGTTAGGCCCCAAATGGCTATTTCATCTAGTTCTGATCACCACATTTCAGGAAGGATGTGACAGTCCTTGAGAGGGTGCAAAGGAGATTTACCAGTGTTTCCAGGGATGGGGGATTTTAGTTACAAGGTTAGGTTGGAAAAGTTAATGTTGTTTTCCCTGGAGCAAAGGATAAATAGCACTTTGGTCTTTCTCATCTCTCTTCACTGACAGCAAAGACCCCATGTGGGTTAATCCTGAGGCCTGTAAGAAATGTGTCCCAGCCGCTCTCCCCCATGTTCAGAGCTCTTGGGCACAGAACAGAAGGCTCCTTTACAACTGTGTTTAGAGTCAGGAAGAACGACAGTGAATGCTGGAAACGTGCTGTCAAATCAGAGATTGGTGTAAAACTGGGATCTGTTCCTGACTGAAAGTGAAACGGCAGCTTTATGTTTTCAGTCTGAAAATGACTGGTAATTATTCTACAAAACTTTCATGTGTTTGTGTGATAGTCCTGAGTCTACCATTTTAAGACAGGTGTTAACTCATTTAAAATATATCTCTTTAAAATAAATTGGATAAAGTCTGCATTAAAATAGCAGACGGAAGAGTTCACAGGAACCTGTTAACTGCTGGTACAATTATACAACAGACATTCAATCTCCAGATAAAGAAGGAACTGTAGCGTGTTTCCAGGAATTCGCTGTTTTATTGATGTGTGAGTGTTAGACACCAGGATTAACTATAACTACACAACCTGGAATATCCATGGGGATGAGATCCTGACAGTTACTCTGTGATCACTCCTGCTGTAGAATTCCACCACTGACCCCGCTGAAGGTTGCAGGCTCAGGGAGTGGGGCCTCCAGGAATGGACTGTGAGAAAGCTGGGTTTCAGTATCCTGACAGATACATGGTGAGGAACCAGAGGAATCCTTACTAAGGAACTGTCTGGGGTTTTACCTGTCAGTGTGGGTCTAGGGGTGAATGATGCCTGACTCCCCAATCAGTCTTACATTGAACACAGTTTGGAAGAAGATGAATTCAGTTTCCAGGAGAATAGGGACAAATATCACCCCCAATTGAGGGAGATGGAAACAGCCATTAGAGAAGCTGAGAGATCTTTGGAAAAGAAGATGGTGCACCATTGTGGTGAAAATAGTGAAATCCTTTCCAGCTACATCAGGAGTCAGAGACATAGTCATAGAGAGTTACAGAGAATTACAGTGAGTATATAGAGTCACATCGAATTGACAGCAGTGGTTCTCAAAGAGTTTTGGTTGAAGGATCCCTTTTCAAATGGATTAGTAATCACAGACCCCTCCCCACCTAAATTATACCATATCTCCTTGTACATTTACATTTCTGAATGTAAAGTTCATCAGTATCCCGTTAAAGGGACTTGCAGGAAAGTTTACCAGGGCTGTCTGATATAGTGAACATTGATGTGATTGGTGATGTGGAAACTTTTATACTCCCTTCAGCTGAAAGGTAACCCGACCGGAAATATCCACTGAGTCTCATTGTAAAATTAATTAAATAATGAAAATGCTACATTTGAGTTTAATTCGGTTTTACATCACCTCCCAGTGGGCCTGTCCTGTCTTGTCACTGCTGGGTCAGGACCTGTCCAGTTCTACCAGCCCTGATAACATGGACCATCTCAACATCCATGTGTGAGAAAGACAATCCCAGATCTGATTTTCTCCAAATTAAATGTCATGTTTCATCAATGGGCTTCATTTCACTCCTGGGAGTGGTTTATTTCTTGAGGTTAAGCTTATCAAAAAAAAAACCAACACACAATGTGTCCACCCATCATTCTCCCAGACGCACCATCACCTCACAGTCAGGATCATGTGTCTATGAAGGGGAGGTTGTTGTCCTGTCTGGACCACCCTGAATACCTTTGCTCCTCATCTATCAGGAATAGAAGCTCCCAGAATTATGAGAGGAGCCTCAGGGCATCAATCTCTGTGATTCTGTAAAATCGAGGAACACATGAGTGGGAGGAGGCCATTCAGCCCCTCGAGCCTGTTCTGCCATTCAATTACATCATGATTGATCTGTATCTCAGCTACATTTGCCCAGTTTAGTTCCATATCCCTTAATAACATTAAGCAACAAAAATAAATCAATCTCAAGCTTTAACATTCATTCTATCGGTCTGTCTATCACTGTCCATCGCTCACTCTCTCTCTCTGTCTATCGCTCACCCTGTTCCTCTCTGTCTCACACATTCTAACTCTCACTTACTCTGTCAGTCTCTCCCTGTCTTTCACTCTCTCTGTCTCTCTATCACTCATACTCTTTCTGTCTCTCTGTCTATCTCACTTCTTCTCATTTTCTATTCTGTTGACATTGATTCTCCGTCTCAGACACAGAGTAGCTGCCACTCCAAGATCAACACAACACCCAGGACTGTGACCTTATACAGAACACAATTGGACCAATGTTCCCAGTCATTTCCAATCAGGGTCCGTGAAGCTGATGGTGGATAAGATCAACATTAACCAGAGTGGAAGGAAATCGGACTCATCCTGGTTTGAGTCAGCTACTGACTTAAAGCCCAACTGATCTTCCATTTGTGTGATATCACTGTCTCTTTACTGTATTAGGGAAGGCTGGCTTGAGTGCAGCAGAAATGTTGATTTATCCAGATATGTATAAAATTGTCCCAATATAAATCTCAATTTAATTTTGAACATGTGAATTAAATGATTGGAACCAATTTCCTATAGGTTTCGCAGTGGGTTTATAATGTTGGCTCCTTCACAGAGTCTCATCGACCTAAAGGCTCCTGTTAAATACATTTCCTGCGAAGATTAACAGTTAAAACCAGGTTTGCAGGTGTCACAGAGTGATACAGCACTGAAACAGGCCCTTTGGCCCACCAAGTCTGTGCCAACAAACAACCACCAATTTATACTAATCCTACATTAGTCCCATATTCCCTCCCTTCCCCTACCACCTACCTACAAGGGGCAATTTACAATGGCCAATTTACCTATCAACCTGTGGGAGGAAACCAGAGCACCCGACAGAAACCCAGGCGGTCACAGGGAGAACTTGAAAACTCCACACAGGTAGTACCCAGAACGAACCTGGGTCACTGGAGTGCTAACAACTATGCCACTGTACCGCCCTTTGAGATGTGATCCTCTATTCACCTATTGAAGGTGAGAGAGATGCTGTGGGAAACACATTAAGTTCAGTGGCTGAAAGTGATGAACAGATTAGGTTTTGCCAGGGTTTGAAAGTTGCAGCTATGTGGAAAGATTGGATTGGATAGGGTTGTTTTCCTTAGAAAACAGGAAGCTAAGGGTGACTTAATTGAGGTGTACAAAATTATGAGGGCCCTAGACGGAGTAGACGGGAAGGATCTGTTTCCACCGAGTGGAGAGGTTAATTACCAGGGGCACAGATTTAAGGTGATTGGCAGAAGGATTAGAAGGGACATAAGGAAAAGTTTTTTCACCCAGAGGGTGGTGGGTGTATGGAATACACTGCCAGGAGCGGTGGTGGAGGCAGAAACCCTCGATTATTTTAAAAAGTACCTGGACATGCAGCTAAAGTGCTGTAACCTGTAAGGCTCCGGACCTGGTCCTGGAAGGTGGGATTAGATTGGGCGGTTAGTTTTTTGGCTGGTGCAGACACGAAATGACCTCCTTCTGGGCCGTAATTTTTCTATGGTTCTATTTAGTGATCCTGGGCATGTTACCAATACCTTCCCTGGATACCAAAGTTAGAAGAGGCTCTCTGGAAGGGATGGGGGGCTGGGACCTGTCTATGAGAGTAACTGAAGATATAAGAACTGAACTAATCTAGAGTGAGAAAGGAGAAAATACAGAAAATTTAAACAGTTAGTAACAGGACATCAATCAGTCTCTTCTCCTGGGAAATTAAAGACCAGATAAAGTGTGTATTTGAAACAACATTGATTCATTTGACAGATATCAGAATGTTAAACTCCAGCCCAGATATAGAGTTATTATCAGCAGGGCAATTAACTCCGACTGTCAGAATGAACAACGGTTCAGTCCTAGATGTGATTAACATCAGCAATAACAGCAGAATCCAACCTGAGCAGTCACTTGTAAACTCGCTGGCAAATCAGTGTTTATTCGCCACTTGTCTGGATGAGTGCAGCTCCAACAACATTCATGAAACTCGACACCATCCAGGACAAAGTAGCACGCTTGATTGGCACTACCTCCACCACATTAAGCATCGACTTCCTCCACCACCAGCACACGGTAGCAACAGTGTGAACCTTCTACAAGGTGCACTGTAGCAACTTGCCAAGTTCCTTCGACAGCACCTTCCAAACCTGCAACCTCTGCTACCTAGAATGATAAGGGTAGCAGACGAATGCGAACACCACCAACTGCAAGTCCCCTTTCAAGCCACTCAACACCCTGACTTAAAACCATATCACTGTTCCGTCACTGTCACTGTTTCAAAATCCTGGAAATCCCTTCCAAACAGCACAGTGGGTATCCTGCAATAGGTGGCTCAGCACCACCATCTCAAAGGCAATTAAGGATCGACAATAAATGCAAGTGATGTCCACATTATTAATAGGTCTGGAAATCTAGTGTCAGCAACTTTAATACTAATATAAGTTGTTCTGATTCTCTGTCCTTTACTGTATCTTATATTGATCCATCAATCAGAGTAAACATGCAAGTCCCATGTGTCCACAGTCACTTACACAAGGTCAGCCCACTGGATGGAACCTCGGGCACCCTGAGTTTGTTCTCCAGTGTCTCCAGTCCAGACTGCCCCCTTACATCAGTATCCCCTCACTTTTATACCCTGTAGTGATCCAGCTATGGCACCTGACTCTTCTTTGTCTTCTCTGCTGGGTTTTGTCAGGAAGTAAGGAAAAAATGGCTGGAATTTCTCTAATCTGTGATTTACAAGGACACATTCCCTGGTTTCCAGCAGTTACTTTTCTTCAGTAATTTCCTCATTAATGTTAATTCTGTTATTTCTTACAGTTTCACAATTATAGATATAAGCATCACATATTATAATATAATTATTCTATTCCTCACTCTGGTTTAAGCTTATATTGTGTTCTATAACAGACAAACCCTTCCCTTTCTCCTAATCTGATTAGAGTTTCCAATGAGCTGATTCTGTGGAATGGAATATCTTGTTAGTGTTGCCATGGTGACCTGTCTGCAGTGAAGTGCCTGTTTGAGTTTCTAAATCAGATTAAACTTCTCCATTCTGGAATACACATAATATCAGACATTTAATGTCAATGCATTTAGCCATGTTAGGTTAATATCTCTAAATCCTACAAGGGATTCAGAGACACAAACCTTTAAAAGTGGGAGGACAAGTTAATAACGTGGTTCAAAAGCACACAGGATCCTAGTTTTATAATTCGGGGTATAGAGTACAAAATGAAAGCAGTCACGTAAACCTGTACAAATCATTGGTTAGGCTGCAGTTAGAATATTGGTTAAAGTTTTGGAATCTTACACCAGGAAAGATGTCAGGGCCATGGAGAGGGTGCAGAAGAGATTCACTGAGATATCACCAGGGAAGAGAGGCTTCAGTTATCAGGAGAGATGAGAGAAACTAGTGTTCTTTTCAATAGAACAAAGGGTCATTGGACATCTGAGGGATGGCTTCAAAGTTTTATCTGGTAAATGAAGAAAAATACAGCCAGGGCAGGTAGAGCACGGGTTAGATGCAGAGTAAAGCTCCCTCTACACTGCCCCATCAACACTCCCAAGGCAGCTACAGAACGGGTTAGATACAGAGTAAAGCTGCCTTTACACTGTCCCATCAAACACTCCCAGAGCAGGCACAGCACTGGGGTTGGCTGCTGCCTGATTGGGACACCTGAGTGCATCAATGAGGTGCAGTTGACAGTGTTGCAGTGAGTTGCTGCTGGAGAAGGAGAGCTGAGGAGAGAGCTGCAACATTTTTGGACATTTGCTGCAGAGGAGGAAAAGACTTTGGAAAAATAAGGCTCTATTTGGAGGTGGGTGGTCGAGCACCAGATTTTTGTTTGATTTGGACTGTTGCAGGAGGTGGAATAGGCCAGAACAAGAAGGGGTGGGGACTGTACAATTCTGCAGGGAGCTGTGCAATTGCATTGAATACACAATGAAGCTCCCTCCCCACCCCAATTGCCCAGCCTGGGTCAGCTGATGATGCCTGGCTAAAGAGACAGAAGAATATAGCTAGTGCCTGGGCAGCTTTCCGCTGCCCAGGTGAAGATGCCTCCCGTAACCAGGAGAACCAGAAGACCGGAAGACTAATAGTGTTAGTCAGGACTGTTCAGAGAGCGCTGTGTACAACCCTCAAAGCAAAAATCATCACTTACAGCCTGTCTTTTCCCTTTCCTGTGTACCCTCAGCCTCTTCCATAACCTACTATTTGTTTCTACGTTATTTCTTGCAATCTTTTGTTTGGTTGTTTTTGCAAGCCTACAACTTGGGGTGGGTTTAGCTCCTGAACCCATGGTGAGGTCATCATCACCAGTGGTGGGGCCCTGTCATACCTGTACAGCCG
The DNA here is from genome assembly GCF_036365525.1 of Heterodontus francisci. Taxonomy (NCBI): domain Eukaryota; kingdom Metazoa; phylum Chordata; class Chondrichthyes; order Heterodontiformes; family Heterodontidae; genus Heterodontus; species Heterodontus francisci. The sequence goes on along the minus strand of NC_090404.1, from coordinate 37,105,575 downwards.
TAGCCTCTGCAGTCTTCCATATAGTCCCGTCACCTTTTAAATTAATAACGTCTAGCCACGGGGTAGAGCTATCCCCACCCAATATGTCTATAGAGGTTTGTGTAAAGGCAATGGCTGAGATTGTCAGCCCCTCGGCCACTGTGGCAGCCTCGAAGATGTACAGGAAAGCTGTGTTTTTTTCTGAACACCAAGGGGACAGTGTCCCTGGCTCTGAGCAGGGGGCCAACCATGGGCGGGACTCTCCTGCCAGTTGACCCCCTGGGGGCCACTGCACAGTGAGTAATACTATCCAACGTCCCACCCTTTTTCCCAGTGAGTTCCTCCTCCCCCACCTGCACCATCTGGGGGAGGTGAGGTCGGGAATCACCAAGTGCCCTGCTCGGTCTTCGGGAAATCAACCTCCAACATGTGCACTCCTTCTGCCGCCAACTATTTATCAAGCTGGCGTGGGAGGAGGTGTCAGAGGGCCACTTGAATGTGGAGTTTCAGGGGGTGGCCTACTGTGTCTTCTGGACCTCGGAAGGGGCATGGTGCCATGCCTGCAAGGCGGGGTGGGGATAATTCGTAAAAACAGCCCCAACCTCCTGGCCGCCAATTCTATCTCAGCGACCAAGGGTGGTGCCGCTGCACCTCCCCCAATTCCCAATGTAGATGTAATAGCATAGTTCTAAAGAGTGTGCTGGAACAGAGTGACCTGGGAGTGCAGGTGCATAGATCTTTGAAGGTGGCAAGATATATTGAGAGAATAGTTAGTAAAGCATAAGGAATCTTCGGCTTCATAAAAAGAAGTACTCAGTACAATTATGGTGAACCTCTATAAAGCTCTGGTTAGCCACAACTCTGTCCTGTTCTTGTCACCACAATTCAGGAACGATATGAGGGTCCTTGAGAGGGTGCAGAGGTGATTTAGCAGAAGGGTTCCAGGGATGGAGCATTTTAGTTACAAGGTTAGGTTGGAAGAGCTGGCTTGTTCCCCTTAGAACAAAAAAGATTGAGGGGAGATTTAATAGAAGTGTACCAGATTATGACAGGCGGGGATAAGTCAGACAAGGAAAAATTGTTCCCATTAACAAACGGCACAAGGAGTAGTGATCACAAATTGCCAGTTCTGTGGGAAAAAAATGATGTGGGGGAGTATGAGGAAGCATTGTTTTTATATCTCAAGTGATAATGACCTGGAACTCGCTGCCCACAAGGGTGGTGGAAGCAGAAATGATCAATGCCTTCAGGCAGAATACTGAGAAAAGTAGGCTTGCAGGGGTACAGGAATCGAGCCTGACTGCGTTGCTCTGTGCAGAGATGGCATGGACCGAGTTGTCTTCTTCGCTGCTGCAAATGACTATGACATTTTGGAGTGCACTCACCGCATGTTGCTCCTGTTCTTTTGATGTCACGTCACAGTTGTTTTGTTCCCCTTCTTCTGGTCAGTTCAGACGAATAAATCACGGCTCTTTGCACTGTGAAGTTGTTACTCATTGCTCCCAGTGTCTAAAATTCCATGCTTTAGGTGAGCTTCGAACTCACAACCTCAGCTTCGCTCGCTAATTGAACTGCTATATAAGTACCACACAATAACCGATTGCGCCACATCATATCACTTAGCAACACGACCAGAAATCGGTATTAAATTTAATTAAAATCACAATTATCCTTCACTGTTTTGTATGAGGGCACTTCATGGTGAAACGGTCACTGCTGAAGAAAATTCTTAAAGAGAACATTCCCTCTTGCATTTTTAACTCTGCTAACATTCCCCATTGTATTTTGAGATGGAGCTGCACCATGAAAAATTCTGATGTCTTGAAAATGTGCAACCTCCCCATGTAGAAATTGACCCCACTCTCCCCATGTGATAGGGAAGGATACTCACCACTGAACTAAAAAGGAACGAACATATTCGCAGTTGTGTATCCGTGACAGAAGCATCAGACCAAGAATTGCACTGTTAGCAGACCTGGGTTCATCCACCAGCCCCAGAGAGAGGATTTTTATTCCAGACTGACACCGAGGAGAGGGAAACAAAGAGAAAAAGAGAGAAAAGGAGAAAGAGAACGACAGAGTGTGGAGTAGATGCTTAAAGGAACAGATTCACTCCACAATTCCACATGTTACTTCACTGAGATTGACTGACAGAAAGAAAGAAAAGACAGAAAGACTTACATTTAAACAGCACCTTTCACGTCCCCAGGATCTCACAAAGCGCTTTACAGTCAAGGAAATACTTTTAAAGTGTGGTCACTGCAGTCATCTAATGGCACAGAGAGAGAGAGAGAGAGAGACAGTTGGACCAAAATGCTGATCCAGCAGATGTCAAAATATGATCTTAAGAATTGCATCTCAATATAGAATCTTTCTTTCCAGGTCTATAAAAATCTTGCTGTTTGTTTCATTCCAGATCAGCAAATGTAAACCTGAAGCTGAGTGACTAAATTTCGCCTCTAATCCCTGATGAAATAGGGACAAAGCTTCACAAATTCTATCAGTTCATCTTCCAGCCTTCTCTATTTTCGAGGTTTTCCCATAGGTTTTAACCTCTTCGTTCTGGTAAAAGTTGTGAGTGAACGTTTATTTTCCTGTTCACTGTGAGACCTGGCAGCAGTGGAAACAATTCCTAGTTTCTGAGGGATTTCACTTTGTTATTTTTAATTTATTAATTCATTCTCTCCATGTATTCATTACCTAACCACTCGACTATAACTACTCAGTCTCTATCTGTTTAAATGTTGCTCAGTTAAAATTTAAATCATCCTCTGCTTTTTTTTAGTTTTTTTAGAGATACAGCACTGAAACAGGCCGTTCGGCCCACCGAGTCTGTGCCGACCATCAACCACCCATTGAAACTAATCCTACAATAATCCCATATTCCTACCACATCCCTAACTGTCCCTATATTTCCTTACCGCCTACCTATACTAGGGGCAATTTATAATGGCCAATTTAATAGATGGGCACTTGGTCGCTGAACAGTCTCCACTCAAGAAAATGCAGAAAGAGACAATCGAGTCTTGCATTATTTTTACGCTGGTGCATTCCACTGCAACATTTTTAAATAACGCTACACAACTAAAATAGACCAAGTTTGTGAAGGTAAAACTCCACTCACCTCCTCGGGGAATTGAACCACATTGACACACATAGAGCGAAACACATAGATATGTACACCGAGAGTGAGGGAGGCCTAAAAAGAGACAGACAGCCGGAAAGAAAGACTACCTCCACTTTGGCAGATTTTGTTCCATTTCTAAAGGTAAATTTTGAAATGCAAGTAAGCAAACCCTGGAGGGGTTGAAAGGTGTCGGATTTTATTATGTGTAATTGATGATTGGTTCTGCAGGGATCTGGTTAAACTTTGAAATAATCATAAAGGTAGGCAGCAGGACACGAACACTCACACCGAATTCACAACAGATTGTTAAGTTTATCATCTTAACCACTCGGCTACAACTGCATGCAATAAAGTATTATGCCTGGTAAATGGAGTTCGGCCATAAAAGCAACAGCAAAGTTAAAAATATACTCGCCCAACTTAGGATGAAACTGAGCACAAAAGCAAAAATACGGTTGTTGCTGGAAATCTAAAATAAAAGCAGAAAGTGATGGAAATACTCAGCAGGTTCGCCAGCATCTGTGGAGTGAGAAACAGAGTTAATGTTTCAGGTCAGTGATCTTTCAGCAGATCTCGATGTCACCTCTTCTTCTGCCAATCTTCCTCAATCTGTACTCTCTGGTTTTTCAATCCTTCATCCATTAGAAACAGTTCCTCTTTAATTCTTCTATCTAAACCCTTCATTTAAATACTTCTATCAATTATTTTCTCTCCTTCTCTGCTCGAAGATGAACAACCCCAGCTTCTCCAGTCTATCCACGGATCTGGAATCTCACATTCCTGAATTATATTTTCCTGAAGATTGAAGATGTCAACAGAAAAAACATTGGATGTTTTCAACACGGCTGCTGAAATAGCCAGAATGTCATGAGCTTCGAATCATTTATAGATCATTTAAAGATGACTTCGAAAAAAATCACCTCGTGCTAATTTAAAATAACAGTTTAACATTCTGGTTATGCTCCCCATGTTGATTGCAGTGCAGTGTTCCTATGACGTGAGAGTTATCATCTTTCTTGTATTTGGGAACGGTCCCCAGTTCAAAACCATGTTGAAACGTTATCAAAACGTATTCCATGCAATACTAGGAAAAGTTAAGTGATACACATTCGTCAATGCATATTATCAAATTGCATTATGTCACAGACCTGTTACATTTGCTTTTCCTCTGTACAGTTCTGTACACTCAAGCTGTCCACAGCGTCATTCACTCACTTTCCTTTCTACCCCTGACAGTGCAGAAAGTCATTCTCAAAGTGGAACATTACTGTTGATTTCTGTTCATATTTTTGGGAGATTATGTAAAGATTATTCCGTGTTGCCTCGGTTAATAACAGCAAATCTAAGCTGCATGTCACACATGGAAACAAATACATCAATTATTCACTCTTCCCCAGCTCCACAGTGAGTTTGACCGGGACAAGCAGCAATATTCCACCCCAACACTCTCCAATCACCCACTGTTAACACAAAGCAACAAATCAATCAGAGCGTTACTGTGCATCCGTGGGGCACAGGACACTACAGCCTGGGCCAAACATCCCCATACTCTGAGCACAGACTCAGGAGTGAATGACTCACAAACAAAAGTAACAACTTTCGAAATCGTTTTCATGTAAAATGCGTTCATGTTATTTAAAAGGTGACTGTTCTGCATCTGAAAATGAGCACCACGGAATTTGTGCTTTTCGTGTTTGTCTGTTAGGTTTGCAATTCAATTTGTGGTGGATATTGAAGAGAATCTCATATCAAACTGATTGCACAAAGTAGGAAAATAATAAATCCCAAAACAATTCCTCACTAAAATAGATAGCAATCTTTGGAAGGAGGTTCAGCTAAGAAGTGGAAGATGGGAATGATGTTATTGATGATTGAGTGGAATGTGTTGCATCCTTGGGCTTTTGTTGATCAATTTCCTTTTACATCTTGGAACACAGAAAAATGACAACGCCACCGTGGGTTGCCTCGTTATCTTAGTCAGTGGAGCATGAGACTCTTAATCTCATGGTCATGGGTTAGAGCCCCATGTTCAGTATGATTGTTTTAAACTTTGCTGCTGCTTTCACGGGCGAACCCCAGCTCTCCATTCCTCCACCACTGTCACCCGCGCTCAAACTGTGTCTTTCTCCAGCATGCTGTTGTGAATATCACAATTCCTGGTTCACAAGTGAAAAATGTCCTCTGAATCACTGGTCATGTTAGAGACAAGTTTGTAGATGAAGCCTAATGTACAGTGAATGATAATACTTTAAAAGTGGGAAGTTCCAGTGCAGCATTTGTACAAAAAGAAACTGTTCAGAGTAACAGAATGAGAATGGTCACTTCCTGGGGGACAAATAACATCGGATCCACGTCTAAAAGGATTCCAATGACAATGATCAGATTCATCAGATTTTTGGGAGAAAAACTGGGAAACTCATCCTGAACCTCTTTTACATCCAGATGAGCGATGAGGAAAGATGGTATAAGGCTGGATTTGTTTTCCTTGAAAGAGAGGAAGCTAAGGGGAGATTTAATGGAGGTGCAGAAAATTATGAGGGACCTGGATAGAGTGGGTAGTGAGGACCTGTTTCCATGATCAGAGAGATCAATAACCAGGGGCCAATGATTTAGAAAGAAATAAAGCCTTGCATTTATATAGAGCCTTTCACAACCACTGGAATCCCAAAGCCTTTCTGTCACTGCTTTTCCTCCAGCTCACTCTGCTCCTCCACAGAAGAAAGTGGAGCTACCAGAAACTAATGTTGTTCAGCAGATGTAGTGCAAGAATATACCAAACAGGCTGATGACAACAGTAAATCTTTTGATGAGCTGAGCTGCAGTGAAGGGTTGGCACAATTTAAAATGCCATTCCGCAGGTCTGGTTCCAAATCTGCTGATAGAAATGACAAGAAAACTTCTCTCTGAATTTTCTTGGTGTCATAATGTCAGAAGGCAAAGGTACAAGACAGGAAAGTGTATTTGGCTGTCATGGTTGCAAGATGGCAGAATGACTATGAAAGGCATTTACAGTAGTGTTGAGAAACATACAATTATAAAAATGTACTGCACAGAAAGAGGCCATTCGGCCCGGCGTGCTTATTTGCCCGAGTAGTTATGATTGGTTGATAAGGAGCAATATTTCTGCCAGTTTGAACAGCAGGCAGAAAAATATATCCCATTATCACCCACATTTTGCCTTGCACCAGCATCTCTTCAGTCAGTATATCACTCTGTTTTGTAACTTTTCACAGCCCTTTGTTTGTTTTCTATCACTCCCCCAGCTCTGTCGCTGCTCTTTTTCCAACCTGTTACATCTCTGACTTCTCCAGCTCTGATGAATGATCATCGACTTATAAGATTAACTTTTTTCTCACTCCTTAGATGTAACAAGAGCTGTTGAGTGATTTCTCTGCCCATTACACGAGTCATATCCCAATCTATATAAGAATACATTAAATCCCCCATTATTGCTATTCTATAATTCTTGCACCTCTCTGTATATTTGTTCATCGATAGCTTTCCGATTAGCTGGTGGTCTCTGGAATTCACCCAGCAATCGAAATGTGACTCTATTGTTTTTTTTTAGCTCTAACCAAATACATTCTTTCCTTAATATAAAAACAAAATACTGCAGATGCTGGAAATCTGAAATAAAAACAAGAAATGCTGGAATCACTCAGCAGGTCTGGCAGCATCTGTGAAAAGAGAAGCAGAGTTAACGTGTCGGGTCAGTGACCCTTCTACGGAACCCATTCTTTCCTTGTCCCCTCTGGGACATCCTCAGTCTCCAGCACTGTAACGTTCTCCTTAATTAATACTGCTCCCCTTCCTCCTTTCTTTCCTATCATATCTTTTCTGCACTCCTTGTATCCAAGTACATTTGGGACCCAGTTCTGTCCATTTTGAGTCAGGTTTCCGTGATCACCACATCATATTTCCACTTGGGCCTCTGAAACTTTGAACTCACCAACCTTATTTACCACACTCTACGCGTTTACATGCTTACACAGTAAACCTAATTTAGATGTTATGGCAGTTGGTGCTTTCCTCACGAAGTGTGTTCTTTGTTGAAGTAATGGAGAAAGTTGATGAGGGCAGCAGAAGTGTGGTGGATATTGTGTATATGGACTTCAAAAAGACATCTTGTGAAATACCACATCATCGACTTCCTGGAAAAACTAACCTGGATGGAATTAAAGGACCAATTCTTTCTTTCTTTTTTTTCTGTTGGGCCTCTTTATCTCGAGAGACAATGGATACGTGCCTGGAGGTGGTCAGTGGTTTGTGAAGCAGCGCCTGGAGTGGCTATAAAGGCCAATTCTGAGTGACAGGCTCTTCCACAGGTGCTGCAGAGAAATTTGTTTGTCGGGGCTGTTGCACAGTTGGCTCTCCCCTTGCGCCTCTGTCTTTTTTCCTGCCAACTACTAAGTCTCTTCGACTCGCCACATTTTTGCCCTGTCTTTATGGCTTCCCACCAGCTCTGGCGAACGCTGGCAACTGACTCCCATGACTTGAGATCAATGTCACAGGATTTCATGTCGCATTTGCAGACGTCTTTATAGCGGAGACGTGGACGGCCGGTGGGTCTGATACTAGTGGCGAGCTCGCTGTACAAAGTGTCTTTGGGGATCCTGCCATCTTCCATGTGGCTCACATGGCAAGCCATCTCAAGTGCCGCTGACTCAGTAGTGTGTACAAGCTGGGGATGTTGGCCGCCTCGAGGACTTCTGTGTTGGAGATACGGTCCTGCCAGCTGATGCCAAGTATTCTCCAGAGGCAGCGAAGATGGAATGAATTGAGATGTCGCTCTTGGCTGGCATACGTTGTCCAGGCCTCGCTGCCATAGAGCAAGGTACTGAGGTCACAGGCCTCATACACTCGGACTTTTGTGTTCCGTGTCAGTGCGCCATTTTCCCACACTCTCTTGGCCAGTCTGGACATAGCAGTGGAAGCCTTACCCATGCGCTTGTTGATTTCTGCATCTAGAGACAGGTTACTGGTGATAGTTGAGCCTGGGTAGGTGAACTCGTGAACCACTTCCAGAGCGTGGTCGCCAATATTGATGGATGGAGCATTTCTGACGTCCTGCCCCATGATGTTCATTTTCATGAGGCTGATGGTTAGGCCAAATTCATTGCAGGCAGCCGCAAACCTGTCGATGAGACTCTGTAGGCACTCTTCAGTGTGAGATGTTAAAGCAGCATCGTCAGCAAAGAGGAGTTCCCTGATGTGGACTTTCCGTACTTTGGACTTCGCTCTTAGACGGGCAAGGTTGAACAACCTGCCCACTGATCTTGTGTGGAGGAAAATTCCTTCTTCAGAGGACTTGAATGCATGTGAAAGCAGCAGGGAGAAGAAAATCCCAAAAAGTGTGGGTGCAAGAACACAGCCCTGTTTCAAGCCACTCAGGATAGGAAAGGGCACTGATGAGGAGCCATCATGTTGAATTGTGCCTTTCATATTGTCATGGAATGAGGTGATGATACTTAGTAGCTTTGGTGGACATCCGATCTTTTCTAGTAGTCTGAAGAGACCACGTCTGCTGACGAGGTCAAAGGCTTTGGTGAGATCAATGAAAGCAATGGAGAGGGGCATCTGTTGTTCACGGCATTTCTCCTGTATCTGACGAAGGGAGAACAGCATGTCAACGGTCGATCTCTCTGCACGAAAGCCACACTGTGCCTCAGGGTAGACGCGCTTGGCCAGCTTCTGGAGCCTGTTCAGTGCGACTCGAGCAATGACTTTGCCCACTATACTGAGCAGGGAGATTCCACGGTAGTTGTTGCAGTCACCGCGGTCACCTTTGTTTTTATAGAGGGTGATGATATTGGCATCGCGCATGTCCTGTGGTACTGCTCCCTCGTCCCAGCACAGGCAAAGCAGTTCATGTAGTGCTGAGAGTATAGCAGGCCTGGCACTCTTGATTATTTCAGGGGTAATGCTGTCCTTCCCAGGGGCTTTTCCGCTGGCTAGAGAATCAATGCCATCACTGAGTTCCGATTTGGTTGGCTGTATGTCCAGCTCATCCATGACTGGTAGAGGCTGGGCTGCATTGAGGGCAGTCTCAGTGACAGCATTCTCCCTGGAGCACAGTTCCAGGTAGTGCTCAACCCAGCGGTCCATTTGTTTGCGTTGGTCAGTTATTATGCCCCCTGATTTAGATTTGATGGGGGCGATCTTCTTGATGGTTGGCCCAAGAGCTCTCTTCATGCCATCATACATTCCTCTGATGTTTCCGGTGTCTCAGGCCAGCTGAATATGACTGCATAGGTGTTGCCAGTAGTCGTTTGCGCAGCGCCTGGCTGTTCTTTGTGCAGTGCTTCTGGCTGCTTTAAGTGCTGCGGATGTTAAATCGTTGGGGGCTATCTTGTAGTTCAACAGTTCCAGCTCTTCATTATGAGATTGAAACCAGTCTGCATTTCTCTTCGCACTTTTGCCATAGGTGGTCAAAGCTGACTCATAGATGGCGTCTCTGATGTGGGCCCACTTGGTCTCAGCATCCCCTGTGGGAGTGTTTTGAAGGGCTGTTACAAGTAAATTTAGAAATTTTTGTAACAGCTGTCGGTGAGAAATTCTGCTCGTGTTGATGCGCGGGTGGTCCTTCTGCTTGGAATGATGCAACTTCTTTGGTCTGAGTCTAACCTTGCTGCACACCAGGGAGTGGTCAGTGTCGCAGTCTGCACTGTGGAAGCTGCGTGTGATTTGAACACTGTTTAAGGCGGCTCGCCTTGTGATGATGAGGTCAAGCTGGTGCCAACGACGCGATCTTGGGTGCCTCCATGAAACCTGGTGACAGGGTTTAGTGTGAAAGAATGAGTTGGTGATGCAGAGGTTATGATAGGTACACACCTCAAGCAGTCTCTGCCCGTTCTCATTCATCATTCCAACGCCATAGCGTCCAAGGCAGGAGGGCCATGAGTCATGGTCGGCCCCAACCCTGGCATTAAAGTCCCCCAGCAGGAATAGGTGTTCGGTGTTGGGGATGCTGCTAGTGATGTTATGGAGTTGTTCGTAGAACTGTTCTTTAGCTTCAGGTGGGGAGCAGAGTGTTGGAGCATAGATGCTGAGTCGGTGTACTGGGTCAGAGGTGGTGAGCAGTCGGATGGACAGTATGCATTCCGAGCCATTTAAGGGAGGCTTTATCATGCTGAGCAAGGAGGTTCTGATGGCGAAGCCCACTCCATGCTGTCTTGGTTCTTCAGGATCCCTGCCCTGCCAGAAGAAGGTGTAGTCTTGCTCTGCTAGAGATCCACTCGCGGGGAGGCGAGTCTCCTGAAGTGCTGCAATGTCTACATTGAGTCTACTGAGCTCGTTGTTAATGATGGCGGTCTTCCGAGAATCGTTGATTTGTGTAAGTTCTTCCGACAGCCCAGGACACATAGTTCTGACATTCCAGCTTGCAAAGCGAGGGGCTCGTTCCTTCTTGCCTTTTTTCGTGTTGTTTGGTGTGGTGTATCAGTCCACCTTTCGGGCAATGACCCTGAGCTCCAAGCACCCATTGAAGCAGGTAGACTGTGGCGGGACAGAACCTTATTGACCGGGGGCTGCCCGGATTGAGGCGGGCGGTCGCTGTTCAGTGAGGTGCAATGACCTCTCCCACCGACAAAGGCAACCCGTGGCGCCCAGTGTCTACGCCAATTTAGCTGGACTTATAACCCGTAACTGCTGCCTTCCGTGTTGTTTCAGTCACTGTGAGGCGACTATGGAGTGACCATTCCATGGTGCATGCCTGGGCAAGTTTATGGAGGTTGAGAGTTGCCCAGTCGTCAAAACCCCCCTCTCAGCCTTTCTGGTGGGGTCCAAAGGAGTGCAGGGCACGACGTTTGGCACCAGTATGGCTGCAGGAACTGCCAGAAACATGCCAAAGGTGACACATGACCGCCTACGGGGTTCTGCTCCGGATTATCTGTTAGGGTTTACTCCCTTAGCCTTGGTCTCTCTCGAGACGCCCACAAGGCAGTGGGGTTGTTGGGGCCCCTACACAGGTGTAGGATGGTGCCAGTGGGAGGAGGGGATGCGAGGGGGAGGGCTAGAGGGAGGGGGTGCGAGGGGGAGCTGGGAAGGGGGCTGTAAGGGGGTGGGGGTGCAGGGGAAGGGGGTACAGGGGGAAGATGGTGCAGGGGGGCGGGCTGGGACGGGGTTATGAGGAGGTGAGCTGAGAGGGTGGAGCAGGGAAGGGGACGGGGGGGTGGAAGGGGGGAGAGAGGGGGAAAGCGGGTGCAGGTAATAAGCCATTCCCTCAGTGCCCACCATCGACGTTCTGAAAGCTCATCCACGTCCTTCGGGAGGTGAAGCATCTTTTGGCAGACTTACAGAGGTGATTACATTCGCTAACGGTTTTTTTTTAGTGGTTTAAATAAAGGCATGCTGCATTGCCGACAGTGCGTTGCAGATGCTCTCCGAGCCATCTCCCGCGGGCGCTTTGAAGTTGCTGCCGGGGGGGGCCGTTCGTGGATTTGTTGGGTGATCGGGGCACCTTTTCTCAAGACTTCCCCAGGGTCCCGCTGCTCCTTCCTCACCTCAATGGACTTACCGCACGCCGTGGCTGCAGACAGCCTGGGCGGTGAAGACAGCAGGATCAGAGATTAAAGTATCGACAGCTGTGCTCTTCAGTTTCGTCTGGATCAATTTCATTGAGAAAACAAAGAGCAGGTGTGGCTGGGGGAGGGCAGTGGGCCCAGGTAAAATACACTAAACTAACTGTTAGCTTTTAGTTAGGGCTAAAATGAACTGATTTAAAGAGCCAGGGAAGTTTAAACAGTTTAAGAGGGTAGATTGGGGGAGAAAACATTAGGAATGGGAGCAGATGGCCACGGATAGAGTTGAACAGCAAGGGAGCTTCCTAGGGAGCTTACAGCCCAGGAGCCATCTTGAGCTGGGATACCAATGACAGCGTGGATACATAATTTTCTTGCATACAGCTTTGTTTTCCATGTTTGAACCAAGGTGGTTTTGAGGTCTGAAATTGAGTGCCCCTGGTGGAACCTAAACTGAGCATCGGTCAGCAAGTTGTTACTGATCAAATGCACTTCATAGCACTGTCGACGACACCTTCTATCACTTTGTTGATGATTGAGAGTGGACAAATGGTGCAGTAATTGGCCGGATTGGATTTCTCCCGATTTTAGTGGACGGGATATACCTGGGCAATTTTCCAAATTTTCTGTATTGCAGCTGCACTGGAACAGCTTGTCGAAGGACACGGCTAGTTACAGAGCACATGTCTTCAGTATGACTGCTGGAATTTTGTCAGGGCCCATAGACATTTCTGTATCCAGTGCCTTCGCCCTTCTCTTGATATCACATGGATTTAACTGAATTGTCTAAAGACCGGCATCTATGATGGTGAGGAACAATTCTCTCTTCAACCCAGGACTGAATATGCTTCCACCACACTCTCGGTATTGGAAATAGCTGAGGCCCCAGCACTGATCCTTGAGGCACTCCAATAGTCACGGCCTGCCAACTTGAAAATGCTCCATTTATCCCTACTCTTTGCTTTCTGTCCATTAACCTCAAAGTCCTCTATGTGCTCTCTGCATGCTAATAATTACATGAACCTTCATCTAGTGTATTAAACTTCTGTGGCATCCTACTGAATGCCTTTTGGAAATGCAATTATACAAGATTTCCTGTTTCCCCATTATCTACCCTTTCGTTGCACCTTCAGAATTCTTTAATAAATTTGTCAAGAGAGTTTGATCAGACTATGATTTTCTAAGTGCTTGTTCAGACTTACTTAATGATAGATGAGAACATTTTCCAGATGACTGATGTTAGGCTAACTGACCTGCAGTCCCCCATAAAATGAGCAAACAACTGTGGGTCCAGTGGTGCAATTGGTTAGCGTGTGGTACTGATACAGCAGTGCAGTTAGCGGGCTATGCTGAGATGTGAGTTTTAACCTCACCTGGAGCACAGATTTTTCAGACTGGCAGCAATGTGAAGCAGCTCAGCAGTGAAGACGGCTGTGATCGGTGACTCTGAACTTACCAAAACAGGAGAATAAAAATAACTGGATGCCTCCTGCTCAACTGTTTTGATTTTGTTTGACAAAGAAAGAACTCTGGTATAATACTGCTGCTCACTCCCCGCCCCCCTCACCCCCCCCTCTTCACACCCCATTCTCCGGACGCTCGCTCCCAGCTTCCTCCCCCTTCCCAGCATGGCCGCTCACTCCCCGCTTCCTCACCCACCACCGCCCCCTCGATGGCCGCTCACTCCCCGCCCTCCTTCTAGCCCCTAACTCCCGGTCGTGCCACTTCTCTCTTCTCGGTCACTCACTCCCACCTTCGATTCTTCCTCACCGCGCTGCCTGAACAAGTAAGGCAGACCGTGAGGGCTGACGGGGAGACGTCGGAGCGAGAGGAGAAAAGCAGCACGACCGACAGATCGCGGCTTGAGAGGTGCGTGGCGGCGGGGTGAGGGGGGACGGGGAGCTTCGGGGGTGTTGGGTGGAAGTGAGGAACGAGCGGCCGGAAAGTGGTTTGGGGAGGCGGCAGAGGGGAACAATTGGCCATGGAAGAGGGGGAGAAAGCGTTGAAGTCTGGAGAGAGTGGCAGAGGAAAGAGCGCGGCCAGTGTAGTGGGACAGAGCAGTTCATTGGGGCAAGCGAGTACCTGGTGACATTTTCCTGCGCATGCTCCAATTAGCCCCGGCAAGTGTGAAGCTGCGCATGTGCAGCATTACACTAAGCGCAGGAGACCATTTGTGCATGGTCTGCAGTGGAACAAGCACCGAATTCTCACTACTAGAGCACCAGGGAATCTGCCATACTTCACTGCAAGTGAGCTGCTCTATGCTGCATTTGCTATTTCTTCACTTCAGGCCACTTTCACCACAGATTGTTTTCTCATTAAAACAATCAAATGTTTAGCTGGAACACAAAAGACTTGTTCAGGCAATGACAGCACCGAATGTGTGAACAAGAGCATAAAGCTGCAGATGTACAAGTTTCAATTTCCAAGCTGCAGCAATCTCATCAATGCGACTCCTGTGAAATGTGCAAGGCAACACACTGCCGTCATACATCAATAGAAACAACTGACACACATCAAATTCTTCCAGTTTCATGTGGGATCTCCTTCTTCTTCTATCATTGCTTTTTCTCCAGCTCTCTCTGTTCCTCCAGCTCCCAGGTGAATTAGCTGCTTCATGTGAACACACCGGATTCATGAAACCCAGCTTTCGCTGGAAAGCCGGGAATGAGAATGAAAGATGGAGGACATTGAGAAGTGATGGGTTTTGCAGATAACAGGATAAATAAGCACTGTGATATCATCTTCCTGCTTCTTCCAGATACTGAATACTGGAATGTGCAAGAGTTGTTCCCATTAGAAATTATCCCCTGTCACACTCTCCTTCCAATCTTTTACCCCTTGCTTATATTTCAAACTCTGCATAATTTCTCACTGGTTTTCAATGTGTATTTGGCTCTAATGGGTTGTAAGATGGTAGAATGACTGTGAAGGCAGCAGCAGTGCTGTTAAGGAACATACAATTGCAGAAAGGTACAGCACAGAAGGAGGCCATTCGGTCCAGCATGCTTCGTTGACAGAGCAGTTGTGATTGGTTGATCAGGAATGATATTTGTGCAGATTGAGCAGCAGGCAAAAATATCTGCCCCATTGCCTGCCACCCATATTTTCCTGGCATTTTCCTCACTTTCATCAGTACATCACTCTGTGTTCTAACATGTTCCCCTTTCCTTCCCAAGCTTTGTCTCTAGAACTGTCATCCACCAGTTACATCTCTGACTTCTTCAGCTCTGCTGCACAATCACCGACCTGGACCTTTAATTGTGTTTCGCTCTCTCTGCAGATACCGCAGGTGGCTCAGCTGCACAGCAGGGGAGGAAAAGTAGTGGAAGAGCTATAGTGATAGAGGATTCTATCGTGAGGTGTACTGATAGGCGTTTCTGTGGCGGGAAATGGTCTCCAGGATGGTATGTTACCTCCCTGGTGCTCTGGTCAAGTATGTCATGGAGCGGCTGCAGGAGATTCTGAAGGGGGAAGGTGAACATTCAGAGGTCGAGGTACACACCGACATCGGCAGAAAGAGGGATGAGGTCCTGCAACAAGAATTTAGGGAGCTAGGTAGAAGATTGAAAAGCAGGACCTCAAATGTTGTATTCTCTGGATTACTCCTGGTGCCACGCGCTAGTGAGTATAGGAATAGCAGGATAGAGCAAATGAATGCGTGGCTGAGGAGATGGTGCAGGAGGGATCACTGGCTCTGTTTCTGGCGTACAAGTTGCATGAGTTGCACCTGAACTGTAACGGGACCAAAATCTTGCTGAGAGGTTTGCTAGTGCTGTTGGGGGCGCGGGCCGGGGGGTGGGGATGCGGAGGGGGGGGAGCGGGGGTTGCTGGATGCTAACGTACGTTGGCAGGGGGATGGGAAACAGAGTGGAGGTACAATAGGGGGTGATGCACAGCCAAATATAAAAGACAACAGAGTCAGTGTGGAAGGCAGAGCAAATATTGTTAAGGCACAAGTGAAAAATGCAAGGCTGGATTGCATCTATTTTAATGAAAGGAATCTTACCAGTAAGGCAGATGAATTGAGGGCGAAGATTATCACATTGGATTAAGATATTATTGATATCACAGAGACATGATTGAGGGAGGGGCAGGACTGGCAGCTCAATATTCCAGGGTATAGAATCAACAGGCGAAACAGGGCCCGTTGGGGGCCAATGTGGCAATCTGTGTGTGGAGCTGGAGGGTATAGGTGAGGTTTGAAAAGATTACTTTTCATCTGTGTTCAGAAGGACGATGTGGGTATAGAGATCAGGGAGGGAGATTGTGATATACTTGAACATATTAACTTCGAAAGGGAGGAATTATTAACTGTTTCAGCGGGCATAAAATTTGATAAATCCCCAGGCCCAGATGAGATGTATCCCAAGCTATGATGTGAGGCAAGGGAGGTGATAGTAGGGGCTCTAACATAAATTTCCAGATCCTCTCTGGCCACAGGAGACATACCAGAGGATTGGAGGACAGCGAATGTGGTACCTTTATTCAAGAAGGGTCCCAGGGATAAACCAGATAATGACAGACCGGTGAGTCTAACATCAGTGGTTGGGCAACTATTGGAAGAAATTCTGAGGGACAGGATTAATCTCCACTTGGAGAGGCAGGGATTAACCAGAGATAGTCAACATGTCTTTGGAAGGGGGAGGGGGCGGTGGGGATCGTGTCTAACTAACCTGATTGAATTCTTTGAGGTGGTGACTGGATGAGTAGATGAGGGTAAACCAGTTGATGTAGTCAAATGGACTTTAGTAAATCTTTTGATAAGGTCCCGCATGGGAGATTGGTTAAGAAGGTAAAGGCCCATTGGGATCCAGAGAAATTTGGCAAAGTGGAGCCAAAATTGGCTTAGTGGCAGGAGGCAGAGGGTGGTCGTCGAGGGTTGTTTTTGTGAGTGGAAGCATGTGACCAGTGGTGTAGCGCAGGGATCAGTGCTGTTTGTAGTGTACATTAATGATTTAGACGTGAATATAGGAGGTATGATCAGTAAGTTCGCAGATGACACGAAAATTGGTGCTGTCATAAATAGTGAGGGGGAAGGCCTTAGATTACAGGACGATATAGATGGGCTGTTAAGATGGGTGGAGCAGTGGAAAATGGAATTTGATCCTGAGAAGCGTGAGGTGACGCATTTTCGGAGGACTAACAAGGCAAGGAAATATACAATGGATGGTCGGACCCTAAGAAGTACAGCAGGTAAGAGGGACTTGGTGTACTTGTCTATAGATCACTGAAAGCCGCAGCACTGGTAGATGAGGTGGTTAGGCAGGCATATGGGATAATTGCCTTTATTAGCCGAGGCACAGAATATAAGAGCAGGGAGGTTATGATGGAGCTGTATCAAACGCTAGTTCGGCCACAGCTGGAGTACTGTGCACAGTACTCTGGGCAGCACACTATAGAAAGGATGTGATTGCCCTGGAGAGGGTGCAGAGGAGATTCACCAGAATGTTGCCTGACCTGGAGCATTTCAGCTATGAAGAGAGACTGAAATGGCTCGGGATATTTTCCTTAGAGCAGAGAAGACTGAAGGGGGACATGATTGAGGTATACAAAAGTATGAGGGGCATTGATAGGTTAGATAGGAAGAAACTTTTTCCTTCGAGGAGGGGTCAATAACCAGGGGGCATAGATTAAAGGTAGGGGGCAGGAGGTTCAGAGTGGATTTAAGGGAAAAAGTTCACTCAGAGGGTGGTTGGAATTTGGACCACACTGCCTGAAGGATTGGTTGAGGCAGGAACCCTCACAACATTTAAAAAGTATTTCAATGAGCACTTGAAACGGAACAGCATACAAGGCTACGGACCAAGTGCTGAAAAACGTGATTAGAATAATTAGGTGCTTCATTCCCAGCACAGACACGATTGGCCGAAGGGCCTGTTTTTCTGCTGTATAACTCTATGACCGCCAGAGTTGTGAACCATTTGCTGTTTCTTTTTAATGTCAGTCACGTTTGTGAGAGTTGTCATAACAGTAAAAGAACTGATTACTTTCTGACCAGTAATCGAACCCAGAACGCAAGACTGAATGCATTGAGCCCACACCACTCGAACACCAGTGAAGCTCAGCCACGCCTTTTAATATTAGCTGCTTTACCCATTTCTTCACCTTCAACAGGCTGATTTGTTTGTTTCTTTCTCACCCATTGTTTGCCTTTTGTTCAGTTTCCGACAAATCCACGATCTCTGATTGACACTGAGATCTTTGAACATTTCCAACCAGCAAAGTGAGCAGCCAACTCAAGAAAAGTGACACTCAAGCGCTGTGAGCAGGGTTTGAACCTGCGCAGGGAAATACCCCATTGGATTTCGAGTCCAACGCCTTAACCACTCGGCCATCACAGCTCTGCTGTTAGTGCTTCTAATTAAATTATTGGTACAATGCATTGGACAATTGCTTATGTGAGACATATTCTGGAAAATCATTGTCTTTGAGCCTTGAGTTGAGTTGCATCTCCCAGTGTATGTTAAAATTAACATGATGGTATCAGTGTAGTATACAGCACAGAAGGAAACCTCTCGACCCGCCAAGCCTGCACCGGCTCTTTGAAAAATCAGTCAGTTTAATCCCGCAATCCAGCTTTTCCCCATCACCCTGGAAATCAGTCCTCTTCTATTCTCGCTATTCTCTGTTTTATGTACCTCAGAAAATTATGTATCCGCGCTGTCACTGGTCCTTTAATTCCATCACTTTAATTTTTCTAACAAGTTGATTATTTGGTATTTCACCAAATGCCTTTTAAAAGTCCATCTCCACAACATCAATCACATTACCACTTCCCTCATCAACATTAGAGTTATACAGCTATACAACACAGGAATAGACCCTTCGGCCCATCGTGTCTGTGCCAGCTATCAAGCACCCATCTATTCTAATCCCATTTTCCAGCACTTGGCCCGCAGCCTTGAATGCTCTGGTGTTTCAATTTCTCATCTAAATACTTATTAAATGTTGTGAGTGTTCCTGCCACTACCACCCCTTCAGGTCGTGTGTTCAAGTTTCTTTCTCCATTAATTCATCACAGAACACATTTCATGAGAAAAACATAATCTGCCACGAAAACAAAACCCAGTTCGTCAATTCACATCCCTTGTCAAAGAGATTCCCCAAAGAAACATTATCAACAACCCACCACTGCCCTTCCAACGGCCAGCCCTGCTTTTGTCGCATGTGTCTGCCGAGCGGTCACTCAGACCTAAATGTATAGACTGAGTTCAAGGTCCAAATGAAAATTGGTGTGAATGGAACGTGTGCAACCGAGAAACAGCGGTGGTAACCGAGCAATGTTGATGGCTTTAAGAGCGTATAAGTGAATGTTACAGTCGGCTAAGCCACAGTGAAATGAAATGGAAGCAAGTCAGTATTAATAGTGGAAGAAATAATCTGAGAGAAGGTGCGGATTTCAATGTTACAGCGTGAAACACTGGCATGTGTAAGTGAAATTCTGTAAAAGGAGACAGTAGTTTTTTTTTTCTCCATCAAGAAGAAATGCATTTTCAAGAAGTAAAGATTAGTTATTTGCTGCAGCATCCGGTTTAAGATATAAATCAAGCTCTGTCTGGATTTGGAGTTGCTGTGAGCACAACACAGAGTATTCACGGTTATACAGTCACAGTCCCACTGAAACAGCTGCGACAGTCTAACACGCATTGTTAGAGAAAGATCTTTTTTATTGAAGAGGATTTCTCCACAAAAGCTGCCTGATCTGCTGAATATTTCTAACATGTGATACTTTTATTTTGAACTTTCCACCTGAGCAGCTTTTCTGCTGATATAAGAATCAGCAAGTGTCCCAGCACCAATCCCTGTGGTGCACCGTTGGTCACCGATATCACACAAATTATGACCGCATTGGGAATGGAACCCCCTTTCAATGGAATTATGATCGCTGAAACCCCGACTATCAACAACTTTGGGGGATGCCATTGACCAGAAACAGAACTGAACCAGCCACATACATTCTGTATCTACAACAGCGGGTCCGAGGCTGGGAATTCTGCAGCGATTAACCCAACACCTGACACCCCAAAGCCTGTCCGCCATCTACAAGACACAAGTCAGGAGTGTGATGGAATACTCTCCACTTACTTGAATGATATTGGAGCTGCACTCAGGAAGCTCAACTCCATCCGGGACAAAGCAGCCCGCTTGATTGGCACCCCATCCACCACCACAAACAATCACTCCCTTTGCCACCAATGCACAGTGGCAGCAGTTTGTCTCATCTACAAGATGCACTGCAGCAACTCACCACAACTCCTTCAACAGCACTTTGCAAACGCATGAACCCTGCCACCTGGAAGGGCAAGGACAGCAGATGAGTGGGAACATCACCATCTGCAAATACCCCTCCAAGCCACACACCATCCTGACTTGGAAATATATCACCGCTCCTTTACTGTTATTGGATCAAAATCCTGGAACTCCCTCCCTAACAGCACTGTCCGTGCACCTACACCACATGGACAGCAGTGGTTCAAGAAGGCAGCTCACCACCACCTTCTCAAGGGAAATTAGGGATGGGCAATAAATGCTAGTCTTGCCAGCGATGCCCATATACCATTAAATAAATTTTAAGAAGTCAGAAATGAAACAGAACTCAGCCAAATTAGTGGCACTGTTTCGTTCTGGCTGTCTCTGTTTCGGCTTTTGTCACTCTTGGTGTATATGAATGTTCAGTCTCTATGAGTCAATGTGGTTCACATTTTGGAACTTTGCAGCAGACATGTTTGCTGTTCCTTCCTCCTGTTCCTCCTTGATTATTTCTGCCTGTGTGTAACTGAGGCTGCGTTTTGGGTAGGTCTTGTCCAGGTGTTCTCATCACACATGTTGCAGCATTTACTCTACTTCCAGTCCTTTGTCTGGTGGCCTTCCAGCTTACAGCTGCATTGTATTTGGCCGCCACGTGTCCAGAATCTCCACATAACTGAATTTCCTCATCCCTGGGCATGATGAAAGGTGAAGGACTGCAAGGCGGTTTTGGAAAGTATTTCCACTTGGGAGTGCGAAAAACCAAAAGGTACCAAAAGTAAAATCCAGTCTCCAGCTTAGTGAATCTTTTGGGAAATGGAGTTGTTAATTTATTTTGAGGTTGTTCTTGGAACAGAGATGTCTGACGGGAGATCTGATTGAAATGTACAAAATGTTGAGGGGCCTGGATAGAGTGTAGGTGAATGGCCTATTTACTTTGGAAGAGAGGTCAGAGATGAGGGGCATAGATTTAAAGTGATTGTTAGAAAAGTTAGAAGGGAGATGAGGTGAAGTCTTTTCACCCTGAGGGTGGTGAGGGTCTGGAACTCACTATCTAAATGGGTAGTTGGGGCAGAAACCCTCGATTCATTCAAAAGGAGTCTGGATCTTCACCATCTGCAGGGCTACGAACCAAATGCTGGAAGGTGATTTTGAGAATGGGGGCATCATTTTTTTGCCACACAGCCACGAAGGGCCAAGTGCCCTCTTTCTGTGCCTTCAACGTTCTATGATTCTGTGATTCTATGATTCGAGCTGAGAGCAAAACGCACCACATTTAAAGCAACAAACATGCAAAATGGGAGATAGAGTTGTTTCAGTACCTGTGCTCTGAAACCCTCTCAGTGCCTTTCAACAGGTAACCTCATGACAGAATGTGCACACTGCGAGAAAAGGAATACTCCCTCGCCATTTTAAGTTATGAACCATTTTTTCTATAAGCTTCCTGTCCACAATGATCAAGTGAAAAGGACGTTACTCTCTATTTACCCTCCTCATTCATTTCCTGATCCTAAAATACTCAATCAAAACACCCATTAAACTCCTATAGTCTATGGAATGCAAGCCTATTTTAATTAATCGCATTTCATAATTTAACCATTAGAGCCTTGGCTGCATTCTATGAATTTTCACTGCCCTGTTTCCAAGGCCAATGTGTACCCTTTATAATGTGCTGAGACCAAAACGAGACACAATATCCAGGCATGGTCTAACCAGAATATTGTGCATTTGGAGCCAAATTTCTCTTTTATACAACAGAATAGAACAGAATCATAAAATTGTTACAGTACAGAATTTGATCCTATGGCCTTTCTTGTGCATCCTGTCTCTCTGCAAGAGCAACTCAGCTGGTCCAACACATCTGCATTTTCCACATAGCTCTGCAAATGTTTCTCTTCAGATAATTACCCATTATTTTTCTTATTCCTTATTGGGATATGAGAGTCCCTGGCAATGCCAGCATTTACTGCCCATCAGTAATTGTGCTTGGGAAGGTGATGGTGAGCTGCCTTCTTGAACCGCTGAAGTCTATATGGTGAGGCACTCAGACAGTGATGTTGGGGAGGGAATTCCGGCATTTTGACCCAGCAATATAGTTCTAAGTCAGGATGCTGTGTGACTTGGAGGGAGGCATGCAGGTGGCGGTGTTCCCATGCATCTACTGCTCTTGTCCTTCGAGGTGATACTGGTTGCGGGTTTGGAAGGAGTTGTGAAAGGAGTATTGGTGAGTTGCTGTGGTACATCATGTATATGGTACAAACTGCTGCCACTGTGCACCATAGTGGAGTCAGTGAATGTTTAATGTGGTGGATAGGGTGATGATGAAGCAGGTTGGTTCGTCTTGGATGCTGTTGAACCTTCAGAGTGTGTTTGGGGCTGAAATCATGCAGGCAAGTGGAGAGTATTCCATCACACCCCTGACGTATGCCTTCCAGATGGTGGGCAGATGAGTTGCAGAATTTCCAGCCCTGGACCCACTCTTGCAGCCACAGTATGTTTATCGCTGTTCCAGGTTTCTGGGCAAGACTAATACCCAGGATGCTGATGGTGGAGGATTCAGTGATGATAATGCCATTGAACTTCAAGGAGAGGTGTTTAGAATTTCTCTTGTTGGAGATGAAAATTTTCTCGCACTTGTGAGGTGTGAATGTAACTTGCCGTTTATCAGTCCAAGCTTGAATGTAGTCCAGGCCTTGCTGCATATGCATATGGACTGCTTCAGTGTCTGAGGAACCGAGAATGGTACCAAACATAGTGCAATCATTAGCGAGCATCCCCACGTCTGACCTTGTGATGGAGGGACGGTCATTGATGAAGAATCTGAAGTTGATTGGGTCCAGGACAAGATCCTGAGGAACTCATGCAGTTATGTCCAGGAACTGAGATGATTGACCCTCAACAAAACAACCATCTTCCTTTTAAAATAGAAGCAGAGCAAATAGGAGCAGGAGTAGGCCATTCGGCCCTTCGAGCCTGGTCCGCCATTCGTTATGATCATGGCTGATCATACAACTCACTGATCCGTTCCCGCTTTTCCCCATATCCTTTGATCCATTTAAGTCCAAGCGCTTGAAAACATACAATGTTTTGACCTCGACTGCTTTCTGTGGTAGCGAATTCCACAGGTTCACCACTCTCTGGGTGAAGAAACGTCTCCTCATCTCAGTTCTGATTTTCTTTTTAATTCATTCATGGGATGTGGGCATCGCTGGCCAGGCCAGCATTTATTGTCCATCCCTAATTGCCCTTGAGAAGGTGGCGGTGAGCTCCCGTCCTGAACTCCTGCAGTTCATGTGGGGTAGGTATACCCACAGTGCTGTTAGGAAGGGAGTTCCAGGATTTTGACCCAGCGACAGTGAAGGAATGGCGATATAGTTCCAAGTCAGGATGGTGTGTGACTTGGAAGGGAACTTGCAGGTGGTGGTGTTCCCATGTATTTGCTGCCCTTGTCCTTCTAGTTGGGAGAGGTCGCGGGTTTGGAAGGTGCTGTCGAAGGACATTGGTGCATTGCTGCAGTGCATCTTGATACAATTATGAGGTACCTGTTTCTCATAAGACAGGCCAGAAGGAGGCTTTCATTGCTGAAGCCACATTTAGCACTGTCAGTAGAAGAAAAACAATCAAGACAGAAAGAGAGTCATGATAGGGGTAGAGTGGGAGAAAGAATTCTGAAGTTGAACCAGAAGGTGAGAGTGTAGATTCATCATCACAAGTGCTTGAAGTGGCGACCAGGAAGAGTGGTGGAAGATGTGGTCCTCGCACATATTTAGTCAAGATGTTTGGTCGTGGAAAAGTTAAGTTTGTACATATAGTTCATTTTTTACCTTCAGAGGTTCACAAAAAAGGAAAGAAGTTGGAAAGAATCAAATGTGTCTGATAATTCAGATAGTTTGGTTACGAGTTGAGCACCAATAGTTACTCAAACACAAATCATGCCAGAAACTTGTGCAAGAAAATGTTTGAGTTCAGATCCAAGGCACAGTTAGAGAGACATGTCTGATGAAGTGGAAATTTCAAATGTTGCTCAAGGTCAAAATCAGCCTCTGTTGGAGAAACCTCTCCTCAGACACAGTCCAAGATGGGTGAAGGTCTTTCCAGAAGGTCTGGAAATTTGAGTCAGGATAGAAGGTGCCATAGAATTGGGGAGTGGCAAATGTGATGCCCTTATTCAAGAAATGTGTAATGTCAGTCCTAGCAATTACATGCCAGTTGGTTCAACATCAGTGGTGGGTAAGATTTTCGTAACAATAATCAGGGAAAATATCAATTTACATGTAGAGAGGTTCCAGTTAATTAAGGCTAACCTGCATGGATTTGTAAAAGACAGATCATGCATGACTAATTTAATTGAATGTTTTGATGAAGTAAAGGAGAATTTTGATGAAGGAAGTGTGCTGAATGTTGTTTATATGGATTTTAATAAAATATTTGATAAGGTACCACATTAAAGGCTTGTTAACAAAATTGTGACTCATGGAATAGGACGGTCACTGTCCAGTTGGATAAAATATTAGCTTAAGGACTGGAAACAACGAGTCAAAGAAAATGGTTGTTTTTCAGACTGGAGGATGGTAGATAGTGATGTTCCCCAAGGCTCAGCGCTGATTTTTGTTCTTCATGTAAATGACTTGAATCCAGGAATAGATAGCAGAATTTCAAAATTTGATGATGACACCAAACTTGGAGCTGCAGCAACCAGTGAGCATCATATGAACAGCCTACAACAGGCCACAGATAGGATAGTAGAATGGACAGAATGGTGGCAGATAGAATTTTATACTCACAAGTGTGAAGTGATGCATTTTGACAGAAGAATTAAGGAGAGGCAATGTAGATGTAATAGCATAGTTCTAAAGAGTGAGCTGGAACAGAGTGACCTGGGGGTGCAGGTGCATCGATCTTTGAAGGTGGCAAGATATATTGAGAGAATAGTTAGTAAAGCATAAGGACTTTTAGGCTTCATAAAAAGAGGTACTCAGTACAATTATGGTTAACCTTCATAAAGCTCTGGTTAGCCACAACTCTGAGCTGTTCTTGTCACCACATTTCAGGAACGATATAGGTAGGGGAGGTCCTTAATGAATACTTTGCTTCAGTATTCACGAGTGAGAGGGACCTTGTCGTTTGTGAGGACAGCGTGGAACAGGCTGATATGCTCGAACAGGTTGATGTTAAGAAGGAGGATGTGCTGGAACTTTTGAAAGACATGAGGATAGATAAGTTCTCAGGGCCAGACGGGATATACCCAAGCTTATTACGGGAAGCGAGGGAAGAAATTGCCGCACCTGTGGCGATGATCTTTGCGTCCTCACCGTCCATTGGAGTAGTACCAGATGACTGGAGGGTGGCAAATGTTATTCCCTTGTTCAAGAAAGGGAATAGGGTTAACCCTGGGAATTACAGACCAGTCAGTCTTACGACGGTGGTGGACAAATTATTGGACAGGATTCTGAGAGACAGGATTTATGATTATTTGCAAAAGCATTGTTTGATTGGAGATAGTCAGCATGGCTTTGTGAGGGGCAGGTCATGCCTCACAAGCCCTATTGAATTCTTTGAGGATGTGACAAAACACATTGATGAAGGAAGAGCAGTGGATGTGGTGTATTTGGATTTTAGCAAGGCGTTTGATAAGGTTCCCCATAGTAGGCTCATTCAGAAAGTAAGGATGCATGGGATACAGGGAAATTTGGCTGTCTGGATACAGAATTGGCTGGCCCATAGAAGACAGAGGGTGGTAGTAGATGGAAAGTATTCAGCCTGGATCTCGGTGACCAGTGGTGTTCCGCAGGGATCTGTTCTGAGACTTCTGCTCTTTGTGATTTTTATAAATGACTTGGATGAGGAAGTGGAAGGTTGGGTTAGTAAGTTTGCCGATGACACAAAGGTTGCTGGAGTTGTGGATAGTGTGGAGGGCTGTTGTAGGTTGCAACGGGACATTGACAGGATGCAGAGCTGGGCTGAGAAGTGGCAGATGGAGTTCAACCTGGAAAAGTGTGAAGTGATTCATTTTGGAAGGTCGAATTTGAATGCAGAATACAGGCTTAAAGACAGGATTCTTGGCAGTGTGGAGGAAGAGAGGTATCTTGGGGTCCACGTCCATAGATCCCTCAAAGGTGCCACCCAAGTTGATAGGGTTGGTAAGAAGGCGTATGGTGTGTTGGCTTTCATTAACAGGGGGATTGAGTTTAAGAGCCGCGAGGTTATGCTGCAGCTCTATAAAGTCCTGGTTCGACCACACTTGGAATATTGTGTTCAGTTCGGTCACCTCACTATAGGAAGGATGTGGAAGCTTTAGAGAGGGTGCAGAGGAGATTTACCAGGATTCTGCCTGGACTGGAGGGCATGTCTTATGAAGATAGGTTGAGGGAGCTCGGGCTTTTCTCATTGGAGCGAAGAAGGATGAGAGGTGAAATAAAAACAAGAAATACTGGAACCACTCAGCAGGTCTGGCAGCATCTGTGAAAACAGAAGCAGAGTTAACGTTTCGGGTCAGTGACCCTTCTTCGGAACTGACAAATATTAGAAAAGTCACAGGTTATAAGCAAGTGAGGTGGGGGTGGGGCAAGAGATAACAAAGGAGGTGTCTAAGATGATGAGAGGCATAGATAGAGTGGATAGCCAGAGACTTTTTCCCAGGGCAGAAAGGGCTATCACCAGTGGGCATAATTTTACGGTGATTGGAGGAAGGTTTAGGGGAGATGTCAGAGGTCGGTTCTTTACACAGAGAGTGGTGGGTGCGTGGAATGCACTGCCAGTGGTGGTAGTAGAAGCAGATACATTAGGGACATTTAAGCGACTCCTGGATAGGTACATGGATGATAGCAGAATGAAGGGTATGTAGGTACTTTGATCTTAGAGTAGGTTAAAGGGTCGGCACAACATCGTGGGCCGAAGGGCCTGTACTGTGCTGTTCTATGTACTATGTTCTATGTTATGATGGTCCTTGAGAGGGTGCAGAGGAGATTTAGCAGAAGGGTTCCAGGGATGGAGCATTTTAGTTACAAGGTTCGGTTCGCGTCCGCAGTATTTTGCTTTTATTTTAGGTTAGCAGAGCTGGGCTTGTTCTCCTTCGAACAAAAGAGATTGAGGGGAGATTTAATAGAAGTGTACCAGATTATGACAGGCTTGGATAGGTTAGACAAGGATAAATTGTTAACAAACGGCACAAGGAGTAGTGACCACAAATTGCCAGTTCTGTGGAAAAAAAGGATGTGGGGGAGCATGAGGAAGCACTGTTTTTATATCTCAAGTGATAATGACCTGGAACTCGCTGCCCACAAGAGTGGTGGAAGCAGAAATGATAAATGCTTTCAGGAGGAATTCTGAGAAAAGCAGGCTTGCAGGGCTGCAGGCATCGAGCCTGACTGCGTTGCTCTGTGCAGAGCTGGCATGGATTGAGCTGTCTCCTTCTCTGCTGCAAATGATTTGGAAATTTTGCAGTGCACTCACTGCACGTGGCTCCTGTTCCTTTGATGTCACCTCACAGTGATATTGTTCCCCTTCTTCTGGTCAGTTCAGACTAACGAATCACTGCTCTCTGCACTGCACAGCTGTTTCTCATTGCTCCCCATGTCTAAAATTCCGTGTTTTAGGTGAGGCTCCAACTCACAACTTCGGCATAGCTCATTAATTGCACTGCTGCATAAGTACCACGCGCTAACCGATTGCGCCACTGAAGCCACATTGCTTACCCTGTAGTATGGGGAATTGTAGGCAAGTTCGCCTAACATCAGTCGTCTGGATAATGTTCTAATCTATGATAAAGGAAGTATTAACAAGCACTTGGAAAATCATTGTCTGAACAAACAAAGTCAACATGTTTTTACCGAATGGAAATCTTGATTGACAGATTTATTCCAGAATTCTGAGGATGTAACTGAAAGGGCAGACAAAGGGAAACCAGGAATGTAGTATAATTGGATTTCCAAAAGGCATTCGGTAAGATACCATCGAAGATTAATATACTCGATAAAGGTTCATGGAATTGAAGCAATATATTAGCATGCAAGGAGGACTTAGAGGTTAACGGACAGAAAGCAACGAGTAGGGATAAATGGAGCATGTTCAAGTTATCAGGCCGTAACTCGTGGAGTGCCTCAATGATCAGTGCTGGGGCCACAGCTGTGTCCAATACCGAGTGTGTGGTGGAAGTGGATTCGGTCCTGGGTTGAAGAGAAGATTGGTCCATGCCATCATTGATCCCAGCCTTCAGATAATTCCATTAAATCCACCTGCTATCAAGAGACGGGTGAAGGCACTGAATATAGAAAACACGATGGGCCCTGACACAATTCCAACTGTCATACTGAAGATCTGTGCTCTCGAACCAGCTGTGTCCTCAGAGGAGTTGTTTCAGTACAATTGCAAAACGCACATCTTCCTGACAATGCGAAATTTGCCCAGCTATGTCCTGTCTACAAAAATCGGGAAAAGTCCAATCCGCCCATTTACTGTCCCATCAGTCCACTCTCAATCATCAGCAAAGTGGTGGAAGGTATCGTTGACAGTGCTATCAATAAACACTTACTCAGTAACACATCACTGACCGATGCTCAGTTTGGGTTCCACCAGGGGCACGCAATTCCAGACTTCATTACAACCTTGGCCAAACATGGAAAATAGAACTGTATTCAAGAGGTGACAGTGACTGAAATTGACATCAAGATAACATTAGACCTAGTATGGGATCAAGGTGCCCGAGCTAAACTGAAGGCAATGGGACAGAGGGACAAAATGCTCCACGAGATGACGTCCTACCGAACACAAAGGTATGTCCCAGGGGGGGTGTTTGCTCGAGTGTTTGGGGGGATTGAACTAAAATGGCAGGGGGATGGGAAACTTTGCAAGGAGTCAGAGGAAGGGGGATCAAGGACAAGAGCAAAAGACATTAAGGGGAATAAGAAAAGTGATAGGCAGAGAAATCAAGGGACAGAATCAAACAGGGCCACAGTGAAAAATAGTGGGAAGGAGACAAGTAATGTAAAAAAGACCAGCCTTAAGGCTTTGTGACTTAACGAGTGGAGTATTAACAATCTTCTTCTTTGGCCTCCTTGTCTCGAGAGACAATGGGTAAGTGCCTGGAGGTGGTCAGTGCTTTGTGGAGCAGCGCCTGGAGTGGCTATAAAGGCCAATTAGAGAGTGACAGACTCTTCCACAGGTGCTGCAGATAAAATTGGTTTTCAGGGCTGTTCTGCAGTTGGCTCTCCCCTTGCATTTCTGACTTTTTTCCTGCCAACTGCAAAGTATCTTCGACTCGCCACACATTAGTCCCGCCTTTATGGCTGCCCGCCAGCTCTGACGATCACTGACAACTGACTCCCACGACTTGTGATCCATGTCACAAGTCTTTAAAGCGGAGACATGGACGACCGGTGGGTCTGATACCAGTGGCGAGCTCGCTGAACAATGTGTCTTTGGGGATCCTGTCATCTTCCATGCAGCTCACATGGCCAAGCCATCTCAAGTGCCGCTGCCTCAGTAGGGTGTATAAGTTGGGGATGTTGGCCGCCTCGAGGACTTCTGTGTTGGAGATACGGTCCAGCCACCTGATGCCAAGGATTCTCCGGAGGCAGTGAAGATGAAATGAATTGAGGCATCGCTCTTGGCTGACATACGTTGTCCAGGCCTCTTTGCTGTCGAGCAAGGTACTGAGGACACAGGCCTGATACACTCGGACCTTTGTGTTCCATGTCAGTGCGCCATTTTCCCACAATCTCTTGGCCAGTCTGGACATAGCAGTGGAAGCCTTTCCCATGCGCTTGTTGATTTGTGCATCGAGAGACAGGTTACTGGTGATAGTTGAGCCAATGTAGGTGAACTCTTGAACCACTTCCGGAGCGTGATCACTGATATTGATGGATGGAGCATTTCTGATGTCCTGTCCCATGATGTTCGTTTTCTTGAGGCTGATGGTTAGGCCAAATTCGTTGCAGGCAGCCGCAAACCTGTCGATGAAACGATGCAGTCAGTCTTCAGTGTGAGATGTTAAAGCAGCATCGTCAGCAAAGAGGAGTTCCCTGATGAGGATTTTCCATGCTTTGGTCTTCGCTCTTCGACGTGCAAGGTTGAACAACCTGCCACCTGATCTTGTGTGGAGGAAAATTCCTTCTTCTGAAGACTTGAACGCATGTGAGAGCAGCAGGGAGAAGAAGATCCCAATCAGTGTGGGTGCGAGAACACAGCCCTGTTTCACGCTGCTCAGGATAGGAAAGGAGTCTGATGAGGCACCGCTTTGCTGGATTGTGCCTTTCATATCGTCATGGAATGAGGTGATGATTCTTAGTAGCTTTGGTGGACATCCGATCTTTTCTAGTAATCTGAAGAGACCACGTCTGTTGACGAGGTCAATGAAAGCAACGTAGAGGGGCATCTGTTCACAGCCTTTCTCCTGTACCTGATGAAGGGAGAACAGCATGTCAATGGTCAATCTCTCTGCTCGAAAGCCACACTGTGCCTCAGGGTAGACACGCTCGGCCAGCTTCTGGAGCCTGTTTAAAGCGACTCGAGCGAAGACTTTCCCCACGATGCTGAGCAGGGAGATTCCACGCTATTTGCTGCAGTCACTGCGGTCACCTTTGTTCTTATAGAGGGTGATGATATTGACATCGCACATATCCTGTGGTACTGCTCCCTCGCCCCAACACAGGCAAAGCATTTCGACGAGTGCTGGGAGTATAGCAGGCTTAGCACTCTTGATTATTTCAGGGGTTAATGCCATCCTTCCCAGGGGCTTTTCCACTGGCTAGAGAATCAATGGCAGCAGTTCCGATTTTGTTGGCTGTACGTCCAGCTCATCCATGACTGGCAGAGACTGGGCTGCGTTGAGGGCGGTCTGAGTGACAACATTTTCCCTGGAGTGCAGTTCTAGGTAGCGCTCCATCCAGAGGTCCATTTGCTTGCATTGGTCAGTGGTTGTGTCCCCGATTTAGATTTGAGGGGGGCGATCTTCTTGATGGTTGGCCCAGAAGCTCTCTTAATGCCATCATACATATCTCTGATGTTTCCGGTGTCGGAGGCCAGCTGAATATGGCTGCATAGGTGTTGCCAGTCGTCATTTGCGCAGCGTCTGGCTGTTCTTTGTGCAGCGTTTCTGGCTGCTTTAAGTGCTACGGATGTTCGCTCGATGGGGGCTTTCTTGTCGTTCAACAGTGCAATGCACTTCGTGGCTATGACAGGTTCCAGCTCTTCAAAGTGAGATTGAAACCAGTCTGCATTCTGCTTCACACGTTTTCCATAGGTGGTCATAGCTGACTCATGGATGGCATCTCTGATGTGGAACCACTTGGTCTCTGCATCCCCTGTGGGAGTGTTTTGAAGGGCTTTTTCAAGTGAATTTATAAATTTATGTAACAGATGTGGATAAGAAATTCTGCTCGTGTTGATGCGTGAGTAGCTCTTCTGCTTGGAGTGATGCAGCTTCTTTGGTTTGAGTCTAACCTTGCTGCACACCAGGGAGTGGCCGGTTTAGCACAAAAGTGGATGAATTAATTGCACAAATGGATGTAAATGGGTATGATATAGTTGGGATTACGGAGACACCGCTGCAGGCTGACCAGAGATGGGAAACGAACATCCAGGGTTATTTGAAATAAAAACAAAAAGTGCTGGAAATACTCAGCAGGTCTGGCAGCATCTGTGGAGAGAGAAGCAGAGTTAACGTTTCAGGTCAGTGACCCTTCTTCAGAACTGGCAAATATTAGAAATGTAAAACGTTATAAGCAAGTAAAGAGTGGGTGGGGCAAGAGATAACAAGGAGAAGGTGTAGATAGGACAAGGTCACAGAATAGCTGACCAGAAGGTCATGGAGCAAAGATATGTTAATGGTGTGTTGAAAGACAAAGCATTCGTACAGAAAGGGTGTTAATGGATTGAAAATTGAACAGCTGCAAGTGCCAACATGAAAAAAATAGTGGGTAAGCAAGCTGAACAAACTAATGTATGGCAGATGAAATATAATGTGAATAAATGTGATGTTATCCACTTTGGTAGCAAAAACAGGAAGGCAGATTATTATCTGAATGCATATAAAGTGAGAGCGGAGAATATGCAACGAGACCTGGATGTTCTCGTACACCAGTCACTAAACGTAAGCATGCAGGTGCGACAGGTGTTTAAAAAAAGGCAAATGTTAAGTTGGCCTTCATTGCGATAGGATTCGAGGACAGGAGCAGGAATGGCTTGCTGCAATTATACAGGGCCTTGGTGAGGCCACACCTGGAATACTGTGTAGTTTTGGTCTCCTATCTGAGGTAGGATGTTCTTGTTATCGAGGGAGCGCAACAAAGGTGTACCAGACTGAATTTTGGGATGGCGAGACTGAATTTTGGGATGGTGAGACTGACATTTGAGAGATTGAATTGGTTAGGATTATATTCGCTGGAGTTCAGAAGAGTGAAGGGGCGGGAGGGTGGGTGGGGTTTGAAGGCTGGATCTCATAGAAACCTATAAATATCTAACAGGCCTTGACAGAGTAGATGCAGGAAGGATGTTCCCGATGGTGGGAGACTCCAGAACCAGGGGTCATAGTCTTAGGATACGGGGTAAACCATTGCTCAGTGATGCTCAGTTTGGGTTCCACCAGGGCCAATCAGCTCCTGACCTCATTACAGCCTCGGTTCAAACATGGACAAAAGAGCTGAACTCAAGAGGAGAGGTGAGAGTGACTGCCCTTGACATCAAGGCAGCATATGACCAAGTATGGCATCAAGGAGCCCTAGCAAAACAGAGGTCAATGGGAATCAGGGAGAAAACCTTCCGCTGGCTGGTGTCATATCTAGTGCAAAGGAAGATGGTTGTGGTGGTTGGAGGTCAATCATCTGAACTCCAGGACACCACTGCAGGTGTTCCTCACGATAGTGTCCTCGGCCCAACCATCTTCAGCTGCTTCATCAATGGCCTTCCTTCAATCATAAGGTCAGAAGTGGGGATGTTTGTGGATGATTGCTCAATGTTCAGCACCATTCGTGACTCCTCAGATACTGAAGCAGTCTGTGTAGAAATGCAGCAAAACCTGGACAATATCCAGGCTTGGGCTGATAAGTGGCAAGTAACATTCCCTCTACACAAGTGCCAGGCAATGGCCATCTCCAACAAGAGAGAATCTAACCATCTCCCCATGACATTCAACAGCATAACCATCGCAGAATCCCGAACTATCAACATCCTAGGGGTTACCATTGACCAGAAACTGAACTGGAGTAGCCATATAAATGTCGTGGCTCCAAGAGCAGGTCAGAGGCTAGGAATCCTGAGGCGAGTGACGCACCTCCTGACTCCCCAAAGCCTGTCCACCATCTACAAGGCACAAGTCAGCAGTGTGATGGAATACTCTCTACTTGCCTGGATGGGTGCAACTCCAACAACACTCAAGAAGCTCGACACCATCCAGGACAAAGCAGCCCGCTTGATTGGCACCCCATCTGCAAACATTCACTCCCTCCACCACCGATGCACAGTGGCAGCAGTGTGTACCTAATTTTATACACCTCCATTATATCTCCACTTAACTTCCTCTGTTCCAAGGAACGCAAACTCAGCCTTATCCAATCTTTCCTCATAGCTCATCTGCATGTAAATTGCGTTCAGGATGAGTTTCTGAGTTTTTCTCTCTGAATCTAAGGAATCCTATCATTGTCATTGGAATCCTTTTAGACGTGGATCCGATGCTATTTGTACCCCAGGAAGTAGCCATTCTCATTCTGTGACAGAGCAGTTTTTTGTTTTGTACAAAAGCTGCACTGGAATTTCCCACTTTTAAAGTATTATCATTCACTGTACATTAGGCTGCATCTACAAACTTGTCTCTCACATGGCCAGTGATTCGGAGGACAGTTTTCACTTGCAAATCAGGAATTGTGATATTCACAACAGCGTGCTGGAGAAAGACACAGTTTGAGCGCGGGTGACATTGCTGGAGGAATGGAGAACAAAGAACAAAGAACAAAGAAAATTGCAGCACAGGAACAGTCCCTTCGGCCCTCCAAGCCTGCGCCGATCCAGATCCTCTTTCTAAACATGTTGCCTATTTTCTAAGGGTCTGTATCTCTTTTCTTCCTTCCCATTCATGTATCTGTCTAGATACATCTTAAAAGACGCCATCGTGCCCGCGTCTACCACCTCCGCTGGCAACACATTCCAGGCACCCACCACCCTCTGCGGAAAGAACTTTCCACGCATATCCCCCCTAAACTTTTCCCCTTTCACTTTGAACTCGTGTCCTCTAGTAATTGAATCCCCCACTCTGGGAAAAAGCCTCTTGCTATCCACCCTGTCTATGCCTCTCATTATTTTGTACACCTCAATCAGGTCCCCCCTCAACCTCCGTCTTTCCAATGAAAATAATCCTAATCTACTCAACCTCTCTTCATAGCTAGCGCCCTCCATACCAGGCAACATCCTGGTGAACCTCCTCTGCACCCTCTCCAAAGCATCCACATCCTTTTGGTAATGTGGCGACCAGAACTGCACGCAGTATTCCAAATGTGGCCGAACCAAAGTCTTATACAACTGTAACAAAACCTGCCAACTCTTGTACTCAATACCCCGTCCGATGAAGGAAAGCATGCCGTATGCCTTCTTGACCACTCTATTTACCTGCGTTGCCACCTTCAGGGAACAGTGGACCTGAACACCCAAATCTCTCTGGACATCAATTTTGCCCAGGACTTTTCCATTCACTGTATAGTTCACTCTTGAATTGGATCTTCCAAAATGCATCACCTCGCATTTGCCCTGATTGAACTCCATCTGCCATTTCTCTGCCCAACTCTCCAATCTATCTATATTCTGCTGTATTCTCTGACAGTCCCCTTCACTATCTGCTACTCCAACAATCTTAGTGTCGTCTGCAAACTTGCTAATCAGTCCACCTATACTTTCCTCCAAATCATTAATGTATATCACAAACAACAGTGGTCCCAGCACGGATCCCTGTGGAACACCACTGGTCACACGTCTCCATTTTGAGAAACTCCCTTCCACTGCTACTCTCTGTCTCCTGTTGCCCAGCCAGTTCTTTATCCATCTAGCTAGTGCATCCTGGACCCCATGCGCCTTCACTTTCTCCATCAGGCTACCATGTGGAACCTTATCAAACGCCTTACTGAAGTCCATGTATATGACATCGACAGCCCTTCCCTCATCAATCAAGTTTGTCACTTCCTCAAAGAATTCTATTAAGTTGGTAAGACATGACCTTCCCTGCACAAAACCATGTTGCCTATCACTGATAAGCCCATTTTCTTCCAAATGGGAATAGATCCTATCCCTCAGTATCTTCTCCAGCAGCTTCCCTACCACTGACGTCAGGCTCACTGGTCTATAATTACCTGGATTATCCCTGCTACCCTTCTTAAACAAGGGGACAACATTCGCAATTCTCCAGTCCTCCGGGACCTCACCCGTGTTTAAGGATGCTGCAAAGATATCTGTTAAGACCCCAGCTATTTCCTCTCTCACTTCCCTCAGTAACCTGGGATAGATCCCATCCGGACCTGGGGACTTGTCCACCTTAATGCCCTTTAGAATACCCAACACTTCCTCCCTCCTTATGCCGACTTGACCTAGAGTAATCAAACATCTGTTCCTAACCTCAACATCCGTCATGTCCCTCTCCTCGGTGAATACCGATGCAAAGTACTCGTTTAGAATCTCACCCATTTTCTCTGAGTCCAAGCATAACATTCCTCCTTTGTCCTTTAGTGGGCCAATCCTTTCTCTAGTTACCCTCTTTCTCCTTACATATGAATAAAAGGCTTTGGGATTTTCTTTAACCCTGTTTGCTAAAGATATTTCATCACCCCTTTTAGCCCTCTTAATTCCTCGTTTCAGATTGGTCCTACATTCCCGATATTCTTTCAAAGCTTCGTCTTTCATCAGCCACCTAGACCTTATGTATGCTTCCTTTTTCCTCTTAGCTAGTGTCACAATTTCACCGGTCATCCATGGTTCCCTAATCTTGCCATTTCTATCCCTCATTTTCACATGAACATGTCTCTCCTGCACGCTAATCAACCTCTCTTTAAAAGCCTCCCACATATCAAATGTGGATTTACCTTCAAACAGCTGCTCCCAATCTACATTCCCCAGCTCCTGCCGAATTTTGGTATAGTTGGCCATCCCCCAATTTTGCACTCTTACTTTGGGATCACTCTCGTCTTTGTCCATGAGTATTCTAAAACATACGGAATTGTGATCACTATTCCCAAAGTAGTCCCCTACTGAAACTTCAACCACCTGGCTGGGCTCATTCCCCAACACCAGATCCAGTATGGCCACTTCCAGAGTTGGACTATTTACATACTGCTCTAGAAAACCCTCCTGGATGCTCCTTACAAATTCTGCTCCATCTGGACGTCTAACACTAAGTGAATCCCAGTCAATGTTAGGAAAATTAAAATCTCCTATCACCACCACCCTGTTGCTCCTACATCTTTCCATAATCTGTTTACATATTTGTACCTCTATCTCACGCTCGCTGTTGGGAGGCCTGTAGTACAGCCCCAACATTGTTACCGCACCCTTCCTATTTCTGAGTTCTGCCCATAT
The DNA here is from genome assembly GCF_036365525.1 of Heterodontus francisci. Classification (NCBI taxonomy): domain Eukaryota; kingdom Metazoa; phylum Chordata; class Chondrichthyes; order Heterodontiformes; family Heterodontidae; genus Heterodontus; species Heterodontus francisci. The sequence goes on along the minus strand of NC_090404.1, from coordinate 37,069,152 downwards.
TGCCTCACTGCTCGAGTCCTCCATAGTGCCCTCCTTCAGCACAGCTGTGATATCCTCTTTGACCAGTACTGCAACTCCTCCACCCCTTTTACCTCCCTCTCTATCCCGCCGGAAGCATCGATATCCTGGGATATTTAGTTGCCAATCATGCCCTTCCCTCAACCAAGTCTCAGTAATAGCAATAACATCATACTCCCAGGTACTAATCCAGGCCCTAAGTTCATCTGCCTTACCTACTACACTTCTTGCATTAAAACAAATGCACCTCTGACCACCAGTCCCTTTGCGTTCATCATCTGCTCCCTGTCTGCTCTTTTCCTTAGTCACGCTGACTTCATTATCTAGTTCCTTACAGGCTTTTGTTACTACCTCCTTACTGTCCACTGACCTCCTCATTTGGTTCCCATCCCCCTGCCACATTAGTTTGAACCCTCCCCAACAGCGTTAGCAAAAGCACCCCCAAGGACATTGGTTCCAGTCCGGCCCAGGTGTAGACCGTCCAATTTGTAATAGTCCCACCTCCCCCAGAACTGGTCCCAATGTCCCAAAAATCTGAACCCCTCCCTCCTGCACCATCTCTCAAGCCACGCATTCATCCTGACTATTCTTTCATTTCTACCCTGACTATCACGTGGCACTGGTAGCAATCCTGAGATTACTACCTCTGAGGTCCTACTTTTTAACTTGGCTCCTAACTCCCTAAATTCTGCTTGTAGGACCTCATCCCGTTTTTTACCTATATCATTGGTGCCTATGTGCACAACGACAACTGGCTGTTCACCCTCCTCTTTCAGAATGTTCTGCAGCCGATCTGAGACATCCCTGACCCGTGCACCTGGGAGGCAACATACCATTCGGGAGTCTCGTTTTCGACCACAGAACCGCCTATCTACTCCCCTTACAATCGAATCCCCGATAACTATAGCCCTTCCACTCTTTTTCCCGCCCTTGCGAACAGCAGAGCCAGCCACGGTGCCATGAACCTGGCTAGTGCTGCCTTCCCCTGGTTTGAACAGCAAGCAGAAAAAGCTGCCCCATTGCCTGCCACCCATATTTTCCTTGCCCCATCCTCCCTTTCATCAATACATCACACTGTGTTGTAATTTGTCACAGCCCTTCACATGTTCCCTTGAACTTTCTGAGCTCTGTCATCGACCTGTCAAATCTCTGACTTCTTCAGCTCTGGTGCGTAATCATTGATCTGAACCTTTAATTGTGTTTCTCTCTCTCCCAAGGTAAGGCCAGAGGTGCTGACCATTTACTTTTTAAAAACATTTTCAATGGAAAGCATGTTTGTGAGTTGTCAGGGCAGCAAGAACTAACAATTTGCTGAACAGGAATCGAACCCAGGACGTTGCAGTAAGTGCATTGATATCCAACCATTCGACCACCAGAGAAGCTCGCCAATTGCTTTTCCCTTTTCTTCACTTCCAGCAGGCTGATTTTTGCGTTTATTTCTCCCCTTCTGTTCAGTTTCCACAATATCTGTGTGATGTTAATACATTTGAACATTTCCAATCAGCAAATGAAGCAGCCAACTCGTGAAAAATGACAGCAACTTCGCTGGGACCAGGGTTCGAACCTGCACAGAGAAGCCCCCACTGAATTTTAAATCCAACGCCTTAACCACTCGGCCATCACAGCTAGATAGGAGCCAAATCGAAATACTGCAGATGCTGGAAATCTGAAATAAAAATAAGAAATGCTGGAATCACTCAGCAGGTCTGGCAGCATCTGTGGAAAGAGAAGCAGAGTTAACGTTTCGGGTCAGTGACCCTTCATCGGAACTCTTTGGATATGGAGGCTGGTGGGGTGAAAAGTGAGGACAAGGGGAACCCTGTCACGGTTCTGGGAGGGAGGGGGAGGGGTGAGGGTAGAGGTGTGGGGAATGGGTTGGACACGGTTGAGGGCCCTGTCAACCACAGTGGGGGGAATCCTCGGTTGAGGAAAAAGGAGGTCATATCAGAAGCATCGACATGGAAGGTAGCATCATCAGAGCAGATGCGTCAGAGACGGAGAAACTGGGAGAATGGAATGGCGTCCTTACAGGAGGTAGGGTGTGAAGAAGTGCAGTCGCGATAGCTGTGGGAGTCGGTGGGCTTATAATGGATATTAGTAGACAACCTATCCCCAGAGATGGAGACAGAGAAGTCGAGGAAGGGAAGGGAAGTGTCAGAGATGGACCATGTAAAGGTGAGAGAAGGGTGGAAATTGGAAGCAAAGTTGATAAAGTTTTCCAGTCCGGGGCGGGAGCAGGAAATGGCACCGATACAGTCATCAATGTCCCAGAAAAAGAGTTGGGGGAGGGGGGCCTGAGTAGGACTGGAACAAAGAATGCTCGACATATCCCACAAAAAGACAGGCATAACTAGGACCCATGCGGGTACCCATAGTGACACCTTTTACTTGAAGGAAGTGCATGGAGTTGAAGGAGAAGTTGTTCAATGTGAGAACAAGTTCAGCCAGGCAGAGGAGGGTGGTGTTGGATGGGGACTGGTTGGGCCTCTGTTCCAGGAAGAAGCGGAGAGCCCTCAAACCATCCTGGCGGGGGATGGAGGTGTCGAGCGATTGGACGTCCATAGTGAAGAGGAGGCGGTTGGGACCAGGAAACTGGAAATTGTCAAAATGTCGTAGGGCGTCAGAAGAGTCACGGATGTCGGTGGGAAGAGACTGGACCAGTGGAGAAAAGATAGAGTCTGGATAGGAAGAAATAAGTTCAGTGGGGCAGGAGCAGGCTGACACAATGGGTCTGCCGGGACAGTCCCGTTTGTGGATTTTGGGAAGGAGGTAGAAGCGGGCTGTCTGGGGTTGTGGGACTGTGAGGTTGGAAGCTGTAGAGGGAAGATCTCCAGAGGAGATGAGGTCAGTGACAGTCCTTTGGACGGTGGCTTGATGTTCGGTGAAGGGGTCATGGTCCAGAGGGAGGTAGGAAGAAGTATCCGTGAGTTGGCGTTGAGCTTCTGCAAGGTAGAGGTCGTATGCCATACAACAACAGCACCACCCTTGTCTGCAAGTTTGATGACTATGTCGGGGTTAGACCTGAGAGAACGGAGAGCCTCAAGTTCAGAGGGGGACAGGTTAGAGTGAGTGAGGGGGGTAGAGAAATTGAGATGACCAATGTCTCGCCGACAGTTTTCAATGAAGAGATCAAGAGCGGGTAAGAGGCCAGGGGGAGGGGTCCAGGTAGAGGGAGAATGCTGGAGGCGGGTGAATGGGTCTGCTGGTCGGAGGGAGGACTCCTGGTCAAGGAAGTGAGCCCGGAGGCAGAGGCGACGGAAGAAGAGCTCAAAATCATGCCGAGCGCGAAATTCATTGAGGTGGGGGCGTAAGGGGATAAAATCGAGACCTTTGCTGAGTACAGAACGCTCAGCATCAGAGAGGGGGAGGTCAGAGGGTATAGTGAATACATGGCAAGGGGTCAGATCAGAAGGGGTGGGGTCAGAGGGAAGTGAAGCAGAGGGAGGATCTGGAGGGGCATTAGTCCCCATCAGCTGCTGGAGCTTGCGTCCCTTAACACCTGAAAGGAGAAAAAAAGTTTTTTGTTAATGCGTCGGATGAGATGTAAGATGAAATGAAACTGCAGAGTAGAACAGCTTTGAGATAAGGTGAGGCGGTGCTGCTGGAGAAAGAGGTCCAGTGTGTGCATGTGGCGGTGCAGAGCACTGAGCGTGGATCTCAGGATGCGGCGAGAGTAGAAGTCTGAGGAATGTTGTATTTCTCGGAGATACCTGTGATCCTGGGTGGTTTCAAAGCATGATGGGTGAAACTGCAGTTGGAATCCACGTGGAATAAATTGGAGCCGGAGACAGTCACTGAGGAAGGAGATGTGGCTGTGAAAACGAGTTTTGGTAGATACCTTATCAAACACCAGGAGGGAAATAGAAAGCAATGAAGGTGAACAAGGTAAAAGAGACAAACGAAAATCCCGTCGGAGAGAAGAGCAGAACTTCTTCAAGGTAGGCATTCCTGGAAGAGAAGTGGCAGTGAATTAAACACTAAAATAAAAGCAAAATACTGCGGATGCTGGAAATCTGAAATAAAAACAAGAAATGCTTGAATCACTCAGCAGGTCTGGCAGCATCTGTGGAAAGAGAAGCAGAGTTAACATTTCGGGTAAGTGACCCTTCATCGGGTGTTAACTGAAACATTAACACAGCTCGATAGGAACCCTGCTTTGCATTTAATTATCGGTACAATGCTTTCTACAATTGCCTTTGACAACACATATTTTGGGAATCATTGTCTTTGAGCCTTGAATTGCATTACATCTCCCAGTGTATGTTAAAATTAACATGATGGAATCAGTGAATTTTACACCACAGCCTCTTGACCCGCCGAGCCTGTACCGGCTCTTTGGAAGATCAGTCAGTTTAATCCCACAAACCAGCTTTTCCCCATCACCCTGGGGAAAAGTCCACTTCTCTTCTCGCTATTCTCTGTTTTATATCCCTCAGATAATTATGTATCCAGGCTGTCACTGGTCCTTTAATTCCATCACTTCAATTTTTCTAACAAGTTATTATGTGGTATTTCACCAAATGACTTTTGAAAATCCATCTCCACAACAGCAACCACATTACCACTGCCCTCATCAAATGTCTCCGTTACTTCATCAAAGAACACATTTCATGAGAAAAACACCAACTGCCACGAAATCAAACCCCAGTTCGTCAATTCACATCCCTTGTCTCAGAAGATTAAACAAAGAAATATTATCAGCATTCCACCGCTGCCCTTCCTCAGTCCAGTCCTGCTTTTGTAGTGTGTGTCTGCTGAGCGGTCACTCAGACCTAAATGTATGGACTGAGTTCAAGGTCCAAATGAACATTGGTGCGAATGGAACATGTGAAACTTAGAATCCGTGGTGGTCACCCAGAAAGGCTTTAAGAACATGAAAGTGAAGGTTACAGTCTGCTAAGCTGCAGTAAAATGAAATGGAAGGAAGTCAGTATTAATAGTGGAAGGAATAATCTGAGAGAAGAGGTGGGTTTGAATGTTAGAGCGTGAAACACAGGCATGTGTAAGTGCGATGATGTAAAAGAAGACAATAGTTTTCATCCATCAAGAAGAAATACATTTTCATGGAGTAAAGATTGGTTATTTGCTGCATTCCATTAGCAGGTACAGCAGCCGGTTTAAGACAGAAAACAAGCTCTGTCTTGATCGGTGTTGCTGTGACCACAACACAGAGTATTCACCATTATACAGTCACAGTCCCACTCAATCAGCTGCGATAGTCTAACACGGATTGTTAAACAAAGATCTTTTTGTGAAGATGATCTTTCCACGAAAACTAACAGACCTGCTGAATATTTCCAACATCTCCTGCTTTTATTTTGAACTTTCCATCTGAGCAACTTTTCTGATGATATAACACAAATTATGACAGCATTGTGATTGGAAACCCCGTCGCTCATAAGACTGGAACATAAATCCACATAACCACGCTAATAGAGATTAAATTCTGGCACTGATGACTGGTAATTAAAAGTGAGTTTTCTTGCTGTGCGCTCTCTGAGTCCAGGGCTTTGTAATGAGAATGAAGGAAATATGAGAACTTTCTGAGCCGTGTTCCTGGGACGATGTGACCGAGAGGTTCAGTCGACGGCCCATGAATCCATTACACCTGCACACATGGTTTTGAATTCCATCCTCATGGTTATTGTGTTGAAGAAGAATGTGTTCTTTTAATCCTTTTCGCAACACGTCCAATATTCCTGAATCTGAGTTCCATCCTTCCCCAGGCCGCAGTGGGGGAGTTATGTATTGCTGCCTTACTCTGTTTGCTCAAATCTACAAAACCTTCATTTCAGCCCAAACATTTGCTGCAGGGAGATGTGGAGAGTATAAGATCGGAGCGATGTGAAGTATCAAAGTGGATCATTGTATCCTGGTGAAAGGAATATCTCTCCACAGATGCTGCCTGACCTGCTGAATGTTTCTAACATTGTCTGTTTTTAATTTTATGCTTTCACGTTAACGGTTTTCTTTCATTTTTTGTTTCCTTGCCCCAAGGGCGCAGCTCCAGGCACAACTTTTCTGTGTTCTTCTCACACACAAGTTTACTCTTTATTTTCCTCCATACGCTGTAAAGTCAGCCGTTTCCACACACATCGATCTGTGGCTTTCAAAACCCTTTTCTCATAGTTTCAGAGAGTCGAAGCGTTTCTTAGTGAATTCACAAAGACATGGGGATTATAGAGGCTGAGAGGGAATGTGAGGTGTTAATATGTTAACCAGAGGATCTAAAGGCTATAAGTGTGTACAGTGACAGTAAGGGACTCTCAGAGTATATCAAAGAAATAACAGAGCATATTAGAGAAGATCATGAGCGAAAGGAGATTCAAAGTGTTTAAGGAAGGGTCAGGATCTATCAGATAGGATAAAGAACGCTCAGGATCTATTAAAGAGGATAACGCATGGTCAGGTTACATCAGATATCCCCATCCTCAATGATGGGGGAGCACAGCACATCAGTGCAAAGGACAAGGCTGAAGCATTTGCATCCATCTTCAGCCGAAAGTGCTGAGTGGATGTTCCATCTTGGCCTCCTCTTGATGTCGCCAGCATCACAGATGCCAGTCGTCAGCGAATATGATTCACTCCACGTGATATCAAGAAACGGCTGAAGGCATTGGATACTGCAAAGGCCCTGAAAACATTCCTAAAATAGAAGTGAAGACCTGTGCTTCAGAACTTGCCGCTCCCCTAGCCAAGCTTTTCCAGTACAGCGACAATACTGGCATCTACATGGCAATGTGGAAATTGCTCTGGTATGTCCTGCACACAAAATGCAGGACAAATCCAATCCGGTCATTTACCACCCGATCAGTCTAATCTCGATCATCAGTAATGTGATGGTAGGTGCTGCCAACGGTGCTATGAAGCAGCACCTGCTTAGCAATAACCTGCTTAGTGATGCTCCGTTTGGGTTCAACCAGGGCCATTCAGCTCCTGAACTCGTTACAGCCTTGGTCCAAACATGGACAAAAGAGCTGAACTGCAGTGGTGAGGTGAGAATGACTGCCCTTGACATCAAGGCAGCATTTCACCGAGTTTAACATCAAGGAACCCAAGCAAAATGGAGCGAATAGGAATCAAGGGGGAAACTCTCCACTGGTTGGAGTCACACTGTGCTCAAACAAAGATGTTTCTGGTTGCTGGAGGTCAATCATCTAAGCTCCAGATCACTATTGTAGCAGTTCCTCAGCGTCGTGTCCTAGGCTCAACCATCTTCAGCTGCTTCATCACTGACTTCCCTCCATCATAAGGTCAGAAGTGAGGATGTTTGTTGATAATTGCACAATTTTCAGCACCATTCGTGACTCTTCAGATACTGAAGCAGTCGATGTCCATATGCAAAAAGACCTGGATAATATCCACACTTGAACTGATAAGTGGTGAGTGACATTCACGCCAAACAAGTGCCAGTCAATGACCATCTCCAACAAGAGACAATCTAACCATCTCCCCTTGATGTTCAGTGACATCACGATCGCTGAAACCCCGACTATCAACATCCTGGGAGTTACGATTGACCAGAAACTGAAATGGACTTGCCACATAAATACCGTGGCTACAAGAGGGGGTCCAAGGCTGGGAATTCTGTCACGGGTAACCGATCACCTGACACCCCAAAGCCTGTCTGCCATCAACATGACACAAGTCAGGAGAGTGACGGAATACTCTCCGCTCTCCTGAATTTTGTTGGAGCTGCACTCACTAAAGAAGTTCATCTCCATCCAAGACAAAGCAGCCCGCTTGAGTGGCACCCCATCCACCACAACAAACATTCACTCCCTTCACCAGCGATGCACAGTGGCAGCAGTGTGCATCATCTACAACATGCACTGCAACAACTGACCACAATTCCTTCAACAGAACTTTCCAAATGCGTGACCTATCCCACCTGGAAGGACAAGGACAGCAGATGAGTGGGAACATCACCATCTGCAAATTTCCCTCCAAGCCAGACATTATCCTGACTTGGAATATATCAACATTCCTTTACTGTTATTGGATCAAAATCCTGTATCTCCCTCCCTAACAGCACTGTGGGTGCACCTACATCACATGGACTGCAGCGGTTCAAGAAGGCAGCTCAACACCACCTTCTCAAGGGCAATTAAGGATGGACAATAAATGCTGGTCTTGCCAGCGATGCCCACAACCCACGAAATGAATTTTAAGAAGTCGGGAATTAAACAGAAATCAGACAAATTAGTGGCACTGGTTTGTCCTGGCTGTCTCTCTTTAGGCTTCCGTCACTCTCGGTGTATATGGCTGTTTGTTCACTCTGTTGGAGTCAATGTGGTTCACATTTTGTAACTTTGCAGCAGACATGTTTGCTGTTCCTTCCTCCTGTTCCTCCTTGATTATTTCTGCCTGTGTGTAACTGAGGCTGCGTTTTGGGTCGGTCTTGTCCAGGTGTCCTCATCACACAGATTGCAGCACTTACTCTACTTCAAGTCCTTTGTCTGGTGGCCTTCCTGCTTCCATTTGCTTTGTATTTGACCACCACGTGTCCAGAATCTCCACATAACTGAAATTCCTCATCCCTGGGCATGATGCAAGGTGAAGGACTGCGAGACGGTTTTGGAAAGTATTTGCACTTGGGACTGTGAAAAATCGAAAAGAACCAAAATAAAATCTAGTCTCCAGCTTTGTGAATCTTTAGAAATGCTTTGGGAAATGGGGCTGTTCCTTTATTTTGGAATCACTCAGCAGGTCTGGCAGCATCTGTGGAAAGAGAAGCAGAGTTAATGTTTCGGGTCAGTGACCCTTCTTCGTTCCAGCATTTCTTGTTTTTTTTCAGATTTCCAGCATCTGCAGTATTTCGCTTTCCTTTCTTTTGGAGTTGTTCTTGGAACAGAGATGGCTGAGGGGAGATCTGATTGAAATGTACAAAATGTTGAGTGGCCTGGGTAGAGTGGAGGTGAATGGCCTATTTACTTTGGCCGAGAGGTCAGTGACTCGGGGCATAGATTTAAAGTGATTGGTAGAAAAATTAAAAATTAAAGGGGAGATGAGGAACAATCTTTTCATCCAGAGGGTGTTTGGGGTCTGGAACTCACTGCCTGAAAGGGTAGTTGAGGCAGAAACCCTGGACTCATTTAAGAGGAGTCTAGATATGCATCTCAAGTGTCATAATCTTCAGGGCTACTAACCAAATGCTGGAAGGTGGGAATAGAAGGGGTGGATCATTTTTTGGCTGCAAAGATGCAATGGGCCAAGTGGCCTCTTTCTGTACCTCAAACTTTCTATAATTCTGTTATTCTACGATTCAAGATGGGAACAGAACGCACCACATTTAAAGCAACAAGTGAAAAAAGAAGTTTCTCTCTATTTCCCCTACTAATTCATTTCCTAATCCTAAAATGCTCAAACAAATCACCCATTAACCTCCGATATTCCAAGGAATGCAGGCCTGCTTGAATGAATCGCACCTCATAATTTAACCATGAGAGCCTTGGCCACATTCTGGTGAATTTTCACTGCCCTGTTTCCAAGGCCAATGTGTATCCTTTATAAAGGGCTGAGACCAAAATTATACACAGTACTCCAGGTGTGGTCTAACCAGCAAATTGTGTAGTTGGAGCAAAACGTCTCCTTTATATAACAGAATAGAATTGAATCATAAAATTGTTACAGCACAGAAGGAGGTGTTTCTGCCCTTTATATTAATGCAGGCTCTCTGCAAGAGCAACTCAGCTGGTCCAACACACCCGCCTTTTCCATACAGCTCTGCACATTTTGTTTTCATCAGATAATTATCCATTCTTTTTCTTATTCGTTCTTGGGATATGAGGGTCCCTGGCAATGCTGGCATTTACTTCCCATCCCTAATTGCACTTGGGAAGGTGGTAGTGAGCTGCCTTTTTAACCGCTGAAGTCCATATGGTGAGGTACATGCACAGTGCTGTTAGGGAGGGAGTTCCAGGATTTTGACTCAGCAATATAGTTCCAAGTCAGGATGTTGTGTGACTTGGAGGGAGGCATGCAGGTGGTGGTGTTCCCATGCAACTACTGCCTTCGTACTTCTAGGTGATACTTGTTGCGAGTTTGCAAGGAGTTTGTGAAAGGAGCATTGGTGAATTGCTGCACTGCATCTTGTATATGATACACACTGCTGCCACTGTGCATCGTACTGGAGGAAGTGAATGTTTAAGATGGTGGATAGGGTGGTGATGAAGCGGGTTGCTTCGTCTTGGTTGGAGTTGAACTTCTGGAGTACTGTAGTGACTGAAATTATGCAGGCAAGTGTAGAATATTCCATCACACTCCTGACTTCTGCCTTCTAGATGGTGGACAGGTTTTGGGGAGTTAGAAGATGAGTTGCAGAATTTCCAGCTCCTGACCAACTCTTGCAGCCACAGTATGTTTATCGCTGTTCCAGGTTTCTGGGCAAGGCTGATCCCCAAGATGTTGATGGTGGGGAATTCAGCGATGATAATGCCATTGAATGTCAGGGGGAGATGTTTAGATTCCCTGTTGTTGGAGATGATAATTGCCTGGCACTTGGGTGGTGTGGACGTTACTTGCCACTTATCAGCCCAAGCCAGAATGTAGTCCAGGTCTTATTGTATGTGGACCTCGACTGCTTCAGAATCTGAGGCGTCGAGAATGGTACTGAACTTTATGCAATTACTGGCGAACATCCCCACTTCTGACCTTATGATGGATGGAAATTCATTGATGAAGCATCTGAAGATGGTTGGGCCTAGGACAGCACCCCAAGTAACTCCTGCAGCAATGTACTGGGGCTGAGATGATTGGCCTCCAGAACCACAACCATGTTTCTTTGTGTTCGGTAGGACTCCATCTCGTGGAGCATTTTCCCCCTGATTCCCATTGCCTCCAGTTTTGCTTGAGCTCCTTGATACGATACTAAGTCTACTGTTACCTTGCTGGCAAAGGCAGTCACTATCACCTCTTGAATTCAGCTCTATTTTGCATGTTTGCATCTGTAATGAGGTCTGGAAGTGAGTGCCCCTGGTGGATTCCAAACTGAGCATCGGTCAGTGATTTATTACTGAGTAAGTGCTGTTTGATAACATTGTCGATGATACCTTTCACATATTTTCTGATGATTGAGAGTAGATTGATGTGGCAGTAATTGGCCAGATTGGATTTCTCCCGAGTTTTTATGGACAGGACATAAATGGGCATTTTTCCACATTGTCGGGTAGGTGTCTATATTGCAACTGTACTGGAACAGCTTGTCCAAGGACACGGCTAGTTCTGGAGAACAAGCCTTCAGTATGCAGCACAGAGGTGCAGTGGTTTGCACTGCAACCTCACAGCTCCACCGACCCGGGTTGAATTTGGGGTACTGCCTTCGTGGAGTTTGCATGTTTTCCCTGTGTCTGTGTGGGATTTCGCCGGGTACTCCGTTTTCCTCCCACCTCCAAAAGACCTGCAGGTTGATGGGAAAGTTGGCCATGAAAAATTGCTCCCAGTGTAGGTAGGTGGCTGGGGAATTTTGGGACTGGTGAGGATGTGGTAGGAATATGGGATGAGTATAAATGGGAGGTTGATGGTCGGCACAGACTCGGTGGGCCAAAGAGCCTGTTTCAGTGCTGTATCTCTAAATATGACAGCTGGGATTTTGTCAGGGCCCATGGACTTTTCTGTATCCAGTGCTTTAACCAATCTCTTGGTATCACTTGGATTTAATCGAATTGTCCAAAGACTGGCATCTATGATGGTGAGGACCAATTCTCTCTTCAACCCAGGGCTGAATATGCTTCCACCGCACTCTCAGCATTCAAAATAGCTGAGGCCCCAGCAATGTTACTTGAGGCACTCCACTCATTACGGCCTGCCAAATTGAAAATGCTCCATTTATCCCTACTCTTTGCTTTCTGTCCATTAAGCTCTATGTCCTCTATGCATGCTAATATATTAGCCCAATTCCATGAGCCTTTATCTAGTGTATTAATCTTCTGTGGTATCTAACTGAATGCTTTTTGGAAATCCAATTATACTATATTTCCTGGTTCCCCTTTATCTACCCTTCTTGTTACATCCTCAGAATTCTGTAATAAATTTGTCAAACAAGATTTCCCTTTCGTAAAACCATATTGACTTAGTTTGATCAGACTATGATTTTCTAAGTGCTTGTTCAGACTTCCTTAAACATCGATGAGAGCATTTTCCCGACCACTGATGTTTGGCTAACTGGCCTGCAGTTTGCCATGTTAAGCGCATGAAGCTGGGGCTCCAGTGGTGCAGTTGGTTACCGCGTGGTACTGATGCAACAATGCAATTAGCGAACTAATGCCAAGGTTGTGAGTTCGAGCATCACCTACAGCACATATTGTAGAGACAGGGAGCAATGTGAAGCGTCTCAGCAGTGACGAGAGCTGTGATCGGTGAGTCTGAACTGACCAGAAGAGGAGAAAAAAATAATTGAGGTGACATCACAGGAAGAGGAGCCACTTGGAGTGAGCGCAATGCTGAACTTCATAGTCATTTGCAGCACAGAAGGAGACATTTTGGTCTGTGCAGTCAGCCTCGATAACGGTAATTTTTTAAAAAATGCTGGAAATATCCAACAGGTCTGGCAGCATCTGTGGAGAGGGAAGCAACGTTAATGTTTCAGGTCTGTGACCTTTCCGCAGAACTGACAAAGGTTAGAAATGTCGCCGGTTTTAAGCAAATAAAATGGAGGTGGGGCAAAAAATAACACAAGGCAAGGTGTCGATGCACGCAGCCCTGCAAGCCTATTTTTTCTCAGACTTCCTCTTGAAGTTATTGATCATTTCTGCGTCCCCCACCCTTGTGGTCAGCGAGTTCCACGTCATTACCACTTGCTATGTATAAACAGGACTTCCTCATATTCCCCCTGCATTTTTTCCCCCAGAACTTGCAATCTGTTTCCCTGACTTCTGGTAGCATTTGTTAATGGGAACAGTTTTTCCTTGTCTAATGTATCTAAGCCTGTCATAATCTGGTACACTTCTATTAAATCTCCCCTCAATCTCCGTTGTTCGAAGGAGAACAGACCCAGCTCTTCCAACCTAACCTCGTAACTAAAATCCTCCATCCCTGGAACCATTCGGATAAATCTCCTCTGCACCCTCTCAAGGACCCTCACATACTTCCTGAAATGCTGTGACCAGAACTAGATGCAGTACTCCAGTTGAGGCCAAAACATAGCATTATAGAGATTCACGATAATTGTACTGAGTCGTTCTATTTATAAAGCCCAAGATTCCATGTGCTTTACTCACCATTCTCTCAATACATCTTGCCAGCTTCAAAGATCTATGCACCTGCAATCCCAGGTCCTTCTGTTCCTGCACATTCTTTAGAACTATGCCATTACATCTAATTTGCCTCTCCCTAATCCTTCTGCCAAAATGCATCACCTCACACTTGTCAGTATAAACTTCCATCTGCCACCTTTCTGTCCATTATGCTAGCCTATCTATGTCCTTTTGCTGACTGTTCATATCATGCTCACTGTTTGCTGCAGCTCCAGGTTTGGTGTCATGAGCAAATGTTGATATTCTACTTTGTATTCCACGATTCAAGTCATTTATATAAAGTAAAAAAAAAACAGTGGTCCCAGCACTGACCGTTGGGGAACACCTCTGTCTACTATCCTCCAGTTTGAAAAACAACCATTTCCTTTGACTGGCTGTTTTCAGTCCGTAAGCCGCTATTTTATCAATTGGACACAGACCCCCCTGTTCCATGAGCCACAATTGTGTTAGCAAACCTTTAATGTGGTACCTTGTCAAATATTTTCTTAAAATCCGACTAAACAGCATTCAACACATTCCCTTCATCAACCTTCCCTGCTACTTCATCAAAAAATTCATTAAAATTAGGCATGCATGATCTGTCTTTTACAAATCCATGCTGACTATCCTTAATTAACTTGAACCTCTCCAAGTGTAAATTGATATTTTCCCTGACTATTGTTTCGAAAATCTTACCCACCACTGATGTTAAACTAACTGGCCTGTAGTTGCTCGTACTGTCCTTACACATTTCTTCAATAAGGATGTCACATTTTCCACTCTCCAATTCTCTGGCACCTTCTATCCTGACTCAAATTTCCAGGACTTGTGGAAAGACCGTTACCCATCTTGGACTGAGTCTGAAGAGACGTTTCTCCAACAGACGCTGATTTTGACCTTGAGCGACAATTCAAATTTCCACTTCCTCAGAGATGTCTCTTTGTCTCTGCCTTAGATCTGACCTCGGACATTTTCTTGCACGGGTTTCTGGCATGATTTCTGTTTGAGTAACTATTGGTGCTCAACTCATAACCAAACTATCTGAATCATTCGACTCATTTGATTTTTCCCAACTTCCTTCTTTTTTGTGAACCTCTGAAGGTAAAACATGATCTATATGTACAAACCTAACCTTTCCACAACCAAACATCTTAACTAAATACGTGCGAGGACCACATCTTCTACCACTATCACTGGTCGCCACTTCAACCACTTGTGATGATGATTCTTCAATCTATCCTTCTGGTTCAACTTCTGACTTCTTTCTCCCACTCTAGCTCTCTCATGACTCTCTTTCTGTCTTGATTGTTTCTCTTCTACTAACAGTGTTAAATGTGGCTTCAGCAATGAAAACCTCGTTCTAGGCTGCCAGCTAAGAAACAATTCAGCTGGCGTTATGCTGGTAGCAGTGTGAGGGGTGTTACAATAGATAAACAGAAAGTTCAGCAGTCTGTGATCCAATGATAACTGACTTTTGTTCAGATTGGTATCCAGCATTTGCTTGACAAGAGCATGCTTAACAATCTGCACTGTGCGCTCTGCTGCTCCTTTGGAAGCAGGATGATACAGTGGAACTGTACTGTGTTTTACACCATTTGTTCTCATGAATTGTACAAACTCTTCTGAACAAAACTGAGATCTGTTTTCAGACACAGTTTCCTCTGGGAATCCATAAGCAGAAAACAAACTACACAAAATGTCTGGAGCTTTGCTAGTTGTTCCTCGATTTATGGGAAACCCCTCAACCCACTTCGAATGTCTCTTTCTCAATGAGCATCTGTTGTTCTTCTAATTCTGTGAAATCTATGTGCAGCCTCTGCCACTCTCTTGCTGGAAATTTCCATGGCTGAAAAGGTACCGATGGCGGCTTCCTTTCTACTGCTTGGCATGTTCCAGATGATTTCGTTATGTTTCCAATGTCTTTCTCTAACTCTGGCCACAAAAGATATCTCCTCACTAGACTCTTCGTCAAACACATCCCTAAGTGATCTTCACGAAGATCACATCGCAACTGCAATATGTACTTTCCAGGGATTACAACTCTAGCTCCCCACAGGACATAAATTTGATCAACCGACAACTCATTCTTATGCATAAAAAATGGCCTGAATTCTAAATCCAGTATCTGTGTTTCCCACCCATTTGTGTTATATTTGTACACCTTTGCCAATCGGAGCCCCTACGAGTTGTTCGACCAATGTCATCTGCTGTGACTGGAAACTCGTCTTCGTCTGAAGCCCACATCCCAGGAACGAGTAAAAAAAAAACTGATCTGTATGGAGAGGAATCACATGCTAGTTTAATCTCTTTGAACACATCGTAATGCACAAGCATCACACGCTCTACAAGTTGACTTTTATATCATTTGAATGCCTCATCACCCTCCTTTGTCCTATTCCACGGAAACCCTTCCTCAAGAGTTCATTCAATGGATGCAATAATGTTGCCAGATGTGGTATTAATTTACCGCAGTAATTTATGAGGTTCAAAAAAGATCTGAGATCAGATGTGTTCTGAGGGTGTGGCGCATTTCTAATTACTTGAACCTTACCCTTGGTAGCATGTAACCCATTCTTGTCTCCCTTGTGACCCAAGTGCATTACAGAATTTTGAAACATTTCACATTTGTGTTCTGTCATCCGAACTCCATGCTTTTCCAAGCATTGGAACACCTCTTTCATCTGCCGTCATAGGTTTGCTTGTTTGGAGCACGAATATGTTTGTCATCCAAATAACACACTACCACCTCCACAATGTGATATGACTTTCACCTCAATACGAAAAAGCTCGCTCATATTTAACTGAAGTGCTGATAACCAGTTTCTTCCAAACAAGGCTGGTTTTTCACCTTTCACAACAATGATGGGCAATTTTGCACATTGCTCATTGTATGTGACCGCAACCAATACACTTCCAATTTGGGAAATATTCTCTCCTCCACAACTGTGTAACTCTACTCATGATTTTTCCAGCGGATGTTGACTCAACTTTTCACAATACAGCGATTCTGAAATTATGCTAACTGATGCACCTGTGTTGATCTCCATGTTGTATTTAGTCGTTTGTGGGACGTGGGCATCGCTGGCAAGGCCATCATTCATTGCCCTTCCCTAATTGCCCTTGAGAAGGTGGTGATGGTGGTGAGCTTCCTTCTTGAACTGCTGCAGTCGTTGAGATGTAGGTACACCAACAGTGCTGTTGGAAGGGAGTTCCAGGATTTTGACCAAGTGGCAGTGAAGCAATGGTGACATAGTTGCAAATCAGGATGGTGTGTCGATTGGAAGAAAACTTGCAGGCGGTGGTGTCCCCATGCATTTGCTGTCCTTGTCTTTCTAGGTGGTACAGGTCACGGGTTTGGAAGGTGCTGTCGAAGGAGCCTTCATGAGTTGCTGCAGTTTATTGGAGCTTCATCCAACGATACTTGGACCACGATGCTCTGTGAATTTTCATTGGACATCCTTGTGCTTCTGATCACATGCATCTCAAATGATACCTCATCAACCTGCTGCTGTTTGACAACCGAATGCAGTAAATGATGTTTCCTCCTGCCTGTGTTTTCACCGATGACCTTCTTGCGACATGCCTTGGCAAGATAACACTTCTTCTTGCAGCTATAGCACTCTGCCTTCACAACGGGACAATTCTGGGCTCAATGTTGGCCTCAACACCCCTAACAGGATTTTATTTAACCACTGCTACTACCCTGATGGCCTCCTCCCGTTTTCTTACTAGCAACACCCACATGACCACCACCAGTTGCCATCACTGGGACCTTCTGCTTACTCATCTGCAGCTTATTTACTTCAGCAGATGACTGACAGTTGTTAACTCTCACTTCTCTCGAGTGAAATTCAGCCATGTCCATGGACAGTGCTGTTTGGAAAACTATGTCAAAACTCACCTTTGGCAATGTCATCAACTTACTGTGAATGTGCTCACCTTTTAATCTGCAACCAAATCTGTCACACAACACACACTCTTGAAATTCTCCAAAATTGCAATGAAGTGACAGCTTTTGGAAGGCCACAATAAACTCCCCAATGTCCTCATTGGGCAGCTGATTCCTTGTTCCAAACTGATAGATTTCTGCAATCTTCAATGGTTTCGGATTGTAATGCTGCTCAAGCTGAATCAAAATGTCCTTCAGCGGCGTGTCCTTTGGTTCTGCTGGGGTGAGAAAAGTATTGAGCATCTCATACATTCCGGGCCTGCTTCAGTCAAAAATATCCCTCTGTCTTTTCCCACACTGCCTGGTTGACAGCTACATTATCAGGATCTTCGAGCGTATTGTTAACAGTGAAAAACATCTCTATCCACTCCACATACACACTGAATGACTCTCAGTCATGGTCATATTCCCTCAGTCACCCAATAATTCCCTGAGCCACAGCCATCTTGGAAGGTCAGTCCAATAATTTAATTACAATCCGACCACAATCCGACCATTAATTTGTGAGCATTAATTTGGGCTTCCAATGGCAGGACGGCTACCCAGCATTCCCAGCGATAGTGAATATGCCCTATTCATTCGACAGTAGCAAAGCGCGCAGGTGCAGTACTGGTCTGTTTTTCGAGCATGCGCCATGTCAGTGTGATCACAGCTGTGTGAGTTCTCCGGGGGACGCATTTGCAGCGGGTAAGAGTTGATGGGGCGCAGAGGAGCCGGTGGGCGGCCGGGGAGGCTTCAGAAACACCTGGTGTAGGCCTCAAGCCCCGAATAAGAAGCTCCAGTTCCGACATTTGCGGCTCCTGGGTTATCCCTGGGTTGCCCAGGTTAACGGCTGCCACCTCTGCAAAGGAAGCCGGGAGAGTTAGACGCCGCCATCTTGAGCAGAGAGAGGCGCGCATGCGTTGCCATCTTATTGCCGGCACTGAGAGTGGGCGGGGCTTCTGGGTTCCCGTGACGAGGAGGGAAAATCATTGACTCATTGATTTGTTTCTCACTCAGCAAACAGGGGCTGGAGAACTGAACCCAGCCAGAGTAGAGGGAGGGAGAAAACTGTCAGCGGAGGAAAGAAATGGTGCAGATGATGCCATGGGTTTGGATTTCAGCACAAGGAGGAGGGAGAGCTGTGAGATGGGGATTTACAGCTTTGGGGAACAAAAGAGGAAAAATTCCAGCTTTGAAGCTAGAATTGTCTGCTCTGAATTTCTATCCTGTACTTAGAGTGATGACCTTTATAACCTCCTTTATAACAGTGTATTAGAAGAGAAGGATTTGTCGACGGGGAAACTCAAACCAATCATCACATCAAGATCTGAAAGAATCATTCAATTCATCAGCACCTGAATATCATCGGCCTTTGAATGTGGAATAAGAAATGTTTGTTCTGTCTGTGGGAAAAGATTTCAAACATCAGTGTGACTGTTAAAACAGCAAGGCACACACACCCGAGTGAGAGTGTTCCAGTGCACTGACTGTGACTGAGCTTTCACCAGTTACACAGCCTGAAAAATCATTGCACCAGTCACAGAGGGGAGAAAACATACACGTGTTCTGTGTGTAGATGAGGCTTCAACTGATCATCCAACTTGGAGAGACACAAGGACATCTGCACCACGGAGAAACCTTGAAAATGTGGGGACTGTAGGAAGGGATTCAATTACCCATCTGAACTCAAGACTCATCGACGCAGTCACACTGGGGAAAAGCCGTTCACCTGCCCTGTGTGTGGGAAGGGATTCGATCAGTCATCCCACCTGCTGTCACGCCAACGAGTTCACACAGAGGAGAGACCATTCACCTGTTCCATGTGTGGGAAGGGATTCACTCACTCATCTAACCTCACTGAACACCAGCGGCTTCACATTGGGGAGAGACAGTTCACCTGCAATGAATGTGGGAAGGGATTCACTTGTTAACCACCTCAATGCACACCAACTTCTTCACACTGATAAGAACCTTTTAAATGTTCTGACTGTGAGAAGAGCTTGAAAAGGAAAAATCATCTGATGCAGCACCAGCGAGTTCACACTGGGGAGAGACCTTTCACCTGCTCCATGTGTGGGAGGGGATTCACTCACTCAATCAACTTGTTGCGACAGCAGCGAGTTCACATGGGGCAGAGGCCGTTCAGTTGCTCTGAGTGGGGGAGGGGATTCACTCAGTCAATCAACCTGCTGAGACACCAGCGAGTTCACAAGTGACTGCAGGGTTTGGATTCTGCTGTTATTGCTGCTGTTAATCACATCTAGGACTGAACCATTTTCATTCTGATAGTTGGGGTTTGTTTCTGCTGATGTTGATTATCCCAGTAACTGGGCTGAAGTTTAATATTTGGATATATCTTCAAGAAATATTAATTTCGTCAAGGTAAGTGGAGACTAAATGATGAGCCAGGATCTAACTGAAATGTGCAGCAGGTTTGAGGGGCTGAATAGCCTGCTCCCGTTCTATATGTACTTTTTCCCCAGACTTCCCCCACTCTCTAACTCTGCTCACCTGCTTGTTTCCAGTTGCAGTGCCTTCTCCCCAGTTCTCCCATGACTTTCCATTCATCAGTTGTGTTTCAGTCCAAGTCTATTCGGGACATAGAAACAGGAATCGGCCTTTTAGCCTCTCGAGTCTGTTCTGCTATTCAATGAGATCATGGCCGATCTATGACTTTACTTCATTATACCCAAATATTATTTTAATACTGGCTTCCCCAGATGGTTGCAATGGGATTTAAAAATGCCTTTCATTTACACTGTACCTTTAAAGTAGGAGAGTGTCTGAAGGTGCATCTCAGAACATAAACGGAAAAATCAGACAAAAATTGACACTGAGCCAAAGAAGGGTAATTAGAAGGACTGACTAAAAGCTTGGTCAAAAGCGTAGGTTTTTAGTAGGGTCTTAAAGGAGGAGAGATGTGGACTGGCAGAAAGGTGTGAGGATGAAATTCCAGAGCTTCGGGCCGGAGACTGAAGGCACAGGCAATGGGACAGAAAGACAGTGAGGGGTGTGTAAGAGGTCAGAGTTGGAGGAATGCAGAGTTTTCTGAGGGTTGTCCGGCTGGAGGAGATTACAGATATAGGGAGGGGTGAGGCCTTGAAGAGATTTGCGATAAGAATTTTAAAATGGAGACATTAGAGACCTGGAGCCATTGTAGATCAGTGAGCTCAGTAATGATGGATGAGTGGAAATTTGTGATACTTGGAGTAAACAGCAGCAGAGTTTGAATGAGCTGCAGTTTATGCAGGGTTGGGGGTCAATCAGAAGAGCATTAGAATGGACAAGCAGTCTGACAACACAGAAACACTGGATTGGTCAAGAGAGGTGGTGGTGATGTTGAGATGAGTGACATCAGCACACATGTGGAACCTGATGTCATGTCTTTGGATGATGTCACTGAGGGGC
Organism: Heterodontus francisci; assembly: GCF_036365525.1. Taxonomy (NCBI): domain Eukaryota; kingdom Metazoa; phylum Chordata; class Chondrichthyes; order Heterodontiformes; family Heterodontidae; genus Heterodontus; species Heterodontus francisci. The sequence goes on along the minus strand of NC_090404.1, from coordinate 37,048,563 downwards.
AGCTGATAGATGGGGGATAGAGGCGGCCATCGATAGATCCTTGAGAAACTCCAAAGGTAATGGGGTGAGAAGAGAAACCATTGCTCGAGATTCTTTGGCTATGATTGGATAGGTCTGAATGGAGCCAAGGGAGGGGAGATCGTGGCTGACTAATTTGATTGAGTTTTTTGAGGAAGTGACGAAGATGATTGATGAAGGAATGGCAGTGGATGTTATCTATATGGACTTTAGTAAAGGCTTTGACAAGGTCCCGCATGGCAGACTGGTACAAAAGATGAAGTCACATGGGATCAGAGCTGAGCCAGCAAGATGAAAACAGAACTGGCTCGGTCATAGAAGACAGAGGGTAACAGTGGATGGGTGTTTTTCTGAATGGATAGATGTGACTAGTGGTGTTCCGCAGGGATTAGTGATGGGACCTTTGCTGTTTGTAGTATATATAAATGATTTGGAGGAAAATGTAGCTGGTCTGATTAGTAAGTTTGCGGACGACACAAAGGTTGGTGGAGTTGTGGATAATGATGAGGATTGTCAGAGGATACAGCAGGATATAGATTGGCACCTTGGTAAGTGACGTGCAAAAATCAGTAGGTATATAAATTAATAAAAACTAAACATTTAACAGACATTGACAATCCAGAAACTTGACGATAAGTGCGGTCATTTTTCTTACTTTGTGCTGCGTTGATCACCTGAATGAAGCAGATAGCTTAACCAGGTGCACGACAGCTTCTCCAGATAATCTTAAGCAATGTCAAACCACACATTGAAAAAAGCTGGCCAGAGTTATACTCCCTGCTTTGCATCACTAAGGTGCAAAAACCGGCTTCACAGTTCCTCAAGGTTTACAGTGTGACTGGGGCAGTTGACAGTGAAAGTGGAGATGAACAATGAATGGAATTCAGCCATACACCTGAGCAAACCGATAAGTGGAAATTCCAGATCACTTCAGTTGCTGCAATGCACAGGACATATGAAGTTTATACAACTCATGCTCACTGCAGGATATTCACATTCAGTAACCAGTTTGTGCAGGGTTTTCAGAAATTACTTTGTATGTTCAGAGCAGTGTGTGTCTAAACATACAAATTAGGAGCAGGAGTCGGCCACTCAGCCCTTCAAGCCTGCTCTGTCATTCAATAAGTTCATGTCTGAAATGATTACTCCACATTTCCAACTACCCCCGATAACCTTCCACCTCCTTGCTTTTCAAGAATCTATCTACCTCTGTCTTCAAAATATTCAAATGTAAATGGAAGTAAGTTTCAAATTCCTATTGACAGACCAATGTTTTTGCTGCAGACCAGCGACTTGCCATCTACTGATCCTGCACCATTAATCTTAAGCCATGTCAAATGAGCTGTGTCAGTTCTCAGGTGGTCTCTGCTAAGATATCCCATGAAGGCAAAAACAAACATTGGGAATTGGTCTGTGTCCTTTTTGGAAATTTACAGAACACTAACACACAGACGTTGTGGAGGAGTATGCAGAACCACCCACTTACCATCTTGCTTCAAGTTCATTTCCACCAACTATAAAAAATAAACAAAACTTAAAAACAGGTAAAAAGACCACCGAGCAGTTTTGTATTTGGTCAACTTTAAAAAAAGAACATCAGAACTGATTGCTTTAATTTTTGTCAAAGCCGGTCACGGCCAGAAAGGGAGAACCTATTGGTGGATTTCCAAAATCCCAATGTTGAAATCTGCTGTTTCATGGACATTTCTCAGCCCTGAGTTACTTGTGAACTCGCTGGTGTGTCAGCCAGTTGGATGAAGTAGTGAATCTCTTCTCACACTCTGAGCAGGTGAACGGCCTCTCCCCAGTGTGAACTCGCTGGTGTGTCAGCCGGTTGGATGAAGTAGTGAATCTCTTCTCACACTCAGAGCAGGAGAATGCCCTCTCTCGAGTGAGAGCTCGTTGGTGTGTCAGAAGATGGAATGAAGTAGTGAATCCCCTACTGTGTTCTGAACAGGTGAACGGCCTCTCCCCATTGTGAACTCGCTGGTGTCTGAGCAGGTGGGATGAAGTAATGAATCCTTTCCCACACACAGAGCAGATGAACGGTCTCTCTGCAGTGTGACTGCGCTGGTGCACAGTGAGTTCAGATGATTGCTTGAACCCAGCCCTGCAATAAGAACACCTGAACGGTCTCTCCTCAGTGTGAACACGTTGATGGGACATCAGTTCAGTAGAACATTTATAGCAATTCCCACAATCTGGACATTTAAAAGGTCTCTCCCCAGTATGAACTCGCTGGTGTTTCAGCAGGTAGGATGACTGAGTGAATCCCTTCCCACACTCAGAGCAGGTGAACAGCCTCTCCAGAGTGTGACTGCATGGATGGGTTTCCAGCTCAAATGGATGATTCAATCCTTTCCACAGTTCCCATATTTACATAGTTTCTTCCCAGTGTGACTGCACTTGTGTTTCAACAGGCCCGATGATCGGCTGAAACCTCTTCCACACACAGAACACGTGTACAGTTTCTCCCCACTGTGATCAGTGCTTTTCCCTTCCATGTTCAAAATCCAGTGATATTTGGGTTACGATAAATTGAGCAACTCCTTCAGAACCCGATCAAATGTTTGCTTTGCATTTCACAACTGCAAATCCTCCTCTTCTAAAACCCTGTGAAATTGCTTGAAAACGGAAAAAATGTCTGTGAGAGAAGCCACAAAAACACAAAGGCAGGTTGTGAAATGGAGCTGAATGAATTTAGTAATTCATGGGACTGGCACGAGGAAAAAGTGACCATGAAAGCTGCTGGATTGATGTACAACCCCAACTGGTTCACCAATGTCCTTCAGGGAAGGGAACCTGCCAACTCGTCTGGACCTACACAAGACTCTGCCCTCTATAGGTGGAAGGAGGGAGAGGAGAAAAAAGAGAGGGAGGGACGAGAGGTGGGTGATTTTATGTATGGCCAATTGGACCAGAACTTTGAACAGAACCTCCCAAGCCCTCAACTTCCATCATCTAGAAGGACCAGGGTAGCAGGTGTATGTGAAGATCATCACCTCAAAGTTGTCCTCCAAGTCACACACCATCCTGACTGTCTGACATCCAGTACTGGATGAACAGACATTTTCTCCAATTAAAGATTGGGAAGTCTTCACTTCCTGCCATGAACTTCACTCCCTCGGCACCAACTTTATCCTTCTCCCTGGCAACTGTCTGAGGCTAAACCAGACCATTCATAACCTTAGTATCATATTTGACCCCAAGATGAGCTTCCAACTGCATATCAGCACCATCACTCAGACTGCCTAGTTCCACCTCAGTAACATCGCCAGACTTCACTACTGTCTCAGCTCATCTGCCTCTGAAACTTACATCCATGTATTTGTTACCTCTCAACTTGACTATTCTAACACATTCCTGGCCAGCATCCCACATTCTACCCTCCATAAACTTTAGATCATCCAAAACTCTGCTGCCTGTGTCCTTACTCGAACCACGTCCTGTTCACCCATCACAACTGTGCTCACTGGCCGACACAGGCTCCCAGTTAAATAGCACCTCAATTTTAAAATCCTCATGTTTGCTTTCAAATCTCTCCATACCCTCACGCCTCACTATCTCTATCATCTCCTCCAGCTCTAGCAGACAGAGTTTCGAAACACTATGGAACACAACTCCAGTGAAACATCCTCGGAGGAAAAGGGGGTGTCGTGTGTGAGACAACTCACAAGGACCTTGTCCGCCGCCATCACTCACACTGCTCGGCATTGCGCTTCCGCGAAAAGCAGTTCGGCACTGTGCATGCCTGGACTCCAATGCCGTGAACCGTGAACATTTTTTTTTAACGCCGATAATGTTGGGTTGAAGCCCCGCCATTGAACTTCCCAATGTAAGCGCTGGAAGGGAGTGGGAGAGTCATTGAAAATGACGAGTCAAAGGGCATCGGAGGGAGCGGGGAAGATAAGCTGTGATTGAGCATGAAACTGAATGCGGTAATTGAAGCGGCGATCATGGGAGGGAGCAGGGACCTGAATGCGACCATTGAGGCGGTTTGGATTTAATTCGTGTTTTGTGTCAAATTCAGCTGCGCCATCTTTACTCCTGGCAGCTGCCTGAGGCACAGTGACGTTTCAGTCGATGAGGCTGCATTTGCGCATGTACCATTGATGCAGCACCTATTTGGTTACGTTGCCAGCAAACGCGTCGTTAATATATGTTCGTTGTTTCATACCATTTTATTTTTCTGAGTATGAAACATGAACTTCCCGTCCATTCTCCGACTGGTAAATGGCAGCCTATACTGCCCAGAATGCACCGCGCGCAAAACTACGGGCTATCTCCACCCCAAGAACCGCAACACGCAGGCGTCAGAAGGCTCCGCCCCACGGAGTCCGCTTGTCTGCGTGGTGCGGCTCCCGGAAGCTGAGCGCAGCCTCGGGAACACGGAGTGACAACGGCCCTCAGGCCCCGAATCAGAGCCGCCGGACGTGCGGCGAGAGCCCCGGGGGCCAGAGGGGCCGCATTTAAGTGATGGTGCAGCGACTTCTGTATCCGAGCCGCCATTTCCCGGTTTCTTCTCCCGTGTCCACCGAGTCAGGAAGTCTGTGAGTTGATTGGCTGGTAAGTTTTGGAACTTTGTTTCCCTTTCTCCAAAGTTAGGAAGTTTGTCCAAGGAGCTGGAAATTAAACATTCCAGTTTTCATCAGAATAAGGGGCAGCTTCCTGAGATTTAACTGACCAATAGAAGGGAAGTAAGTAGCCGGTGAGTCGTCTTTTATTTTTAAGTATTGAGGTTTATTATTTATTTATTTAGAGATACAGCACTGAAACAGGCCCTTCTACCCACCGAGTCTGTGCCGACCATCAACCAGCCATTTATGTTAATCCTACATTAATCCCATATTCCTACCACATCCCCTCAATTCCCCTACCACCTACCTGCACGAGGGGCAATTTACAATCGCCAATTTACCTATCAACCTGCAAATCGTTGGCTGTGGGAGGAAACCGGAGCACCCAGCAGAAACCCACGCGGTCACAGGGAGAACTTGCAAACTCCGCACAGACAGTACCCAGAATCGGTGGAGCTGTGAGGCTGTGGTGCTAACCACTGCGCTGCTAGTAGTAGCAAGTTTATTATCTAATAGCTAGAGCAATTGCAGGGCTGCTCCAACCTCTGCAGTGCACATCCTGTGTAATAGAAAATAGAAAACATAAAACATGGCAGGCTATAAATAAAGAGTGGGGCTCGAGGCCCTTACTTACCTGGGAGCGGAGTGGTGACTAGCGGACCTGTGAGGAAGCTGACCCGGAGCGGCGACAGGCTGTAAAAGAGCGGGGCTCGAGGCCCTTACTTACCTGGTAGCGGAGCGGTGACTAGCAGATCTGCGAGGAAGCTGATCCAGAGCGGCGACAGGCTCCCTGTGTCTCTCGGCGTGCGCTGAGACTCGAAAGAGGGAAAAAAAGACTTGGAGTGTTATCACGGGAAATTTTCAAGGTGACGGAAAGCGTCATAGACGGGAGTTTTAGAGAAGTGGTTACACCCAAAGTGCAGACAGATAGATGGGTGACCGCTAGAAGGGGCAGGTAGTCAGTGCAGGAATCCACTGTGGCTATTCCCTTCTCTAACAAGTATACCGTTTTGGATACTGTTGGGGGGGATGGCCTATCAGGAGAGAACAGCAGCAGCCAGAGCAGTGGCACCACGGTTGGCACTGTTGTTCAGCAGGGAGGGACAAAGTGCAGAAGAGCAATAGTTATAGGGGACTCTATAGTCCGGGGCACAGATAGGCACTTCTGTGGAAGTGAAAGAGACTCCAGGAAGGTATGTTGCCTCCCTGGTGCCAGGGTCAAGGATGTCTCTGAATGGACAGAGGGCATTCTGAAGGGGGAGGGTGAGCAGCCAGAGGTGGTGGTACACTTCGGTACCAATGACATAGGCAGGAAGAGTGGTGAGGTCCTGCAGGCGGAGTTTAGGGAGTTAGGTGGTAAGTTTTAGAAAAAACAGGACCTTTAGGGTTGTAATCTCTGGATTACTCCCTGTGCCACTTGCCAGTGAGGCTAGAAATCGGAAGATAGTGCAGCTAAACACATGGCTGAGCAGCTGGTGTTGAAGGGAGCGTTTCAGATATCTGGACCATTGGGCTCTCTTCAGGGACAGATGGGCCCTGTACAAGAAGGACGGGTTGCATCTAAACTGGAAGGGCACTGTTATCCTGGCTGCAAGGTTTGCTAGCGTCATTCGGGAGGGTTTAAACTAGTGTGGCGGGGGGTTGGGAACCAGAGCAGTAGGACAGCTAGTGAAGTAAATGAGGAGGACATAGTAAATAAGGCCAGTAGGACTAAGAGGAAGAGCAGGCAGGGAGATGTTGCTGAGCACAGCGGGACTGGTGGTCTGAAGTGCATTTGTTTCAATGCGAGAAGTATAACGGGTAAGGCAGATGAACTTAGAGCTTGGATTAGTACTTGGAAATATGATGTTGTTGCGATAACAGAGACTTGGTTGAGGGAAGGGCAGGATTGGCAGCTAAATGTTCCAGGCTTTAGAAGCTTCAGGTGGGATAGAGGGGGATGTAGAAGGGGTGGGGGAGTTGCATTACTGGTTAAGGAGAATATCACAGCTGTACTGCGGGAGGACACCTCAGAGAGGTCATGCAGCGAGGCAATATGGGTGGAGCTCAGGAATAGGAAGGGTGCAGTCATGATGTTGGGGGTTTACTACAGGCCTCCCAACAGCCAGCGGGAGGTAGAGGAGCAGATATGTAGACAGATTTTGGAAAGATGGAAAGGTAACAGGGTTGTAGTGGTGGGTGATTTTAACTTCCCCAATATTGACTGGGAGTCACTTAGTGCTTGGGGCTTGGATGGGGCAGAATTTGTGAGGAGCATCCAGGAGGGCTTCTTGAAACAGTATGTAGATAGTCCAACTAGGGATGGGGCCATTCTGGACCTGGCATTGGGGAATGAGCCCGGCCAGTTGGTCGAAGTTTCAGTGCGGGAGCATTTCGGGAGCAGTGACCATAATCCCACAAGTTTTAAGGTACTTATGGTTAAGGATAAGAGTAGTCCTCGGGTGAAGGTGCTAAATTGGGGGAAGGCTAATTATAACAACATTAGGCAGGAACTGACAAATTTAGATTGGGGGCGGCTGTTTGAGGGTAAATCAACATCTGACATGTGGGAGTCTTTCAAACGGCAGCTGATTAGAATCCAGGACCAGCATGTTCCTGTGAGGAAGAAAGACAAGTTTGGCAAGTTTCGGGAAGCTTGGATAACACGGGATATTGTGAGCCCAGTCAAAAAGAAAAAGGAAGCATTTGTAAGGGCTGGAAGGCTAGGAACAGATGAAGCACTTGAGGAATATAAAGACAGTAGAAAGGAACTTAAGCAAGGAGTTAGGAGGGCTAAAAAGGGTCATGAAAAGTCATTGGCAAACAGGATTAAGGAAAATCCCAAGGCTTTTTATCCGTATATAAAGAGCAAGAGGGTAACCAGGGAAAGGGTTGGCCCACTCAAGGACAGAGATGGGAATCTATGCGTGGAGCCAGAGGAAATGGGCGAGGTACTAAATGATTACTTTGCATCAGTATTCACCAAGGAGAAGGACTTGGTGGATGATGAGCCTTGGGAAGGGAGTACAGATAGTCTCAGTCATCTCATTATCAAAAAGGAGGAGGTGTTGGGTGTCTTGCAAAGCATTAAGGTAGATAAGTCCCCAGGGCCTGGTGGGATCTACCCTAGAATACTGAGGGAGGCAAGGGAAGAAATTGCTGGGGCCTTGACAGAAATCTTTGCATCCTCATTGGCTGCAGGTGAGGTCCCAGAGGACTGGAGAATAGCCAATGTTGTTCCTTTGTTTAAGAAGGGTGGCAAGGATAATCCAGGAAATTATAGGCCGGTGAGCCTTGCGTCAGTGGTAGGGAAGCTATTGGAGAGGATTCTTCAGGACAGGATTTACTCCCATTTGGAAACAAACTAACTTATTAGCGAGAGTCAGCATGGTTTTGTGAAGGGGAGGTCGTGTCTTACTAATTTGATTGAGTTTTTTGAGGAAGTGATGAAGATGATTGTTGAGGGAAAGGCGGTGGATGTTGTCTATATGGACTTTAGGAAAGCCTTTGACAAGGTCCCGCATGGCAGACTGGTGCAAAAGATGAAGTCACACGGGATCAGGGGTGAGCTGGCAAGATGGATAAAGAACTGGCTCGGTCACAGAAGACAGAGGGTAACAGTGGATGGGTGTTTTTCTGAATGGAGGGATGTGACTAGTGGTGTTCCGCAGGGATCAGTGCTGGGAACTTTGCTGTTTGTAGTATATATAAATGATTTGGAGGAAAATGTAGCTGGTCTGATTAGTAAGTTTGCGGACGACACAAAGGTTGGTGGAGTTGAGGATGATGATGAGGATTGTCAGAGGATACAGCAGGATATAGATCAGTTGGAGACTTGGGCGGAGAAATGGCAGGTGGTGTTTAATCCGGACAAATGTGAGGTAATGCATTTTGGAAGGTCTAATGCAGGTGGGAGGTATACAGTAAATGGCAGAACCCTTAGAAGTATTGACAGGCAGAGAGATCTGGGCGTACAGGTCCACAGGTCACTGAAAGTGGCAACGCAGGTGGATAAGGCAGTCAAGAAGGCATTCGGCATGCTTGTCTTCATCGGTCGGGGCATCGTGTATAAAAATTGGCAAGTCATGTTGCAGCTGTACAGAACCTTATTTCGGCCACACTTAGAATATTGTGTGCAATTCTGGTCGCCACACGACCAGAAGGACGTGGAGGCTTTGGAGAGGGTACAGAGGAGGTTCACCAGGATGTTGCCTGATCTGGAGGGCATTAGCTATGAGGAGAGGTTGGAAAAACTCGGATTGTTTTCACTGGAACGACGGAGGTGGAGGGGCGACATAATAGAGGTTTACAAAGTTATGAGTGGCATTGACAGAGTGGATAGTCAGAAGCTTTTTCTCAGGGTGGAAGAGTCAGTTACTAGGGGACATAGGTTTAAGGTGCAAGGGGCAAAGTTTAGAGGGGATGTGCGAGGCAAGTTTTTTACAGTGAGGGTGGTGAGTGCCTGGAACTTGCTGCCAGGGGAGGTGGTGGAAGCAGATACGATAGCGATGTCTGAGAGACATCTTGACAAATATATGAATAGGAAGGAAATAGAGGGATATGGGCCCCGGAAGTGCAGAAGTTGTTAGTTTCGGCAGGCATCAAGATCGGCGCAGGCTTGGAGGGCCGAATGGCCTGTTCCTGTGCTGAACTGTTCTTTGTTCTCTTTGTGCTTTGTTCCAAACACGTGACCTGTTCCTCTTCGAAGGACAAAGACAACAGATACATTGGGACATCACCACCTGCAAGTTCCCCTCCAAGTCACTCACTATCCTGACTTGGAACTAAATCACAATTCTTTGTTTGTGATTGGTTGGTTAAGTAACAACTGTTAGTCAATTTAATTAGCTTTAAAAAAATAAGGGGAAAGTTGTTTTTTGTTTGAAAAAAGACCTCGAGTGATAAAGTGAGTACTAAGAGTGTGTTTTTTTTCAATTCGAGTAATTTAGATTGTCGTGGGTAGTGTTTGGAGTGGAACAAGCCTCTCGTGTAATTAATATCTTTTAAAGGGAGTAACTAATTAATCTAAAGGTAAGTCATGGCAGGAGAGCTCAGCCCCGTGATATGCTCCTCCTGCGCTATATAGGAAATCAGGGATGCTTCCAGTGTCCCTGACGACCATGTGTGCAGGAAGTGGATCCAGCTGCAGCTACTGACTACCCGCATTATGGAGCTGGAGCTGCGGGTGGATTCACTGTGGAGCATCCGCGATGCTGAGGATGTCGTGGCTAGCACGTTTAGAGAGGTGGTCACACCACAGGTAATGGCTGCACAGGCAGAAATGAGATGGGTGACCACCAGATGGAGTATTAGGCGCAGGCAGGTAGTGCAGGAGTCCCCTGTGGCCATCCCCCTCTCAAACAGATAGACCACTTTGGATACTGTTGGGGGGAATGACCTCCCAGCGGAAAGCAGCAACAGCCAAGTTTGTGTTACCACGCATGGCTCTGTTGCACAGCAGGGGAGGAAAAGGACTGGAAGAACGATACTGATAATGGATTCTATCGTAAGGGAAACAGATAGGCATTTCTGTTGCCACAAACATGACTCCAGGATGGTATGTTGCCTCCCTGGTGCGAGGGTCAAGTTAGTCACGGAGTGGCTGCAGGACATTCTGAAGGGAGGGGGGGGTGGGGTGGTGAATAGTCAGAGGTCGTGGAACACATTGGTACCAACGACGGAGGTAAAAAGAGGATGAAGACCTGAAACAAGAATTTCGGGAGCTCGGTAGCAGATTAAAAAGCAGGACCTCAAAGGTTGTAATCTCTGGATTACTCTAGTGCCACATGCTAGTGAGTATAGGAATAGGAGGATAGAGCAGATGAATGTGTGGCTGAAGAGATGGTGCAGGAGGGAGGGCTTTAGCTTCCTGGATCACTGGGTCTGTTTCTGGCAAAGGTGGGGCCTGTACAAGTTGGACGAACATCCTTGCTGGGAGGTTTACGAGTGCTGTTGGGGGCAGTTTAAACACATTTGGCAGAGGAATGGGATACAGAGTGGAGGTATAGGAGTGGGTGATGCTCAGTCAAATCTCGAAGAGAAACTGAGTCAGTCTGTTAGGCAGAGCAAATATAGACCTGTTAAGGCGCAAGTGACAAATGCAAGGCTGGATTGCATTTATTTTAATGCAAGACAGATGAATTGAGGGCGTTGATTAGCACATGGGATTATGATATTGTTGCGATCACAGAGACATGGTTGAGGGAAGGGCAGGACTGGCAACTCAATATTCCAGGCTATAGAATCTTCAGGTGTGACAGGAGAAGGGATAAAAGAGGAGGTCGCATTGCACTTTTGATTAAGGAGTCAATTACTGCAGTAAGGAGGGATGTTGTCTGACAAGGTTCTTCAAATGAGGCCAGATGAGTAGAACTTGAAAACAAAAAGGGGGCAATCACTTGGCTGGGAGTGTACTGCAGGCCTCCAAACAGTCAGGGAGCGATAGAGGAGCAGATATGTAGGCAAATCGCAGAGGTGTAAAAATAATGGAGTAATAATAGTAGGGGATTTCAACTTACCTGATATCAACTGGTTTGGTCTGAGTGTAAAAGACTTAAAGGGGGCGGAATTCTTAAAATATATACAGGAGACTTTTTTGAGCCAGTACCTAGAAAGTCCAACAAGAAAAGGCGCAGTACTGGACCTAATCCTAGGGAATGATGCTGGACAAGTGGTAGAAGTGTCAGTGGAGGTGCATTTCGGGGATAGTGATCATAACTCTGTAAGAGAAAGACAAAGGCGGGCTGGAAATTAAAGTACTGAATTGGGGGAAGGCTGATTTCAATATGATAAAACAGGATCTGGCCAAAGTGGACTGGGAGCAGCTACCTGAAGGAAAGTCTGCATCAGACCAGTGGGAGTCAAAGAGGAAATAGTGAGGGTTCAGAGGCAACGTGTATCCGTAAAGGTGAAGGGTAGGACCAACAAGTCCAGGGAACCCTGGATGTCAAGGGATATAGAGGATTGGATCAGGAAAATAAAAGGAGGCTTATGGCAGATTCAAAGTGCTGAAAACAGCGGAGGTACTAGAGGAGTATAAAAAGTGTAGCGGGGGTACAAAAAAAAGGAATGAGGAGAGCAAAGAGGAGGCATGAAAAAACGCTGGCAGGCACGATCAAGGAAAATGCGAAGGCATTTTCTAAGTATATTAAGGGCAAGCGGATAAGCAGTGAAAGAGTGGGGCCCATTAGGGACCAAAGTGCAAATCTGTGTGTGGAGCCGGAGGACATAGATGAGGTTTTAAATGATTACTTTACATCTGTTCACTATGGAGAAGGATGATGTAGGTGTAGAGATCAGGGAGGGGGATTGTGATACACTTGAACATTTTAGCATTGAAAGTGAGGAAGTATTAGTTGTTTTAGCGGGCTTATAAGTGGATAAATCCCCAGTCCCAGATGAGATGTATCCCAGGCTGTTATGTGAGGCAAGGGAGGAGATAGCAAGGGCTCTGACATAAATTTTCAGATCCTCTCTGGTCACAGGAGAGGTACCAGAGGACTGGAGGACTACGAATGTGGTGCCATTATCAAGAAGGGTAGCAGGGATAAACCAGGTACTTACAGGCCAGTGAGTCTAACATCAGTGGTTGGGAAAATATTGGAAAAAATTCTGAGGGATAGGATTAATCTCCAGTTGGAGAGGCAGGGATTAATCAGGGATAGCCAACATGGCTTTGTCAGGGGGAGATCGTGTCTAACTAACTTGATTCAATTTTTCAAGGCAGTGACTAGGTGTGTAGATGAGGGGAAAGCAGTTGATGTAGTCTGCATGGACTTCAGTAAGCTTTTGATAAGGTCCCACATGGGAGAGTGGTTAAGAAGGTAAGAGCCCATGGGACCCAGGGCAATTTGGCAAATTGGATCCAAAATTGGCTTAGTGGCAGGAGCCAGAGGGTGATGGTCGAGGGTTGTTTTTGTGATTGGAAGCCTGTGACCAGTGGTGTACAGCAGGGATCGGTACACGGACCCTTGCTGTTTGTAGTGTACATTAATGATTTAGACGTGAATACAGGAGGCATGATAAGTAAATTCGCAGATGACACGAAAATTGATGGTGTTGTAAATAGTGAGGAGGAAAGCCTTAGATTACAGGACGATATCGATGGGCTGGTAAGATGGGCAGAGCAGTGGCAAATGGAATTTAATCCTGAGAAGTGTGAGGTGATGCATTTTGGGAGGACTAACAAGGCAAGGGAATATACAATGGATGGGAGGACCCTAGGAAGTACAGAAGGTCAGAGGGGCCTTGGTGTACTTGTCCATAGATCACTGAAGGCAGCAGCACAGGCAGATAAGGTAGTTTGGAAGGCATATGGGATACTTGCCTTTATCAGCTGAGGCATAGAATATAAGAGCAGGGAGGTTATGGTGGAACTGTATAAAACGCTAGTTAGGCCACAGCTGGAGTACTGTGTACAGTTCTAGGCACCACACTACAGGAAGGATGTGATTGCACTGGAGAGGGTGCAGAGAAGTATCACAAGGATGTTGCCTGGGCTGGAGCATTTCAGGTATGAAGCGAGACTGAAAAGGCTGGGGTTGTTTTCATTAGAGCAGAGAAGGCTGAAGGGGGATATGATTGAGGTATTCAAATTTATGAGGGGCATTGATAGGTTAGATAGGAAGAAACTTTTTCCCTTCTTGGAGGTGTCAATAACCAGGAGACATTGATTTTAAGGTAAGGGGCAGGAGGTTTCGAGGGGATTTGTCGAAAAAAAATTTCACCCAGAGGGTGGTTGGAATCTGAAAAGCACTGCCTGAAGAGGTGGTAGAGGCCGGAACCCTCACAACATTTAACAAGTATTTAGATCAGCACTTGAAACACCAAAGCAGACAAGACTATGGGCCAAGTGCTGGAAAATGGGATTAGAATAGTTAGGTGCTTGATGACCGGCACGGACACGATGGGCCGAAGGGCCTGTTTCTGTGCTGGATAACTCTCTGACTCTATTTACAGCACAGGAGGAGGCCATTCCGCCCATTGTATCTGTTCATCCCACTTTCCAGTTGTTCCGACCTCACAGATTGTCAATATGAAAAATATGAGATATGAATCCCCAGACCACACTAATAAATTACACAAGATTTCACATTTTAAGTCTTTTGTTTTAATAACTAAACTAAAAGAAATCCACAATTAACTGAATAGCACTTTGATTGTAAATTGTGGTGTCAGCTATTTACAAAGATATTTTCTTTACTTATTCAACACTTGACTATCTCACACCACACTGATACATTACACAGTCCTTTTTAATGACAAAAGCCTTTGCAATTACAAGTCCCAAATTCCTGCCAATGGTGGGGCTGCTCCGACCTCTGGAGTGCACATCCTGTGAAATGTGCCAACTCCAGATAACCATTTGTGTAGGAAGTATCATTGGGGGAGGTGGTGACATCGGGGTAATGTCACTGGAACATGGGTTCGAATCCCACCACGGCAGATGGTGAAATTTAAATTCAATTAATAAATCTGCAATTAAAAAGGTTCATGAGATGGGAAATCTGCTGTCCTTACCTGGTCTGGCCGACATGTGACTCCAGATCCACAGCAATGTGGCTGACTCTGAAATGCCCTCTGAAATGGCCGAGCGAGCCTCTCAGTTGTCAAGGGCAGTTTGGGATGGGCAATAAATACTGGCCGAGCCAGCAACACCCACATCACATGAATGAAGATAAAACAAGTTGCAGCAGCTCGAGCTCCGGTTTTCGGAGCATGAACTGCAGCTGGTGTCACTGCGGTGCATCCATGAGGTGAGAGATTTGTGGACAGCACGTTTATAGATATGTTCACCCTGCAGCTTAAGAGAAACAGGCAGGGAGAGAGGCAATGGGTGGCCAACTGACAATCAAGAAGAAACAGGCAGGGAATGCAGGAGAACCCTGAGTGCATCTCACTCTCCAACCAGTATTCAGTTCTGAATACTGATGAAAGTGATGGTTCATCTAAGGAGTGCAGCCAGAGTCAAGGCCATGGCAGCACAGTTGGATCAGCTTCACAGAGGGTCACAAAGCTGACTGAATGAGCAATAGTGATAGGAGATTTGATCGGGGAATACACAGGCGTTGCTGCAGTCGCAGACGTGAATCCAGGCTGGTGTGTGGCCTCCCTCAGGACAATGTACAGCAGGGTGCATGTACAGTCATCCTGGGCCAGGAAGCAGGAGGAGAGAATGTTGTGAATTTCTATCCTGGACTGACAGTGATGGTTTTTGTAAACTCCTTTTACAGGGGCTTAGAAGCAGGGGATATGCAGATGGGGAATCTCGAGCCAAACATCACATCAAGATCTGACAGAGTCACTCGATACATTAGGACCTGAATATCATCGGCCTTTGAATGTGGAAGGAGAAAGGTTTGTCTGTTCTGTCTGTGGGAAAAGATTTCAGGTATCAGTGAGACTGGAAAAGCACTGAGATACACAAAGCCCTGGTTAGACCACACCTGGAGTATTCTGTTCAGTTCTGGGCACCACACCTTCGGAAGGATATAATGGCCTTGGAGGGAGTGCAGTTTAGATTTACCTGAATGATATCTGGACTCCATGGGTTAAATTACGAGGAGAGATTACACAAATGAATCATAGTCATTACAGCACAGAAGGAGGACATTGATCTTTTTGATTCCATCCCACTCTCTGCAGAACAATCCAGTCAGTCCCATTCACCCACTCTATCCCCGCAGTCCTGCAGGTTTATTTCCCTCAAGTGTCTATCCAATTTCCTTTTGTAATCATTGATCGTCTCCACTTCCACCACCCTCGTAGGCAGTGAGTTCCAGGTCATTACCACTCACTGTGTAAAAAAACTGCTTCCTCACATCCCTCCTGTATCTCAAAACCTGAATCTGTGTCCACTAATCCTTGTATCATCAGCTAATGGGAACAGCTTTTCTTGGTCTGCCTTATCGAAACCTGTCATCATTTTCAACACCTCTATCAGATCTCCCCTCAATCTCCTTTGCTCCAAGGAGAACAACACCAGCTCCTCCAACCTAACCTTGTAGTTAAATTCTCTCATCTCAGGAACCATTCTGATAAATCTCTGCACCCTCTCAAGGACCTTCACATCCTTCCTAAAGTGTGGTGACCAGAACTGGATGCAATACTCTAGTTGTGGCCTAACCAGAGCTTTATAAATGTTCAGCAAAACTTCCTTCCTTTTGTGTTCAATACCTCGATTTATGAGGCCCAAGATCCCATTTGCTTTGCCAACTGTTCCCTCAATACATCCTTCCACTTTCAGTGATCTCTGCACATGAACCCTCAGGTCCCTCTATCCCTGCAAACTCTTTAGAACTGTACCATTAAGTGTTTGTTGCCTCTCCCTATTCCTTCTGCCAGAATGAATCACCTCACTGTGAGGGTTGTAGTCCCTGGAATTCAGAAGATTAAGGGGTGATTTGATTAAAGTTTTCAAGATATTAATTGAAACTGACAGGGTAGATAGAGAGAAACTCTTCTCCATCACCTGCAGTACTCGGCAGCATCGTCTAAAACATAGAGCCAGAACTTTCATTAATCCACCCCTGGGCCCAGTGAACCTGAGCATTAATCCACCCAGGCTGAATGTACACAGAATTACAGCCCAGAAACAGGCCGTTCAGCCCTACTAGTCTGTGCTGCTGTTTGTAATCCACATGAGCCTCCTCCCAATCTGATTACCTTGTCCCACCCTGCCCCCACATCCCTCTATTCCCTTCTCCCTCATAAATGTATTGAGCCTCCCCTTAAAAAACATCATTGTTATCACCTTCAACCACTCCACATGGCAGTGAGTTCCACATTCTCACCTCGTGTAGGTAAGGTGGTCGGGGAATTGAAAGGATGTGGTAGGAATATGGGATTAGTGCAGGATTAGTATAAGTGGGTGGTTGATGGTCGGCGCAGGCTCGGTGGGCCGAAGGGCCTGTTTCAGTGCTGTATCTCTTAAAAAAAAAAGAACTGCTCACAGTCCTTCTAAGTGAGGTTCTCTATAAATGTAACATTCCCTCCCTGCTGTTCCATTGTATTCCTCGAGAAAAGAACATCAGCTCTTTCTTTGCTCTCTTATCGAATCGTGTTGCTCCTTTTTGTGATTTCTGTGACTCTGTTCCCAGATCTCTTTGCTCCTCTGCTCCATTTAAGTTCTTACATTCTAACCAATAACTGGCCTCCTTATTCCTCCTCCCACAATGAACCAGTTCACATTTCACTCTGTTGAATTTCATTTCCCATTTATCTGTCTATTCTGCCAGCCTGTTTGTCTTCCTGGATTTCAATGCACTCCTCCTCATTATTAGTTCCATCATCCAGTTTGGTGTCAACTACAAGTTATGAAAACATCCCTCTAATTCCTGAGTCCAAATGTGGGTGAAGAACAGAATTCCCAGTGTACTTCACACGATAGTTGATGTCCCGGGCACTCGGGTTTCAGTATAATTTATTTAATAATTTTCTCCATTGTCTCTCTGACCCTGATCTCAATGGGATGACACAAAATCATCCATTCAATATTTGGAGCTTTCAGTGCAGGATTCATTACCCAGGACTCCTGTGATAAGTGTCAGTCCCTTATCAATGACCACAGAGGCTGAGTGCATTGGAGTGGGATCGAACTGTGCACTGAGCATGTCCAGCGAAGGTAATGGAGATGGACTGAGATGGACCAGGTGGATCGGGAGGTGAGAGGAGATGTGGGTACAGGGGAGGAATTGGAGCCTTGGGTGGGCTGGTAGGCCAAGAGGGCCCGTGTTTACCTCATGGTGACAGGTCCGGGGGAGAGGGGTCACTGGCCGCTATCTTGGACAGGGCGGGGTCAGGGTGCAAACACAGCCATCTTGGTGAGGGCACAGAGAGCAAACAGGACCTGACAAATTCTGTTTCCAACTGGGTCCGAGTGCCCAGGAGATGGGGCATCCTGGACAATAGGGTTTGAAGAAGCTTCACCCACTCTCAGGCTGCATGTGATGTTTGCAGCCTTGAAGAGTCCATGGGCCATGTATATATTCAGTGTGAGAGGTTACAGCCCCTGTATCATTACCTGAATGGGCTGCTCCTCAACTTAGAATCCTGGAAATTTACAGTACGGAAGGAGGCCATTCGACCCAGCGTATCCTCGCTGGCTGACAGTCAGCCATCCAGCCTAATCCCGCTTTCCAGCTGTTGGTCCATCGTGTTATGATCCTGTATTTTTTTCCAGGAAGAATGCGGTGTGCCTTTAAAGCTGGAAAAGGAACAGTACTACTTTAAGGCAACAAGCTCCAGGGACTGAGTCAAAGAATGTATTCTTGTTGCCCCGGGATACAGCCACTCAGACTGAAGATCGAGAGGTACATTGTTTCCAATTGACATTTGAAACTGGTTGAAAAACTAGCATTTGAGACACCGTTAACAGAGACAGACACAGATGATTATCCAGCATATACTGAAGGAAAAGAGAGCTCTCTCTTGGTTTATTTAGACTCTAATTATTATACTCAAAATTTTTTTGATATCAAGCCAGATTAATTTCATCAAAGAAGATAACCAATTCCTTTAACTACTGAACTGTAATTGTTGAAATTTATCGCTGGAGAAGAACAACATCAATTCAACTGCTGAACTGGACTATGAACTGCTCTACTGTTTTATTTTCTCCCCCCCCCCCCCCCCCCCCCATCAGACGGCTGTAAGGACTTCAAGCAACATTGGACTATTCCACTTTGGAAGATTTCACTTCAGCAGGAGCGTAAATATGCAAATCCTGTTTTTTCCTGTTTAAAATGTTTATATGTTCGTAGTGTTTAAGAATTTAGTTTTTCGAATTAAACACTTAATTCATTGATCTAAAGACACCTGGTTTGGTTAGCCTTATTCGGGGGTTAATAGATGGTACAATTTGGCTGGATCTTTCCTTAATTTGGAATGTTTAAAATGTCAGGCGATCTGTGAGGGATGCGACTGAATCAACAGTATGTTTCTCCCACCACTATCAAAACTGTATATTTTGATTGGGGGGCCTTGACTTGAGCGGTTGGTCATAATAATACACTTGTAGGTTAGGGCACTTCAGGTGCATATGCAAGTACTTTTTAATTGTTTTGAAGGTTTCTGCCTCTACCACCCTCCCAGGCAGTGAGTTGCAGATCCCCTCCGCCCTCATGTTGAAAACATTTCCCCTCAAATCCCTTTTAAATTTCCTACCTCTTACCATAAATCGATGCCCCTGGTTATGGACCCCTCAACCAAGGGGAATAGGTCCTTCCAATCCACTCTATCCAGACCGCTCATCATTTCCTATAATTCAATTCAGTCTCCCCTCAGCCTCCTCTGTTCCAAAGAAAACAACCCTCACCAATCCAATATTTCCTCAGAACGAAAATTCTCCAATCCAGCCAACATCCTCGTAAATCTCCTCTGTACCCTCTCTAATATAGCCACATCTTTCCTGCAGTGCAGTGACCAGAACTGTACACAGTCCTCCAGCTGTGTTCTAACCAGTGTTTTATGCATTTCCAGAGTAACCTCCATGCTCTTATGTTCTCTGCCTTGGCCAATAAAGGCAAGTATCCCTTCCGCCTTATCTACCTGCCCAGCCATATTCAGGGATCTATGAACGTGCACTCCAAGTTCCCTCTGTTCCTCTATACTTCTCAATATCCTACCATTTATTGTGTATTCCCTTGCCTTGTTGGCTGTCTCCAAATACATTACCTCACACTTCTCCGGATTGAATTCCATTTGTCACTATTCTGCCCACCTGACCAGTCCATTGATATCTTCCTGCAGTTTCCAGCTTTCTTCTTCATTATCAACCACATGGTCAGTTTTTGTATCATCTGCAAACTTTTTAATCAAACCCCCTACATTCAAGTCCAAACCATTGATATATAGAACAAAAAGCAAAGGACCCAGTACTGATCCCTGCAGAACCTCACTGAAAACAGCCTTCCAGTCACACAAACACTCATCAACCATTACTCTTTGCTTTCCTGCCTCTGAGTCAATTTTGGCTCTAACTTGCTGCTTTGCTTTTATTTTCATGACCAGTCTGCCTAGTGTGACCTTATCAATGGCCTTGGTTACAGTTTAACCCCATTCTCCTAATCTCTGGCCACTCGGAGTGGAGGTGGGGTGGGGAGGTTGGAGGATCTTTTCCGGGACCTGCTCTTGGGCCTGGTTGAAACACCACCCACACCCCTTTCGATGACCTGCCCTTCCAAAACCCCCCAGTCCCCCCAATGCCTTCCTCTCCCTCACCTCATCCACCCCAAACCCACCCAGGTTTGTATCTGTCTTGTATATTTAAACACTCAGTTCTCACCTTCTCCATCTCTCTCTCCCTCTCGCTCAGGCTGAGAAACAATGTGCAGGTCCAGGATGTACAGGGACCATGTTGGGAGTGGGGGTGTCACTTTAGCTGCTGCCCTTTCTTCCGTGGTCCTGTCCGTGCCGGGTTGGCCTTCTGCAACTGGTGGACACCTCAGGATACAGAGTGTCTCGTGGACACTGGGAGCAATGTTCTGGTTTAGTTGGGAACGTTCCCTTTGCTTCTGTTACAATTTGTTGCTTATTTTGGCTTCTTTTAGTTTGAATGGATCACATGTTTGGGGGAAACAAGAGAGGAAAGAATGTTCCATAGAAACTAGAACTGTCTGTTCTGAATTTCTATCCTGGACTGACAGTGCTGACTTTTGTAAACTCCTTTTGCAGGGTATTAGAAGGGGAGGATTTACTGACGGGAAATTCAAACCAAACATCACATCAAGATCTGACAGAAACACTCAATTCATCAGCACCTGAATATCATCGGACTGAGAATGTGGAAGGAGAAATGTTTGTCTGTTCTGCCTGTGGGAAAAGATTTCAAACATCAGTGTGACTGGAAAAGCACCGAGACACACACACACCCGAGTGAGAGTGTTCCAGTGACTGACTGTGGAAAGAGCTTTAACGAGTTACACAGCCGGAGAAAACATCACACCATTCACAGCGGGGAGAAACTGTACACGTGTTCTGTGTGTGGACGAGGCTTCAACTGATCATCCAACCTGGAGAGACACAAGGACACCCTCACCACGGAGATACCATGGAAATGTGGGGACTGTGGGAAGGGATTCGGTCCCCATCAAAGCTGGATATTCATTAACTCAGTCACACTGGGGAGAGGCCGTTCACCGGCTCCATGTGTGGGAAGGGATTCACTCAGTTATCCCACCTGCTGGCACACCAGCAAGTTCACACTGGGGAGAGGCCGTTCACCTTCTTCGTGTGTGGGAAGGGATTCACTCCGTTATCCCAACTGCTGCCACAGCAGAGAGTTCTCAAGGGTAGGTTGGAGAAATTGGGGTTGTTCTCCTTGGAGCAAAGGAGATTGAGGGAAAATTTCATAGAAATGTACCAGATTCTGACAGACTTTGATAAATTAGACAAAGAAAAACTGTTCCCATGAACTAATGGTACAAGAACTAGGGAACACAGATTGAAGGTTTTGAGGAAGAGTTGAAGCAGGAATGTGAGGAAGAACTTCTTCTGCAGCAAGTGGTTCTGACCTGGAACTCGCTGCCAATGTGTGTGGTGGAAGTGGAAATAATCAATGATTTTCAAAGGAAACTGGATGGTCACTTGAAGGAAATAAACTTGCAGGGCTATGGGCTGATGTGGGGCAGTGGGACTGAGCGGATTGCTCCCTGGAGAGCTGACATGGAATTGATCGGCCAAATGGCCTTGTTCTGTGCTGTAAATGATGCTGTGTCTCTGTGACTGTGTTTTGAGACAGGATATCCCAGCTCTCCACCCTGGGATTCTCAGTATGAACAGGGTTCGGAGTGGGGAGGACTCACTATCCATGGTTTACTGTAAATGTAAAAGTTAATATCAAAATTAAAGGAATGGAATTGCACAAAGATGGGTGGCAGATCAGAATGTTGGACAGAATATAGAAAAACAGTAAAGAATGACTAAAAGATTGATAAGGAGTGCAGATTGTAAACAGAGTCTGGAGGTATGTGTTTGCTGAGTGGTGAGTTCAGTGAAGGGGAGAGGAGGTGCTCCTTTTTTCTACTTTTTCTGTCCTCCAGTATTTGGTTCTTGTTTCTGTGCAGTGGAAGGAGCTGGTTGGTTTTTTAATTGGTCAGATATTCTCCTTCTAAATAGTCGGTTAAGTTAAGGTCTGGCACAGCAGCTTGGCCGAGAGCAAAGCACAGCTTGTGACATGTGGGATGTCGTGGACGCACCATGTGTCCTAGACAAACACATCTGCAGGAAGTGTCACCGGCTGCACAAGCTTGAGCTCCAGGGTTTGGATCTCAAGCAGTGGCTGGAGTCACTGTGTGCATCCACAATGCAGAGAACTACATGGATAGCAGGTTTAGGGAGGTGATCACACCACAGGTTAGGAGCATGCAGGAGGATAAGGAATGGGTAACCGGCAGACAGCCTAAGAGAACCAGGCAGGTAGTGCAGGAGTCCCCTGATATGATCTCACTTGCTAATCGGCTTTCCATTTTGGATACTGGTGAGGGTGATGGTTCCTCAGAGGAGTGCAGACAGAGCCAAGTTTGTGGCACCACAGGTGGCTCAGCTGCACAGGAGGGGAGGAGGAAGAGTGGAAGAGCAGTCGTGATGCTGCATTCATTAGTCAGGGGAACACAGAAGTCTTTCTGCAGCCGTAGGTCGGACTCCAGGATGATGTGTTGCCTCCCTGGTGCCAGGATCAAGGACGTCACGGAACGGCTACAGGACATTTATCTGGGGGAAGGGGAACAGCTGGAGGTCGTGGTCCACGTTGGCACCATTAACATAGATGGAAAGGGTAAATGAGGTCCTGACAACAAAGTTTAGGGAACTAGGAAGGAGATTAAAAAAGCAGGGCCTCAAAAGCAGTTTTCTCAGGATTACCCCACTCCCATGTGCAAGTGAGCATGGGAATACAAGAATTGACCGATTGAACAGGTGGTTGGAGAACTGGTGTGGGAGGGACGGCATCAGATTTCTGACGCACTGGGACTTGTGCAGGGGCAGGTGGGACCCATACAAGATGGACGGGTTGCTTCTTAGCAGGACTGGGACTAATATCCTCACAGGGAGATTACTCGTGCTGTTGTGGAGGGTTTAAACTGGATTGGTAAGGGGATGTAAACCTGAGAGGGAGTTCCGATTGGAGGGAAGCAAAACTGGTAACTTGTCAGGGGTGTGGCAACCAGAGAAAATATCAGACCGGAACACCAAGGTGCACAGAATACTGGGGGAGATAGATAGCACTTGAGTGGGAATAGCAAGTTCTCAGGTGGGATCAGAGTCAGGGAGAAAGTAATAAAGTCTAAATCAGTGTTAATGTGCATGTATGTGAATGCACAGAGTGTGGTTAATAAGATTGGTGAGGTACACGTGCAGATTGCCATGTGGAAATATGATCTTGTGGCGAGAACAGAGACATGACTCAAAGAAGGGCAGGACTGGGTGTTAAATATTCCTGGATACAAGGTGTTCAGGAAAGGGAAAGGGGTGGTGGAGTATTGATTAATGAAAACATTGCAGTGTTGGAGAAAACGGATGTCCCATTGGTGTCCAGAACAGAATCAATTTGGCTCGAACGAAGGAACAAAAAAGGTGCATTTACATTGCTCAGTGTTGTCTCAAGGCCACCAGCTAGTGGGAAGAACATGGAGGGAAAAAAATGCAAGGAAATTACAGAGAGGTGCAATATTTATCAGGTAGCTTTAATTATTCAAACATATAGTGGGATAGTAGTAGTGTAAAGGGCAGTGAGGGACAAGTGTTCCTCGAGTTGTTAAGGAAAATTTTCCACAGCAGTATGTTGCTCGTCCAATGAGAAAGGAGGCACTCCTGGACCTGGTTCTTGAGAATGAGGTGGGCCAAGTGGATCAAGTATCAGTAGTGGAGATTGATCATTGTATCAACAAAGAACAGTGCAGCACAGGAACAGGCCATTCAGCCCTCCAAGCCTGCGCCGATCTTGATGCCTGCCTAAACTAAAACCTTCTGCACTTCCGGGGCCCATATCCCTCTCTTCCCTAAAATAAAAGCAAAATACTGCGGATGCTGGAAATCTGAAATAAAAACAAGAAATGCTGGAACCACTCAGCAGGTCTGGCAGCATCTGTGAAAAGAGAAGCAGAGTTAACGTTTCGGGTCAGTGACCCTAAGGTTCCAAAGAAGGGTCACTGACCCGAAATGTTAACTCTGCTTCTCTTTCCACAGATGCTGCCAGACCTGCTGAGTGGTTGCAGCATTTCTTGTTTTTATTCCCTCTATTCCCTTCCTATTCATATATTTGTCAAGATTAAAGAAGGCAACAGACAACCTCATAATTACTCATTTCCAGCCACCCTGACATCCACTCCCTGAGATTGTATTTTTATTCTTTCATGGGATGTGGGCATCGCTGGCAAGGCCAGCCTTTGCTGCCCATCCCTAATTGCCCTTGACAACTGAGTGGCTTGCTCGGCCATTTCAGAGGGCAGTTAAGAGCCAACCACATTGCTGTGGGTCTGGAGTCACATGTATTCCAGACCTGGTAAGGACATTAGTGAACCAGATGGGTTTTTACGACAATCGATGATAGTTTCGCGGCACTATTACTGCGACTCGCTTTCTTAATTCCAGATGTTTTCTGTTAATTAATTGAACTTATTAATTAATTGAATTCAAATGCCACCAGCTGCCGTGGAGGGATTTGAACCTGTCTCCCCAGGGCATTGGCCTGGGCCACTGGATTACTTGTTCAGTGACATTATCACCATGCCATTGTTTTGCCCCAGAAGGCATAAGATGTAGGCTGACTATTGAAAAGGACAAAGAACAATCCAGAGAAACAGTAATTAACTGGGGAAAGACAACTTCAATGGCGTAAGAATGGAGCTGGCTGAATAAATGAGATTCAAGAGTTGCCAGGAAACCTGATAGCTGAACAATGCGCTACCTTCAAAAAATGATAGTTCGGGCACAGTCAACATATGTTACCTCGAAGTGGAAACGTAGGGCAAATAAATCCAGAGCTCCCTGGATTATAAAAGAGGTAGAGATTACGATCAAGAAAAAGTGTGCTGTTTTCCTTGGAGAGAAGGCTGAGAGGTGATTTGGTCGAGGTATTCAAAATCATGAGAGGTCTGGACAGAGAATCATACCTTACAGACAATGTCCCAGACACTGCCATCACCATCCCAAGGTGTCCCACCAGCAGGACAGACCCAGCAGAGGTGACGGCACAGTGTTATACAGTCAGGAGGGAGTTGCCCGAGACGTCCTCAACATGGGCTCCGGACCCCATGATGTCTCATGGCATCAGGTCAAACAGAGTAGATGGAGAGAAACTGTTCCCACTGGTGAAAGGATCGAGGACGAGAGGGAACAGATTTAAAGTAATTGGGAAAAGAAACAAAAATAACATGAGGAAAAACTTTTCCACCCAGCGAGTGGTTAATGTGTGGAATGCACTGTCTGAGAGTGTGGTGGAGGCAGGTTTAATTGAAACATTTCAAAGGGAATGAGACAGTTTTATGAAAAGGAACTAATGGAGCTGCGGGCTGACAGGTCCCGGATGCTGATGGATTCATCCTCGGGCTTTCAAAGAGAAGCAAATGAGGGAGGAACTGCGCAGAATCTGTCCTCCTGCTCCGCCCCCTCTTCCTATTGGTCCGCAGCTGCCGTTAATCATAATAATAAATGCAAAATACTGCGGATGCTGGAAATCTGAAACAAAAACAAGAAATGCTGGAATCACTCAGCAGGTCTGGCAGCATCTGTGGAAAGAGAAGCAGAGTTAACGTTTCGGGTCAGTGACCCTTCTTCGGAACCGTTAATCCGTTAATCACCCGGACATTGTGAGCTCACAGGTCAGAGGTTAAGTCCCGGGTGCGCAGGCGTATTGTGGACCAGTGTTTGGAACGAGTGAGTGATGGAGGCGGAGAGACGCTTGTGAGTCGCTTCTGCAGCCGGTAAGTGGCGGCTGGTGGGCGGGGAAGCTTCAGAAACACCTGGTGTAGGCCTCAACCCCTCCCCCCGCCCCCCACCAATAACAAACTCCCGGTCCTGCGTTTGCACCGAGCGGGCGGCAGCTGCGGGAAACTGAGCTCAGTTATAAAGGGAACGAAAACAAGAAATGCTGGATTCACTCAGCAGGTCTGGCAGCATCTGTGGAAAGAGAAGCAGAGTTAACGTTTCGGGTCAGTGACCCTTCTTCGGAAGTTATAAAGGGGCCTGGGGGAGGGAGGGGGGGGGAGGGGAGGGAGGGAGGAACCATTTGGGACACAGCACAGGGCAGGAGGTCCCCCCTCCCCCACTCCCTGGTTCCACAAAGACTCCCCTTGGACTGGGCCACACCTGGGCAGGGCTGGCTCAAGGTGCAGGAAGCTGATAGGCTGAGCTGTGGACTGGGAGGAGTGGGGGGTTTGACTGACAGGCCTGGGGAGGGGGATATCAGGGCAGGTACACACACTGATCCCCCTTTTCCTCCTGGGATCTTTTACTGGAGTTGTGTTGCTGAGTGTTTCTAAACTCTGTCTCCCTATCCCGGTAATGTCGGTGGATTGTAGGTTGCTGTGAATGTTGGACTATATTGTCTCTCCTCATTCTTCCTCCCTCTCCCACTCCGAGTTCCAGGCTGCAGGCACTGGCGGTTTGATGTGCCTGAAACATTAAATATGTTTCTCTCTTCACAGAGACCTGCTGAGTATTTCCAGCATTTTCTCCTTTTATTTCAGATTTCCAGCATCTGCAGGACTTTGCTTTTGTTTTATTGCACGAGTTGCTCACAGAATCAAAGTCAGTGAAGGTGCTCGAGCTGGACGGAAGCAGTCGTGTCAGATCCTCAGTGGGTGAGAAATCGCCGAGTGCAGGGGAGGAATGAAACTGGCGGATGTGCAGGGAGGCTTCAGAAATATCCGGTGTAGGCCTCAACACCCCCAATAAGAAGCTCCCAGTCCGGCGTTCCAAGGAGAACAATCCCAGCTTCTCCAACCTAACCTTGTAGCTAAATTCCCTCATCCCTGGAACCATTCTGGTAAATCTCCTCTACACCCTCTCAAGGACCTTCTCATCCTTCCTAAAGTGTGATGATCAGAACTGGATGTAATACGCTAGTTGTAGCTGAACCACAGTTTTATAAAAGTTTCCCTTAACTTCCCAGCTTTTGCACTCAATACCTCTATTTATCAAGCCCAAGATCCCATATTCTTTGCTAACTGTTATCAATATGTCCTGCCACCTTCAATGATCTATACATATGAACCCCCAGGTCTCTCTTTCCCTTCTCACAACCTGGAAATTTTCAGGATGTTCGAACTGATAGTATAGATCAGGAGTGTCCAGACTTTTCGCATGAGGGGCTACATTCTAAATTTTGTACTACATAGGGGGCCGGAGGTGAGCAACTTTCGGAAAGGTAAAGGTATTACAAATTTATTTTACTGGTCATCAAAATAACAAAAATGTGCATTTTTGTGAATAAGCTTTAAATGAGGAAACTAATGTATTAACTTACTTTCCCAACATTACGTTGAACACTGATTTAGTGAGTAACCTGGCATGGTTTTTGCTTGCAGTCGTAGACATTGTCTACCTGCACACTTGATGTAGCGATGCAGAGAATTCCATATAGATTCCATTTGTGAAGAGAGATCTTGATCTCACACTCTCCCTGTCTCCTGCTCTCTCTATTTATTTTATTTGGAGATACAGCACTGAAACAGGCCCTTGGGCCCACCGATTCTGTGCCAACCAACAACCACCCATTTATACTAACCCTTCAGTCACCCTATATTCCCTACCACCTACCTCCGCTAGGGGCAATTTACAATGGCCCATTTACCTCTCAACCTGCAAGTCTTTGGCTGTGGGAGGAAACCGGAGCACCCAGCGAAAACCCACGCGGTCACAGGGAGAACTTGCAAAGTCCGCACAGGCAGTACCCAGAATCAAAGCCTGGAGCTGTGAGGCTGCGGGGCTAACCATTGCGTCTCCCCCGCTCTCGCTCTCTCTCCCGCGCTCTCGCTCTCTCTCTCTCCCCCGCTCTCGCTCTCTCTCTCTCCCCCGCTCTCGCTCTCTCTCTCTCCCCCGCTCTCGCTCTCGCTCTCTCCCCCGCTCTCGCTCTCGCTCTCTCTCTCTCCCCCGCTCTCGCTCTCGCTCTCTCTCTCTCCCCCGCTCTCGCTCTCTCTCTCTCCCCCTCTCTCTCTCTCCCCCGCTCTCGCTCTCTCTCTCTCCCCCGCTCTCTCTCCCCCGCTCTCTCTCACTCTTTTCCCCCCTCCCCCGCCCCCCCACCCGGCACTTTCTCTCTCTCTCTCTCTTCCCCCCCACGCTCGCTCTCTCCCGCTCTCTCTCTCTCCCTTTCTCTCTCTGTCTCTCTCCCCCACCCTTTGTCTCTCCCGCACGCTCTCGCTCTCTCTCTCTGCCGCGCCCTCTCTCTCTCCCTCCCCCTCTCTCTCTCCCTCCCCCTCTCTCTCTCCCTCCCCCTCTCGCTCACTCCCTCCCCCTCTCGCTCACTCCCTCCCCCTCTCGCTCACTCCCTCCCCCTCTCGCTCACTCCCTCCCCCTCTCGCTCACTCCCTCCCCCTCTCGCTCACTCCCTCCCCCTCTCGCTCACTCCCTCCCCCTCTCGCTCACTCCCTCCCCCTCTCGCTCACTCCCTCCCCCTCTCGCTCACTCCCTCCCCCTCTCGCTCACTCCCTCCCCCTCTCGCTCACTCCCTCCCCCTCTCGCTCACTCCCTCCCTCCCCCTCTCGCTCACTCCCTCCCTCCCCCTCTCGCTCACTCCCTCCCTCCCCCTCTCGCTCACTCCCTCCCTCCCCCTCTCGCTCACTCCCTCCCCCTCTCTCTCTGCCGCGCACTCTCTCTCTCCCTCCCCCTCTCGCTCTCCCTCTCGCTCTCTCCCTCCCCCCCTCTGGCTCTCTCCCTCCCCCCCCTCCCGCTCGCTCCCTCCCCCCCCTCTCCCGCTCGCTCCCTCCCCCCCCTCTCCCGCTCGCTCCCTCCCCCCCCTCTCCCGCTCGCTCCCTCCCCCCCCTCTCCCACTCGCTCCCTCCCCCCCCTCTCCCGCTCTCTCCCTCCCCCTCCCCCCCCCTCTCTCCCTCCCTCCCCCCCCCCCCTTTCCCTCCCTCCCCCTGGTCTCTTTCTCTCTGCCTCCATCTCTCTCTCGCTCCC
The DNA here is from genome assembly GCF_036365525.1 of Heterodontus francisci. Lineage (NCBI taxonomy): Eukaryota > Metazoa > Chordata > Chondrichthyes > Heterodontiformes > Heterodontidae > Heterodontus > Heterodontus francisci. Next base: position 37,019,875 of record NC_090404.1, on the reverse strand, counting down.
TGTCTGCCTGCCTGCCTCTGTCGGTCTCTCTGCTCCGCTCCCAGGGCCCGGTCACCACGGCAGCCTGCTCCCAGGGCCCGGTCACCATGGCGGCCTGCTCCCAGGGCCCGGTCACCACGGCAGCCTGCTCCCGGGGCCCGGTCACCACGGCAGCCTGCTCCCGGGGCCCGGTCACCACGGCAGCCTGCTCCCGGGGCCCGGTCACCACGGCAGCCTGCTCCCGGGGCCCGGTCACCACGGCAGCCTGCTCCCGGGGCCCGGTCACCACGGCAGCCTGCTCCCGGGGCCCGGTCACCAGGCAGCCTGCTCCCGGGGCCCGGTCACCAAGGCAGATGCTCCCGGGGCCCGGTCACCACGGCAGCCTGCTCCCAGGGCCCAGTTACCACTGCACCTTGCTGTTGGGCCTGCGCCTCCTCAGACGGTGATGAAGAGCCTGAGGCCCAGGCTGAGTACATACGCAGGCAGAGCCAGTGCTTGGCCTGGGTCCTGAGCTCACAGCCGGGAAGGGTGCACTGGATACGGAGTTTGGGCGGGAAGCACCGGCAGAGAAGCGGCTCAGCCCGGGCACCGCCATCTTAGTAATGGAGCCAAAATATCAGGTACTGAATCTTGTCTGTCATCTTGGTAAAGGGCAGCGTCTCCGCCATGTTGGTAAAGGAGCTGTAACCATTGTCAGTCACTGAATGTTTTGGCAGGTCCGATGGAAACCATTGGCAGGCTGGATTCTGGCCCATGGGCTGGATGTTCTGGAGTGTCGAACTAGGAGGCGTAGAGTAAAAGTTAGAGCCAGACCTTTCAGGAGTGAAGTTAAGAAACATTTCTACACACAAAATGTGGTAGAAATTTTTAACTCTCTTCCACAAACAGCAGTTGATGCGAGATCAATGTTCATGTTAAATCTGACATTGATAGATCTTTGTTAACCAAAGGTATTAATGGAAATGGGACAAAGTCAGGTATATAGAGTTAGATCACAGATCAGCCATGATCTCATTGCCTGGTGGAACAGGCTCGAGGGGCTAAATGGCCAACTCCTAGAATCATAGAAACCTCCAGCACAGAAGGAGGCCATTCAACCCTTTGTGCTTGTGCTGGCCCTTTGAAAGAGCAGTTGTGCTTAGTCCCACACACCCACTTGTTGTTTGTAAGCCTGTAAGTTCCTCATTCTCAAATACCTGTCAACTCCCTTTTAAAATGACTGATAGAATCAGGTTCAACAACCTTTTTTAGGTGGAGCGTTCCAGATCCTGACAACTGTCTGTTGTTACAGAAACTGCTGAACTCATTGAGTCCGGAAGGTTGTCAAGTCCTGTTCCTCGAGCTCCCATTGAGCTTCATTGGAACAGGGCAGGAGGCGGAGGACAGAGAGGTCAGAGTGGGAGTGGGACGGAGAATTAAAATGGGAAGTGACTGGAAATTCAGGAACATGCTTGCAGACTGAATGGAGATGTTTCTCAAAGTGATCACCCTATCTGTGTTTGGTCTTCCCAATGTAGAACAGATCTCATTGTGAGCAGTGAATATAATATACAAAATTGCCAAAAGTACAAGTAAATCACTGTTTGGTTTCATCCCACAAAACCCTGAGAATAGCCCAAAGGGAGCTACTTTATTTGAAGAGTAAAAGTTACAAAGTAAAGCAAATCAGTTGCTGGAATATTAAACTCCACCCCAGCTATAAAGAATATTAACACAGCAGATATAAACCCCACTGTCAGAATGAATATGGTTCAGTCCTGGATGTGATTAACAGCAGCAATAATTACAGAATGCAACAGCTACAGTCACTTGTGAACTCACTGGTGTCTCAGCATTTTGGATATCGATTAAATTCCTTCCCACAGATGGAGCAGGTGAACGGCCTCTCGTTATATTATTATAATATAATACTATCTTTAATATCATCTAATAAGATATTCTTTCTTACAGTTCAGTGGGATGTAAACAGTGACCCCAGCACCTTCAGGAGAGATGGTGTGAAAGCCCCTGTGTGCAGAGTGAGCATCAAATCAATGTGTGTAAATCCTCTCCTAATCCCCTGTAAAAGGAGGTAATAAAAGTCATCACTGTCAGTACAGGATAGAAATTCAGAACAGACAATTCGAGATCCTATGGAACATTTTATTCCTCTCTTGTTCCCCCAAAGCTGTAAATCGAAGTCCCACACACTCTCCCTCCTCCCTGTGCTGAAATCCAAACCCATGACACCATCGGCACCATTTCTTTCCTCCTCTGCCAGTTTTCTCCCTCCCTCTACTGTGGCTGGGTTCAGTTCTCCAGCCCCTGTGTGCAGAGTGGGAATAAAATTAATGAGTCAATGATTTTCTCTCCTGGTCACTGGGTCCCTGAAACCCCGCCCACTCTCTGTTCTGGTCCCACAAATTACCAGATTCATTCAGCTCAATTTCACAACTTGTCTTTGTGTTTTTGTGGGTTCTCTCTCACTCCCTTTTTCCTTTTGTAACTTCATGTTACAGGGTATTAGAAAGGGAGGATTTGCGGACAGGAAAATCAAACATCACCTCAAGATGTGACAGTCACTCGATTCATCAGGATCTGAATATCATCGGCCTTTGATCATGGAAGCAAAAAGTGTGGAGAAACCGTACACGTGTTCTGTGTGTGGACGAGGCTTCAGCCGATCAGCTGGCCTGTCGAGACACAAGTGTAGCCACACTGGGGAGAAGCTGTGGAAATGTGGGGACCGTGAGAAAGAATTAAATTGCACGTCTGAGCTGGAAACTCATCGACACAGTCAAACTGAGGAGAGGCCGTTCATCTGCACTGAGTGTGGGAAGGGATTCACTCAGTCATCCTCCCTACTCACACACCAACGAGTTCACACTGGGGAGAGGCCATTCACCTGCACTGAGTGTGGGAAGGGATTCACTCAGTTATCAAACCTGCAGACACACCAGCGAATTCACACTGGGGAGAGGCCATTCACCTGTACTGATTGTGGGAAGGGATTCACTCGTTCATCCACCCTACTGACACACCACCGAATTCACACTGGGGAGAGGCCGTTCACCTGCACTGAGTGTGGGAAGGGGTTCATTCGTTCATCCGCCCTACTGACACACCAGCGAGTTCACACTGGGGAGCGGCCGTTCACCTGCTCTGATTGTGGGAAGAGATTCTGTCTGTCAGGGAACCTGCTGAAACACCAACGAATTCACACTGGGGAGAGGCCATTCACCTGCTCTGATTGTGGGAAGGGTTTCACTCATTCATCCACCCTGCTGATACACCAGCGTGTTCACACTGGGGAGCGGCCATTCACCTGCTCCGTATGTGGAAAGAGATTTACTCAGTCATCCCACCTGGTGTCACACCAGTTCATTCACATTGGGGAGAGGTCATTCATCTGCTCCGTGTGCAGGAAGGGATTCACTCGGCCATCCTATTTGCTGAGACACCAGCGAGTTCACAGACAATTACAGGGGTTGGATTCTGCTGTTGCTGCTGTTAATCATATCCAGACTGAACCATGTTCATTCTGACGGTTGAGGTTTATTTCTGATGTCAGTTGCTCCTCTTGGACTGAGCGTCTGCCCCACAGCATCTCTCATTCATGTGTGAACAGACCATCATGTCTTCAAACCTCATTTTCAATTTAAATCCACTCAGTAAATGTACTGAACAAAAGATGAACAATAAACAGATCACAGGCCAATCCTGTAACTCTATATTGACAGGAGAAAGTCTGTTCTTTAGCTCAAGAATGAGGCTGTTTAAGCTCTGTGTGTTTCTTAGCACTCGTAGACTGGAGCTGTTGGACAGACAGGCTGTTCACAACTGTTAACATGTCAGATAGTGAAGGAATTACTCTTCAAGTAAACTCACCAATTTATAAGCTCAGACTCCGGTCCCTGCTGTAATTAATACTCAGCATCCATTAGTGTTGATTTACAGTCAATCACTGAGTTGTCTGGTTAATCTTTGTTACTTGTTTTGTGAAATACTCTCCCTATTAGTGCTGAACTGCTGGATAACTCTGATTACATTTAAATGTGTTTATACATGTTTATAAAGTGTCTGTGTGTCCAGATTTAACTAAGTTGTGATTTGTAACCAATAAATGATGTTTCGGTCATGACTTGTCATCTGGTATCTTGGTGATTTGTCAAGAAAGATTTAATTCACTCACTCAGCAGCTCGAGAGGAACCAGACTGAGGTTTAATGAACATAAGAAATAGGAGCTGGAGGAGGCCATTTGGCCCTTCGAACCTGCTCTGCCATTCACCCAGATCATGGCTGATCATCTCAACTCCACCTTCCCGCACTATCCCCATATCCCTTAATTCCCTCAGTACCCAGAAATCTATCAATCTCTGTCTTAAATATACTCAATGACTGAGCATCCACTGCTCCCTGGGGAAGACAATTCCAAAGATTCACAACCCTTTCAGTGAAGAAATTTCTCCTCATTTCAGTCCTAAATGTCTGATCCCTGATCCTGAGACTGTGACCCGGTGTTCTAGATTGCCCAGACAGGGGAAACATTTTCTCAGCATCGACCCTGCCAAGTCCCTTAAGGATTTATGTCTCAGTCAGATCACATCTCTTTCTTCTAAACCCCAGGGAATATAGGTCTAATCTACTCAATCTCTCCTCACAGGAGGAGATGGAGCAGAGTGGGGGTGCTGTACAATAGTGGTTCTGTTATTGAACTAGTAATCCAGAGGCCTGGACTAATGATGTTGAGACATGAATTCAAATCCCACCACTGCAATTAAAAAGCGAGGATCAATATTGGTGACCATGAAACTACGGATTGTCCTAAAAACCCACCTGGTTCACTAATTTCCTTCAGGGAAGGAGATCTGCCGTCCTTACCCGATCTGGTTGATTCCAGACCCACAGAAATGTGGTTGACTCTTAACTACGCTATGAAATGGCCAGGCTAATCACTCAGTTATATTCAAGGAAATAGCTCAAAACCACCTTCTCGGGCAATTGGGGATAGGCAATAAATGCTGGCCATTTCAGTAACACTCACAGCCCATGAATAAATACAACAATCCCAGGAGCCAGACTAGTGAACCTTCATTGCATTCCCTCAATGGTGGTATGTCCTTCCTTAGTAAGGAGACCAAAATTGCACACACTGCTCCAGGTGGGGCCTCACCAATGTCCTGCATAATTGTAGTAAGACTTCTTTACTCTTCTACCCCAATCCCTTTGTAACGAAAGCTAACATACTATTTGCTTTCCTAATTGCTCACTGTACCTCGATGTTAGCTTCCTGTGATTCATATACAAGGACACTGTTACATGTGCTTTGCTTCTAACAAAGGAAAAAACTTGGAGTTCTGTGTTTTGCAAGCCTGAGAAAATTGAATGCTGAACTGAGTGGGGCACAGTCTCCAAGGCAACTTGTTTCCAAGCAACAACAGCAAGGAAAATGATAGGTCACGTGACATTGTTAAGAGTTTAATTTCACTTTGCTTTGTGAAAGATCAGTGCTGGGCAGGCAGGAGGCAGAACAAACTGGCTGGGACTTGTGTTTTTTGGCAGACTCGAAAAAGACCTCTCCCTGAAAAGAAGGCATCTCTTGCAGAACAAAATTCCACATTTGAGTTATGTCTGTGTTCTACCTGGAGAGGAGAAGACCCAGAGAAAGAGGAGTTGCTGCTGTCTGTGGAGAAAGGCTCCTTTGCTGAGAGGAAGCCCTGCATTGTTAAAGGTAGCAAATTCCTATTGCCTCCAGTCTCTGAAAAATCTCTGCCTCAAGAGTGATTCCTGTTACTCGTGCTTTTTGGGAGATCCTGAAATCTCAAGAAAGCTACTATTGCTAGACTGCTACTTTAAAATTTAAGTAGACCTGTTGCTATACCTTTTGCTGAAAGATCTGTGTGACGCCTGCTGTAGACGAATTGCCTTGACCGTCTATTCATCACAGACTGCTCAACAAACTTGCCTGGAGAGACTTTGAGTGGCTTCTGACTTTTCAACTCTGGGCCACCTCACCGATTTCGAAATATCCTACCAGACCAGCAACAATTTTATTATTTCGAAGAAACAGTTGAACACCAAAAACTCTTTCTCCCCAGTTAACTGGTTTTTGAATATATGTGTGTGTGCATGAGGCTTGGGAAGAATAAGAAGATTTTTTTTATATATATATGCATTGATTCATCCCATTATTGTTTAAGATTTAGTTTATTAATAAATAGTTAATTTTGTTGTTTGAAGAAATCTGGTTTTGTGTGCTTTCTTCGGGGGGACAAATAAAGTGTTTAATTTGGCTAATTGCTGGTAGATGGGAAACTTTACTAATACGCTGTGACCTGTGAAGCAGTGGGACTGAATTAACAGTGCATTACTCCCACCTTGGTCGTAACAACACCCAGGTCCCTCTGAATGCAAACATTTCTCAGTTTCTCAAAATACATTTTAAAAATTGTTTTTTTTAAATTTTTCTTATCAAAGTGGATAACTTCACATTTCACCGTATTGTAATCCATTTACCATGTTCTTACCCACTCACCCACCCAACCTGTCTGTATCCCTCTGAAGCCTCTTTCTGTCTTCCTCATTTCTTGCTTTCCCACCTAACTTTGTATCATCAGCAAACCTGCATACATTACACTCAATGCCTTCATCTGAGCCATTTCTATCGATTGTAAATAGCTGAAGCCCAAGCTACTTTCCCCTACTAGTTACAGCTTGCCAACTTGAAAATGACCCATTTATTCCTGCTGTCTGCTTTCTGTCCATTAACCAATCTCAATCCATGCTAATATATTAACTCAATCCCATGAGTCCTAACTGTGTCATAACCTCTGGTGTGGCACCTTATCAAATGCTTCTTGCTTCTTAAAAATCCAAATAAACTGCTGCTTCCCCCTTATTCACCTTACTAGTTACATCCTCAAGAAACTACAACAGATTTGTTAAACGTGATTTCTCTTTCAAAAGTCCATGTTGTCTCTGCTTAATCATATTATGATTTTCTAAGTGTCCTGTTACCATTTCCGCGAATAATACATTCTAACATTTTGCCTGCAACTGATGTGAGGCTAATTGGTTGATAGTTCCCCATTTTCTCTCTTTCTGCTTTCTCGAATAGCAAGGTTATGTTTGCTACCTTTCAATCCTTGGGAACTGCAATAGAATCTATGGAATTCTGGAAGATCAAAACCAATGCATCCACTATTTCTGCAGCTACCTCTTTTAAAACCTGATGATGAAGGTTGTCAGGTCCAGGGGATTTGTTGCCACTTATTCCCTTTAAATTTTCCATTCCTATTTCTTTACTTATACTGATTTCTTTCAGTTCCTCATTCTCACTAGACACTTGGTTTCCTATTTCTGGAATGTTTTTGTGTTTTCTACCATGAAGACAGAGACAAATCATTTGTTTAATGTCTCTGCGATTTCCCTATTCCCCATTTTAATTTCAACTGTCTCTCTCTAAAGGGCCCTCATTTCCTTTCTCTAATCTCTTCCTATTTCTATAGGTATAGAAACATTTACAATCTGTTTTTATGTCTCTTGTTAATCTGCACTCAGATTTTTTTTTCCTTATTAATTTCTTGATCCTGCTTTGCTGAATTCTAAAATCCATCCAATCCTCAGGCATGCCACTTTTTTGGGGATCATTATAAGTCTCTTCCTTCAATCTAATATTACCTCTAACACCTCTTGTTCGCCATGGTTGGACCACTTTTTCTATGGGATTTCTGTGACTTAAAGGATTGTACATTTGTTACAAATTATGTATTAATTCTTAAAATGCAAGCCATTGCTTATCTACCATCATATCTTTTGATGTAGTGACCACCTCCAGGCGCGTATCCATTGTCTCTCGAGATAAGGAGGCCCAAAGGAGTGTCCCAATCTACTTTAGCCAACTCGCCCCTCATTCTGCGAAGTTTGCTTTGTTTCGACGTAAGACCCCAGTCTTATCCCAAACTAAATTACTTTAAAACTCAATATAAAATTCGACCATATAATGGTTACACTTCCCTCGAGGCCTCTTTACTACAAGCTTATTAATGAACCCTTTCTCAACTCATTATTTCATGAAAGTGATGTATTTGAGTCTGAATTCAGCCTTATGTCATCTCCCAGTGGACTTATACTGTCCTGTTCGTGCTGGGTCAGGCCTTGTCCAGCTCAAACAGCCCAGATAACAGGAGCCAACGAGCCTTATTTCACTCCTCAGGGTGGTTTGTTTCTTGAGGTTCAGATTATCATTAAAATAACAACACACACTGTGTCCACCCATCGTTCTCCCAGACGCACTGTCACCTCACAGTCAGGATCATGTGTCTATGAAGGGGAGATTGTTGTCCTGTCTAGACCACCCTGAAAACCCTTGCTCCATAATGGTCAGGAGTAGACGGTCTCGGTATTATGAGAGGAGCCTCAGGGAATCAGTCCCAGTGATCCTGTAAAACAGAGGAACACATGAGTTGGAGGAGGCCATTCAGCCCCTCGAGCCTGTTCCTCTATTCAGTTATATCATGACTGATCCATATCACAACTACCTTTACCAGTGTTGATTACATATCCCTGTAACCTTACCTGATAAAAATATGTCACACAAGTTTTGACATTTTCCTTTTCTCCCCATCTATAGCAGCTTTTTGGGGGGACAGTGTTCCAGATTTCACTATCCTTTTTGTGAAGAAGTGCTTCCTGACAGCACCCCTGAATGGCCCAGCTCTAATTTTAATGTTGTGCCATCTTATTCTGCATTCCACCAACAGAGGAAATCATTTTTCTTTTTCGACCCTCTTAAAACCTTTAATCTTCTTTATTACATGAATTACATCACCCCTTAATCTTCATACTCAATGAAATACAAGCCCAGTCTATATGACCTGTCCTCACAATTTAACCCTTTTAGTCCTGATATCATTCTGGTGAATGTGCAGTGTACCTCCTGCACAGCTGATATATCCTTCCTGAGATGTGCTGCCCAGAACTGAACACCTCACACGTTTTGTCTTTCATCACACCATTAACATACCATTTGCCTTTGTTCCATGACCTTCTGGTCAGTTATTCTCTGTGACCTTGTCCAGAAAAACACATCTTTTGTTATCTCTTGCACCATCCCCGTTTTACTAGCTTAAAACCTTTTACATTTCTAACATTTGTCAGTTCTGATGAAAGGTCAGTGACCTGAAACATTAACTCTGCTTCTCACTCCACAGAAGCTGCCAGACCTGCTGAGTATTTCCAGCATTTCTTGTTTTTATTTCAGATTTCCAGCATCTGCAGTATTTTGCTTTTATTTACCTCACTTCAGATGATGTGTAACCAGAGTTGCATATAACTGCAGCATTACTTTCACCCTTCAGATAAAGGCGGACAATCCATTAGACATTTTAATTCACTTTTCTCTCAGTCCAGTAGTTTTTAGTGATTTCTGTGCATGAAACCCAAAATCTCTCTGTCCCTTCACAGTTCCTAACTTTTAATCATTTAGAAAATATTCTGATTCATCTTCCTTAGATCTAAGTTACCAGAATGGTTCCAGGGAGGGAGATTTAAGTCACAAGGTGAGGTTGTAAAAGCTGGGGTTGTTCTCTTTCGCACAAAGGAGATTGCGGGGAGATTTAATCAAAGTGTAAAAGATTATGACAGGCATGGATAAGTTAGACAAGGAAAACTGTTCCCATTAACTAATGGTACAAGGATTAGTGGACACAGATTGAAAGTTTTGGGCCAGAGATGCAGAGGGAATATAAGGAAGCACTTTTTTACACAGTGGGTAGTAATGATCTGGAACTCGCTGCCCATGAGGGTGGTGGAAGCAGAGACAATCACTGATTTCAAGAGTCAATTGGATGGTCACTTGAAGGAAATAAACTTGCAGGGCTACAGGGGTCAAGCAGGGGAGTAGGACTGACTGGATTACTGTGTGGAGAACTGTCATGGACTTGATGGGCTGAATGGTCTCCTCTGTTCCATACATGACTCTAATGTTAATGACCTCACACTTCCCCACATTGACCTCCTGCTGTCACTGTTTTCTCCACTCACTAAATCTATCAATGTCTCTTTGTAATGTTTTGTTCCCTTCCACAATACTCAATATGTCACCTAACTCAGTATGTGGGTTGATTAAGGAAAGGCAGCACGGATTTGTTAAGGGAAAATCATGTTCAACTAACTTGCTGGAGTTTTTGAAGACATCACAGAGAGGGTTGATGAGGACAATAATAATAATAATTTCAAAGAAGGGTCACTGACCCGAAATGTTAACCCTGCTTCTCTTTCCACAGATGCTGCCAGACCTGCTGAGTATTTCCAGCATTTCTTGTTTTTATTTCAGATTTCCAGCATCTGCAGTATTTTGCTTTTATTATATTGATGAGGACATTGCTGTTGATGTGGGGTACATGAACTTTCAAAAGGCATTTGATACAGTGCTGCAGAATTTATATGTATTTATATATGTGTATTTCCATCACTTTCTGTTTTTATTTCACCTTCCAGAAGATCTGATTTGCAAAAAAGTAAATCCTGGGACAGTGAGTTTAAAAGGTCTCCCGAAGGAATCATCAGCTTCTTCACACTGTGACATTGAATGTACAGAACACGAATCCTGGGCTGAGTGGGTACGGGGACAGTGAACAGAAGAGGGATGGGGAATCACCAATGTTTGTGTTTTTACAATGAGGCATAAACAGATGGTGAGACAGAGAGAGAAATAGAGGGTGAGAAAGAGATTGAAATGACAGGTTAAACGCAGAGGGAGAGAGACAGGCTCTGGGGCTCTCCAGTGTTTAGTGACTGCCCAGCTGTATAGAAAACCATCCTCCCACCCCCTTCTCACACACTTCCCAAAGGCCTGATGTGTAAAGATAAATCCTGGGACAATGATAAGGAATTAACACCTTAATTGCAGTTTTAAAGAGAGTTTAGCTGCTTCTGGACAGACTGGGGCCTGGTCATGTCACTGTTCCTCTGTTGATTAGCTGAAAGATGCAGTAAATGTTCTCAACAATAATCTTGAAGGAATAAGTTCACAGATCATCAAAAAGCAGCTCCCTGGAATGTCTCTGTTCAAAACAGCCCTGGTACCTAAATTAACATGACAATGGGCAAGATCTCAGCACCTAATAGTCCCTCTCGCATTTTACATCTGTTCCCACTTTACAGTCTCTGGGTTTATTGTGAGGGATGTGTAAATGATGCAGAGATTGTCAATGTTAGCGAGTGACAGAGAAAAGGCTATTGATGTGTCTTTTATTTTAAAAAGTTTGTTCTCAAGAATATTTCATTTCTCTCTCCAGGAGACGTTAGCAGCTGTAACATGTCAATGCAGAGAGTGTGTGTGTTTTGACACGAGGAATCCTTGGACAAGAGCTTCCTCCAGAGCGGAATAATAATAATAAATAAATAAGATTCTCTTTGTTGCTCATTCTTACCTGAAGAAAAAAGTCTTGTGTTTTTTTAGGGGGTTTGAGATATTTTTACAACAAGGTGAAGGCGGAGGGGGCCTCAGAAACACAAAGGTTGGGAATCCATATTCCAGAGCACCCGATGTAACCTGTATATTTCACCCTCTCTATCTCTTCCTGCAACTTTATCACTGCACCTCCCTGGCTCTCAGCCTCTCCACATCTTTCAAGGCTGGAAACAAAGACAAAAACACCTCACGTCCCGCTCAGAGAACTCCTCTATGCTGATGATGCTATACTAGTCGCTCACACAGAACCTGAGCTACAAAGCGCATGGACTGTCTTTCCCATGCCTGTAATTTTTTCTCCTTGACTAGAAGCATGAAGAAAACCATGGTCATGATACAAGCTGTTGAAACTCCAGCCTTGATCACACAAATAACACCTAACTGGAAGTGATGAGCAAATTCTGCTACCTTGGTTCCACAGTGAGAAATAAATTGTCTCGTGATTGCAGAGCTCGACACACACAGAGGGAAAGAAGCTACCACTTTTGGCCAACTTGTGAAAGGTGCATGGGATAACATCATGCTGACCATTAGGACCAAGCTAATAGTTTATAAGGTCTGTGATCTCAACACCTTGCTGTATGGCTATGAAACATGTGTCATTGACAGCTACCAGGAAAAGTAGCTCAATAATTTCCATCTTTGCTGTCTGTGGCCCATTATGGGTATATCCTGGCAGCACAAACTCACAAATGTGGCAGTCCTCTCAAAGGCAGAGCTCCCAAGTGTGTTGGAACTAATCAAACAGAGGTGACTTTGGTGGATCAGACAAGTCCACAAGATAGAGGATGGTTGCAAACCCAAGGACCAAGGTAGCCGGGGCCAGACAACCAGTGGGCACCCAAGGCTCTGCTTCAAGGTTGCTTGCAAGCTTGACCTGAAGGCCCGAAATGTCGACTATCGCACTTGGGAGTCACTAGCTGACGAAGGAGGGAAATAGCAACAACTCACAGCATCACTTGACAGCTTCATGTGCAGCACTTGTGGCAGAGCCCACGTCTCAACGATTGGCTTTTACAGCCATCAGCAAAGGTGAACCAAGAGAAGATCCCCCCTCCCCCACCCCCCCAAATGGCTTGTTTGCTGCATGTCGATCATCTTTCGTAGATGAAAGGATCACAACCCACTGTTTCCCTCGCTGTCTCCTTTCTCTCTCTCCCACTTCTCTCATTCAGAGAGAAAGATAGGGAGAAAGAGAGAGACACACAGAGAGAAATCCACAACCAGAAACTCAACGAATGACCTCCTTCGATGCTGTAAATGACTCTATGACTCTAAAATGAGTTAAAATGGTTGCTGCACATTGCATTTAAACATTAAAATACATCTCACTGCCTAAAACACAAGCATTATTCAAGAATTATAACAAACATTGTGAAAGCAGTCCTGATGCTGTGAAATTAATCCATTAATTAATGTGTAAAGTGTGGCCATTGTTGAAAAGTCCAAAACGCTCAAGGCATTGTGTGCACAGCAAGATCCCACAAGCAGAAATGTGATGATAGTTAGATAATTGGGAACCACTCCCTCCCCATTCTCTTCCACTTATAATAACAACAAATCACATCGCTGTCTGTCGCATTTTTATTATTTATCAAAAGTTTAAACAGAAAAAAGGAGAGAAGGCTGGGGAGAAATAGAGAGAGTGGGCTGGAGAGAGACAGAAATAGGTCTGTACACCAGTGCAATGCAGAAAACACTGCAAAATTTGTGCACAGCAAGATCCCACAAACAGCAATGCGATCATAGCCAGATAAATCTGTTTTAGGTGGGAGTTTATCAATATACAAGGCAGGAACATTGTTAGACAGGAGTCCAGGGTTCCCTCTCTCAGTTTCACAGACAATCTCTCAGCAACATCCAAATCACGATGATAAATCAGATGCTTGAAAGATTGATACAGTCACTCCTTCTGACCTTTTTTTCAGATTAGAGACACAGCACTGAAACAGGCCCTTCGGCCCACCGAGTCTGTGCCGAACATCAACCACCCATTTATACTAATTCTACACTAATCCCATACTCCGACCAAACATCCCCACCTGTTCCTATATTTCCCTACCACCTACCTATACTAGTGACAATTTATAATGGCCAATTTACCTATCAACCTGCAAGTCTTTTGGCTTGTGGGAGGAAACCGGAGCACCCGGAGAAAACCCACGCAGACACAGGGAGAACTTGCAAACTCCACACAGGCAGTACCAGGAATCGAACCCGGGTCCCTGGAGCTGTGAGGCTGCGGTGCTAACCACTGCGCCACTGTGTCCATCTCTCTCTCTCTCTCTGTCTCTTTATCTCTGTGTCTCTTACCTTTTTCTGTTCCTCTCTCCCTAACTCTGTTCTCCTAAATTACTATCCAGGTTACATCCCTGTCTCTCCTTTTCATGCTCTATCACTCTCTCTCTTTCCATAGCTCTGCCTCCTTCTCTCTATCCAGAATGAAATCATAATTGAAATATGCTACAAAATATTTCTGTCTTAGCATTTGGACTCATCGAGTCAGAGTTATACAGCACAGAAACAAGGCCCTTTGGTCCATCGTGTTTGTGCAAGTCATCAAGGACCTAACTATTCTCATCCTATTTTCCAGTACTTGGCCCATGGCCTTGTATGCTATGGCATTTCAAGTGCTCATCTAAATACATCTGAAATGTTGTGAGGGTTCTGACCTCTACCAATCCTTCAGACAGTGTGTTCCAGATTCCAACCACTCTCTGGGTGATTTTCTTTTCCCTCAATACCCCTCTAAACCTCCTGCCCCTTACATTAAATCTATGTCCCCTGGTTATTGACACCTCCGCTAAGGGAAAAAGTTTCTTTCTATCTACCCAATCAATGCTCCTCATAATTTTATATACCTCAATCATGTCCGCCCTCAGTCTTCTTTGCTCTAAGGAAAACAACCCTAGCCTATACAGTCTCTCTTCATAGCTGAAATGCTCCAGCCCAGGCAACATCCTGGTGAATCTCCTCTACGCCCCCTCCAGTGCAATCATATCCTTCCGATACTGTGGCGACCAGAACTGTACACAGTACTCCAGCTGTGTCCTAACTAGCGTTTTGTACAGATCCATCATAACCTCCGTGCTCTAATATTCTATACATCAGCTAATAAAGGCAACGACCCCATCTGCCTTCCTAACCATCTTATCTACCTGTGCTGCTGCCTTCAGTGATCTATGGACAAGTACACCCTAGGTACTTCCTAGGGTCCTACCATCCATTGTATATTCCCTTGCCATGTTAGTCCTCCCAAAATGCATCACCTCACACTTCTCAGGATTAAATTCTATTTGCCACAGCTGTGCTTATCTTACCAGCCCATCTATATCATCCTGTAATCTAAAGCTTTCCTCCTCACTATTTACGACATCACAAATTTTTGTGTCATCTGCAAATGTACTGATCATACCTCCTTTATTCACATCTAAATCATTAATGTACACTAAAAACAGCAAGGGTCCCAGCAACGATCCCTGTGGTACACCACTGCACACAGGATCCAATTGCAAAAGCAACCGTCGACCATCACCTTCGGCCACGAAGCCAATTTTGGATCCAATTTGCCAAATTGCTTGGGATTCCATGGGCTCTTACCTTCTTGACCAATCTCCCGTGCAGGACCTTGTCAAAAACCTTACTGAAGAGCGCGTAGACGACATCAATTGCTTTACCCTCATCTACACACCAAGTCACCTCCTCAAAACATTCAATCAACTTTGTGAGACATGATCTCCACCTGACAAAGCCATGCTGACTTTTCTTGATTAATCCATGTCCCTCCAAGTGGAGATTAATCCTGTCACTCAGAATTTTTTCCAATCGTTTCCCTACCACTGATGTTAGACTCACTGACCTGTAATTACCTGGTTTATCTCTGCTACCCTTCTTGAATAAGGGCAATTTGGTAAATTGGATCCACAATTGGCTTCGTGGCAGGAGGCAGAGGATGAGGCTTGACAGTTGTTTTTGCGATTGGAAGCCTGTGACCAGTGCTGCACTGCAAGGATCTGTTGGGACCCTTGCTGTTTCCGGTGTATGTTCATGATTTAGATGTGAATATAGGAGGTACGATCAGTACATTCACAGATGACACGAAAATTGGTGATGTCGTAAATAGTGAGGATGAAAGCTTTAGATTACAGGATGATATAGCTGGGCTGGTAAGATGGACAGAGCAGTGGCAAATGGAATTTAATCCTGAGAAATGTGAGGTGATGCATTTTGGGAAGTCTAGCAAAGCAGGTGAATATACAATGGATGGTAGGACCCCAGGAAGTACAGAGAGTCAGAGCGACATTGGTGTACTTGTCCATAGATCACTGAAGGCAGCAGCACAGGTAGATAAGGTGGTTAGGAAAGCATATGGGATACTTGTATCAATTAGCCGAGGCATAGAATATAAGTTCAGGGAGGTTATGATGGAACTGTATAAAATGCTAGTTAGGACACAGCTGGAGTACTGTGTACAGTTCTGGGCACCACACTGCAGGAAAGATGTGACTGCACTGGAGAGGGTGCAGAGGACATTCGCCAGGATGTTGCCTGGGCTGGAGCATTTCAGCTCTGAAGAGAGACTGGATAGGCTAGGGTTGTTTTCCTTAGAGCAGCGAAGTCTGAGTGGGGACAAGATTGAGGTATATAAAATTATGAGGAGCATAGATCGGGTAGGCAGGAAGAAACTTTTTTTTCCCTTCGTTGAGGTCTCAATAACTAGGTGGCATAGATTTAAGGTAAGGGGCAGGAGGTTTCGAGGGGATTTGAGGAAAATAATTCTCAATCAAAGGGTGGTTGGAATCTGGAACACACAGCCTGAAGGGGTGGTAGAGGCAGGAACCCTCACAACATTTCAGAAGTATTTAGATGAGCACTTGAAACACCATAGCATACAAGGCTACGGGCCAAGTGCTGGAAAATGGGAATAGAATAGTTAGGTCCTTGATGGCCAGCATGGACAAGATGGGCCAAAGGGCCTGTGTCTGTGCTGTATAACTCTATAACTCTATGACTCTAAGACAAAAGCAGGGATGTAATGCTGGAACTGTATAAAATGCTGTTTAGTCCACTGTTGGTGTGTTGCGTACATTTCTGGTTACCACATTACAGAAAGGACATTTTTGTTCTGGAGAGAATATAGAGGAGATTTACAAGAATGCTGCCAGGGCTCAAAAGTTGCAGCAATGAGGAAATATTGAATAGGCTAGCATTGTTTTCCTTAAAACAGAGGAGGCTGAGGGGTGACTTAATTGAGGTGTACAAAATTATGAGGGGCCTAGATAGAGTAAACAGGAAGGACCTGTCTCCCTTACTGGAGAGGTCAATTACCAGGGGGCACAGAGTTAAAGTGATTGGTAGAAGGATTAGAGGGGACATGAGGAAAGGTTTTTTCACCCAGAGGGTGGTGGGAGTCTGGAATTCACTGCCAGGATGGGTGCTGGAGGCAGAAACACTCAATTCTTTTGAAATACACCTGGACATGCACCTGAAATGCTGTAACCTGCAAGGCTACAGGCCAGGTGCTGGAAGGGGGATTAGATTGCGCAGCTAGTTTTTTCAGCCACCATGGACACAACAGGCTGAATGGCCTCCTCTGTGCCATAATTCTTCTACGGTTTTAAATCACATTAACGAACCATAAGGGTTTTTCCAGCAATCGATGATAATTTCAAGCCACCTTCACTGAGCAGAGTTAAAATAAGCTGGATTTGCATTAGTTAATGAAATCCAAAATGCAGCAGTGTCTGCCTTGGTGGGATTGAAATCTCAGCCCCTGAGTACAAGCCATGGCCTGTGGATTATAAATGCAATGACAACACAACAGCATCATGAACCCAAAGGAACCACAAAAAGTATCGCTGGTCAAAGCATTGGCCTGCATGGGGATTAAACCCACAACCTTGGTGTGATGAGCACCACACGCCAAGCAGCTGAACTAACAGGCTCCAATGTGGATAGTCCGTGTTAATGTTAATATTTCAGGTCTGTGACCTTTCATTCGAACTCTTGCTCTCTCAACAGATGCTGATGTTTTGATTTGAGATTTCCAACATGTACAGAACATTGCTGTTATTTCTATGTTCAAATGGCTTTGACAAAGTCTATTCATCCACAAACCCTGGATTACCAATTCAACAACCCAACCACTCGGCCTGCAGTTTGAATGAATTGTGTTTGGAAATTCATCTCACTTCCATCTTCCAAAGCGAAGACCTCGATTCATAGGATAATCCTGAAGAAAAGCACCTTTTAATCAGCCATCAATTATTTAACAGCCAAAGCCACTGTCAAGTGGTCGTGTGGCCGAGCAGTCTGAGGTGCTGGATTTAAGGTCCCAGTCTTTGTGTGGGTTTGGATTCCACTGCTGCCACAGTCTGTGTTCAGGCTTTGTTTGGACAGTGTTCTGATGGTTCTTAGTGAATGAATCCAAATCATTCATGTGTCCAGTTTCATTATCTTGGTTCCTGTGCTGATATTTCAAAGCATGACTAGTGCTCACAAACTCTGTGGGCCTGCAAGTGCAGTTTTGTATTTACACTTGTCTTTTAATAAAGCTTCAATGTTAAGACCTTCTACGAGAACATTTTTAAAAGCCTCTATAGCTGTCAATGCTATTAGCAGCTCTGCAATTCTTTCAGATAACTCAACTTTAGAAAAGTCTCAATCCCCGCCATTGTCCCCACAGTGACTGACAAATTAGTCGATTGTCTCTCTACACTGCTGTCAATGTGACATAAATTCCAACTGATGTCTCTTGAAATTGATTTTCACATGGATTTGTTCTTCTAGCGTGCTATATATTTTCTTAGGCTCTTTCTGATCATCTTCTGATAAGCCTGAGGTATGTAGTTTATGAAGACCTTCGATTCCAATAGCTATCTGAATTTGAACTGCTAGTTTATCTGGTTCTGGTGCAGCCAAATCAAGGAACCATAGCTTTATCATATGTTTGAAAAGTTTAAATTTGGGAAGAGGATTGTGGCTTTCCAATTCATATGTGGGAATTTAACTGACATCTTGCTGACATTCCTGGGATTTTCCATGATTTCCTAGGCCGGAAGAAACTTTCCAATTTTCATTCACTGGAAGGTTTCAATGTGTTACAGATCTAGCTGCCTGCAGTACTTTTACTTACCATCACCTGTTTCTGAACTCGATGGCACTGAGGGTCTGTGGCCCTGTTGCTCCCCTTCACACAGTTTTTCAGGCACTGTCCACAAAGTGGTGTTTTGGCGTGAACAGCACCATGATGTCTCAAATAGCTGTAATGGCTGTGATGGTTTTTTTCAGCATTTTATTTTAAGCCTGCCTTTGAATCGATCAGCACTGGCCTTTTCCAGTCTTTTTTAAGCCTGCTTTTGAATTAACTTACACTGGCCTGAACGAAGTCAACTGATCACACCCCCTTTGACACTGAACCGGTGTCCCCTCAGTACAGTTACTCACTGTTCCCAATGGAGTACTGCCTGCTGATAGTGTTTCACCTCTTAGAGCTCTGTTGACAGCTTCTGCTCCCCTTGCAGAATGCTGCTGTCGTCCCAAACTCAATCTAATACTCTCCCAATGTGCCTTCAAAACTCAAAATCTTCGACAAATCATTCACTGTGACCATATTGTGTTTCCTCTGTCCTTCAATCGCAACCACACCAATCAGACAGATCGGACTGTTAAACTATATTGTGAGTTCTTTATTTAAAGATTGCTTCCATTAATGTGCGTAGCATTAAATCGACTACGCGATGTGTTTCAACCTTGGATTACCTTGCCAAGGTCAAAGCTGACCTACTGTTTCTGCAGGAGTGTGGAATACCACACCTCAGCACCTACAGGCAGTGGTCGCGATGGTGGTCCCACGGGCCATCAATCTGGTCGGGGGGTAATGACTGCCGTTCCTCCGGCCTGGGTATTCTGCTGTGGGGAGGTAACTTCACCATCTCCGAAGTTAAGGAGGTGGTGGGCGGCCGCCTCCTCGTAGCAGACGTGATGTACAACAACGCTCCGCTCCGGTTGATCAACGTGTACGCCCCGGTACAACGCAGCGAGCGGCTGACCGTCTTCCAGCAGCTCCCACTGCTGCTGGCGACGTCCAGGCCGGTCATCCTAGGCGGTGACTTCAACTGCATCATCGATGCGGCTGGACGATCCGGCAGTGACGACAGCAAACTGGACGCTACGTCCAGATTCCTAATAGAAACAGTTAAGGATGCCAAACTGCACGACGTCTTCAGCAAACCTGCAGACGGAGCGCAGCGCAGATACACATGGTCAAGATCGGACGGGTCTGCCCGTTCCAGGATTGACTTCCTGTTTGTGTCCCGTGCTGTCACGGTCGGATCCACCGACGTCAAGCCGGTGTTCTTCTCCGACCACTGCCTCTTACTGGCCGACTGTCACTTACAGGACGACCAGCGGGTTGGCAGAGGGACGTGGAAGCTCAATGCGACACTGCTGACCCCAGAGAACGTTGAGGAACTCAAAAGGGATTACAATGGTTGGAGGACCGTGAAACCCCTCTTTGAGTCTCCAGTTCACTGGTGGGAAGCGATTAAGGAGAACATCAAGAGGTTCTTCATCCACAAAGGTGTTCAGAAGGCGAGAGAGAGACAGAGGGAACTGTCCCGACTCCAGAAAATTATGCAAAATCTACTCCGGTTGCAGTCAATGGGGGTCGAGGTCAAGGAGGACCTCCAAGAGGTGAAGAGCCAGCAGGCCTCGCTCTTTGCCAAGGAGGCCTCCAAGATCATCTTCCGGTCCAGAGTCCGCTCCATCGAGCAGGATGAGACGTGCTCGCGTTACTTCTTCCAAAAGGTACACAGAGAGAGCTCTGTTATCAGCAGCCTGAAGGAAGAAGATGGCTCGGTAACGTCTTCGCAGCCCGACATACTCAGGATCAGCAAATCCTTTTATGCTGGGCTGTATGACGCGAAGCCCACAGACAGCAGAGCCTCCCAGTCCTTCCTGTCATCTATCACAGAGGTCTTAGATGACAGCAGGAGGGAGGGACTGGACAAGCCGCTAACTCTGGACGAGCTGACAAAGGCCGTCGAGTCTTTCGAGACGAGTAAAACTCCCGGGAGCGACGGCTTACCGGTCGAGTTGTACTCGGCCCTGTGGGACTGGGTCGGCCCAGACCTGCTGGAAGTAGACGAGAGTATGCTCCTGGCCGGCAGCATGTCAGAATCCATGAGAAAAGGCATCATCACCCTCATTTACAAGCAGAAGGGGGAGAGGGCAGAAATCAGAAATTGGCGGCCCATCTCACTGCTTAATGTTGATTACAAGATTCTGTCCAAAGTCATAGCCAGTCGAGTCAAGTCTGCTCTGGAGTTGGTGATTCACCCCGATCAGACCTGTACTGTACCCGGCAGGAAGATCTCTGATAGTCTCGCGCTACTCAGGGATACGATCGCCTACGTACGGGACAGGAGGGTGGACACCTGCCTCATCAGCCTGGACCAGGAGAAGGCTTTTGACAGGATATCGCACACCTACATGATGGACGTGCTTTCCAAAATGGGGTTTGGGGAGGGAATCTGCAATTGGATCCAACTGCTCTACACAAACATCAGTAGCGCAGTGTCAATCAACGGGTGGGAATCGGAAAGTTTCCCGATCAAATCTGGAGTCAGACAGGGCTGTCCTCTGTCCCCGGTCTTGTTTGTTTGCTGTATTGAACCCTTTGCTGAGTCTGTTAGGAAGGATGCGAGCATAAGAGGTGTGACAATCCCAGGCAGCGGAGGCACTCAGGTCAAAACCTCCCTGTACATGGATGACGTCGCCGTCTTCTGCTCGGATCCGCTGTCCGTGCGCAGACTGATGAGCATCTGCGACCAGTTCGAACTGGCCTCGGGAGCCAAAGTTAACCACGGCAAGAGCGAGGCCATGTTCTTTGGCAACTGGGCTGACCGATCCTTTGTCCCCTTCACCGTCAGGTCAGATTACCTGAAGGTGCTGGGGATATGGTTCGGAAGGGCCGGGGCGTGCACCAAAACATGGGAGGAGCGAGTAGCCAAGGTACGACAAAAGTTGGGCATGTGGGGGCAGCGATCTCTCTCCATTGTGGGTAAGAACCTGGTCATCAGGTGCGAGGCGCTCACGTTGTTGCTCTACGTGGCGCAGGTCTGGCCCATACCCCACTCCTGCGCCGTGGCGGTCACCCGAGCCATTTTCCGCTTCGTCTGGGGATCTAAAATGGACCGGGTCCGGAGGGACACGATGTTCAAATCTCTGGACATGGGCGGGAAAAATGTACCCAACGTGGCCCTCATCCTGATGACCACCTTCGTGTGCGGCTGCATCAAGCTATGTGTAGATCCCCAGTACGCAAACTCCAAGTGTCACTACGTGCTGAGGTTCTATCTGTCCCCGGTGTTGCGAAGGATGGGCCTGGTCACATTGCCGCGGAACGCACCATGCAGTTGGGCGGCGCCGTACCACCTATCCTTCGTGGAGCAGTTTCTGCAGAAAAACACCTTTGACCACCGGTCCATCAGGCAGTGGTCTGCACGGAATGTCCTCAAGGCCCTACGGGAAAAGGAAACGGTGGATCCTGTCGGATGGTTCCCCGAGCAGACCGTCAAAGTCATTTGGCGGAATGCCTCATCACCAGAACTTTCAAACAAGCACCAAGACGTAGCTTGGCTGGTGGTGAGAAGGGCCCTCCCCGGCAGATCCTTCATGCACACCCGAAGTCTCGCCCCCTCCGCACAGTGCCCCCGCGTTGGCTGTGGTGGGGAAGAGACGGTCGCCCACCTCCTCCTGGAATGTGCCTTTGCAAAGCAGGTGTGGAAAGAGATGCAGTGGTTTTTGTCAAGGTTCATCCCAAGCAGCTCTGTAACACAGGAGTCTGTGCTCTACGGGCTGTTCCCAGGGAAGCACACCGAGACAAACATCAACTGCTGCTGGAGGACTATCAATTCAGTGAAAGACGCCCTTTGGTCTGCCCGAAACTTGCTGGTCTTCCAGCGCAAAGAGTTGTCCACCACCGAATGTTGCAGACTGGCACATTCCAAGGTCCAGGACTACGTGCTGAGGGACGCACTAAAGCTTGGGGCAGCCGCAGCAAAGGCTCAATGGGGAAAGACCACAGTGTAAGGTTCCCCCACCAAGCTGGACTGAGGGGCTGGATCAATGGGAAACCCCTCGAACTGTATCGTTAATATTCTCAATTGCTGTAAATGTAAAACTGTAATTGACATGACAATTGTGAAACGGAAAGGTTGGGAAGAAACACATGACAGTATTGAAGGAAACTGATCTCCCTTGCAATGTTTGTATTTTTTGGTGCTGTTTGGAAACTGTTTGGCAATGTAATTTTTACAGATGTTTATGAATAAAGTATATTTGGGAAATAAAAAAATAAAAAAAAGATTGCAGCAGTAGGTGTGGAAAGAGATGCAGTGGTTTTTGTCGAGGTTCATCCCAAGCAGCTCTGTAACACAGGAGTCTGTGCTCTACGGGCTGTTCCCAGGGACGCACACCGAGACAAACATCAACTGCTGCTGGAGGACTATCAATTCGGTGAAAGATGCCCTTTGGTCTACCCGAAACTTGCTGGTCTTCCAGCGCAAAGAGTTGTCCACCACCGAATGTTGCAGACTGGCACATTCCAAGGTCCAGGACAACGTGCTGAGGGACGCATTAAAGCTTGGGGCAGCCGCAGCAAAGGCTCAATGGGGAAAGACCACAGTGTGAGGACCCCCACCAAGCTGAACTGAGGGGCTGGATCCATGGGAAACCCCTCGAACTGTATCATTGATATTTTCATTTGCTGTAAATGTAAAACTGTAATTGGCATGACAATAGTGAAAGGGAAGGGTTGTGAAGAAATTCATGATAGTATAGAAGGAAACTGATCTCCCTTGCAATGTTTGTATTTTTTGGTGCTGTTTGAAATTGTTTGGCAATGTAATTTTTGCAGATTTTTATGAATAAAGTATATTTTGGAAATAAAAAAAAAGATTGCAGCAGTATACAAATATTGCTGGAGAGCTCTTACTAGTGTGTCTTGCTTGGTCAATAAAACACATTCCAACTATTGTGTCACGTGTCAGACAACATCCTACCCTCCCTGATGATGTATACAAATTATGGACAAACCCACTCAAAGACACACGACAACAACAGCCACCATCAGCGATCTGTAGACATGTACTCCAAGGTCCCTCTGTTTCTCTATATGTCTTCCATTTATTTGTATTCTCTTGCCTTGTTAGCCTTTGCCAAATACATCACCTCACACCTATCCGGTTTGAATTCCAATTGCCACTATTCTGCACATGTCACTCGCCCATTGATATCTTTTTGCAGTCTACAGCTTTCACTTCATTATCACCCATAAAGCCAAGCCTCCTTCGACAGCACCTTTCAAACCCGTGACCTCTACCATCTTGAAGGACAAGGGCAACAGATGCATGGGAAGACCACCACCTACAAGTTCCCCTCCAAACCACACCCCATCCTGACATGGAACAATATCACCGTTCTTTCACTGTCACTTCATCACAATCCTAGAACTCCCTCCCTAACAACACTGTGGGTGTACCTACACCACATGGACTGCAGTAGTTCAAGAAGGTGTCTCACCACCAACTTCTCAAGAGCAATTATTGATGGGCCAGCGATGCTAACATCCAGGAACCAACAGAAAAGGGAACATCGAAGAACGTCAATTCTCCTGGGTGACAATCAGTTATTTGGTAATTTGAGAAAACGTAAGGCAGCATAAAACATCCAAAGCAATTTCCAAATGAAGCCAGCATTTATTGTCCATCCCTAATTGCCCTTGAAAAGTCAATGGTTTGCTCGGTCATTTCAGAGGACAGTTAAAAGTGAACCACCTTGCTGTGGGTCTGGAGTCACATAGAGGCCAGAGCGGCAGATTTCCTTCTTGAAATAGTATCAGTGAACCAGAGAGGTTGTTTCAGCAATGGATGACAGTTTTGAGCCGCCTTCACTGAGCAGAGTTGAAAAGGGCCAGATTTGCATGAGTTCATGATAACTGGAACGTATCCACTGCTGCTGCGGTTGGATTTGAGCTCATAGGCCATGGGTGTGAGCTATGGGCTGTGGATTATCAGTGCCATAACAACACCATGTACCCAAAGGAAGCACATAAATCACTGCTGGTCGAAGGATTGGTCTGTATAGGGATTGAATCCATGACCTTCACAGTATTAGCAGCACACGCTCGCCAAGTGAACTAACAGCCCCCCATGCAAGGCCTGGATGTTAATATTAATGTTTCTGGTCTGTCACCTTTCATCAGAACTCTGTTCCTCTCTCAGCAGATGCTGAGTATTTCCAGCAGTTACTGTTTTGATTTCAGATTTCCAACATGCACAGAATTTTACTCTTATTTCTATTTTCAAATGTTTTTGGCAAAGTCGATCTATCCAGAAACCCTGGATTACCAATTCAACAATGCAACCACTCAACGTGCAATTTGAATGAATTGTGCTTGGAAATTCGTCTCATTTCCATCTTCCAAAACAAAGACCTCGATTCACAGGATAGTCCTGCAGAAAATAAAGGTCAAATAAATCAGCTTTTGTTTAAACACATTGTTGTCGATTTGTTGTCTTTCCCACCTGAGTGTTTAACATCACCTGGCTGGAGTTCAGAAAGGACAATCTGGGGGAGGATCGTACAGCAGGAACAGAACTTCAGCCTGAACACAGTCCTTCAGGATCATGGCACTTTGGTCTTTCTCATGTCTCTTCACTGACAGCAAAGTCCCCATGTGGGTTAATCCTGAGGCCTGTAAGAAATGTGTCCCAGCCGCTCTCTTCCAGGTGCAGAGCTCCTGGGCACGGAACAGAAGGTTCCTTTACAACAGTGAATGCTGGAAACGTGCTGTCAAATCAGAGATTGGTGTAAAACTGTGACCTGTTCCTGACTGAAAGTGAAACGGCAGGTATAAGTTTCCAGTCTGAAAATTAATATTGTATTACTCTGTGGAGATTTAATGTGTTTGTGTGACAAGTCCTGAGTCTCCAATTTTTACACAGGTGTTAACTCATTTAAAATAAACCTTTTGAAATGAAATAAATCTCAGTCTGCATTAAAATAGCAGAAGCAGGAAGTCACTTCTGGTACAATTATACAACAGATATTTAATCTCCAGATAAAGAAGGACCTGCAGCGTGTTTCCAGGAATTCCATGTTTTATTGATGTGTGAGTGTTAGACACCAGGATAACTAAAAATACACAGAACATCCACAGGAGTGCTATCATGTCAGTTACTCTGCGATCACTCCCACAGTGTAACTCCACCACTGACCCTGCTGAAGGTTGTAGGCTGAGGGAGTGGAGCCTCCAGGAGTGGACTGTGGTGTGAGAAAGCTGGGTTTCAGTATCCTGACAGATACATGGTGAGGAATCAGAGGAATCCTTACTAAGGAACCGTCTGGGGTTTTACCTGCCAATGTTGGTCTATGGGTAAATGATGCCTGACTCCCTCAACTGTCTTAAATTTAACGCAGTTTGGAACAAGTTGAATTCAGTTTCTAGAAGAATATGGACAAATATCACCTGCAGTAAGATCACGGCACAGTGGTACAGTAGTTAGCACTGCAGCCTCACAGCTCCAGGGACCTGGGTTCGATTCTGGGTACAGCCTGTGACCGTGTGGGTTTTCTCTGGGTGCTCCGGTTTCCTCCCACTGCCAGAAACGTGCAGGTGATCGGTAGGTTGTCTGTTGTAAATTGCCCCTCGTGTAGATAGGTGGTAGGGAATATGGGATTGCTGTAGGGTTAGTATAAATGGGTGGTTGTTGCTTGGCACAGACTCGCTGTTTCAGTGCTGTATCTCTAAATCATAATAAAATGAAATTGAGCGAGATGGAATCAGCCATTAGAGAAACTGAGAGATCTTTGGAAAAGAATATGATGCACAATGATGGTAATAGTGGCAAAAGCTTTTCCAGCTACATCAGGAGTGAGAAGATGGATACAGATGGTTTCGAGACACTGAGAGACAGTTCAGGACAGATTGAAACAGATTACCAGGCTATGACAGAACTGTTAAATGACTATTTCACATCAGTCTGCACTCCTGTGGATGATGCTCAGATTCCAGCTGTGGGATGTGCTGCTGACAATAACATCATAAATATTAAATTAGAAAGGGATTGTCATCCTGGATAAAATAGGAAATCTCAAACCTGATGGTGTTCCAGGTCCAGATGATATCTACCCAAGGGTGTTTAAAGAGATGGGACGGGTGATCTGTGAGCCCCTTGTCTGTATATTCAACAGCTCAGTAGAGGCAGGGATTGTTCCCTGAGATTGGAAGGTTGCTCACGTAGTTCCCATTTTCCAAATCAGAGCCAGGAAACTACAGACCCATCAGTGTGAGCTCGATTACAGGGAAGATGTTTGCAGGGATCCTAAGAGATGCTGTTTCTGATCACTGGGGAAGAGAAGGAGTCATTAGAGATACTCAACACGGCTTCAGAAAAGATGATCATGTCTTATAAACTTGTTTGTGTTTTGTTTAGAAGTTGCTGTGTTGGTGGGTGAGGGGAATCCGTTTACATTGTCTATCTCAGGGTGTAATCCAACAACATAGAGGTTGTGGGGCTGAAGGAGGTGAGCTGTGGTCTAACTAGTGTTTTGTTCCAACATAACCACTCTCCCATTTTCCATTAACTTCAATGTAATGAAAACTGGCAGTTTGAACCTGTCAGCATTTGAACGATATTTTCAAATGACTCGAGGGTTTCTTACAGTTGGGATCATTCTTTATTCTGTCCCCTCGAGGTGTTAGAGAACAGAAATTCTCCTGCATCTAGCAATCTAGTGTGCTGGGGCAATGGTGACATAGTGGTAATGTCATTTGATGCTGTCCTGTTGGTATGGGTACAAACCACACCATGGCAACTGGTGGAATTTAATTTCAATGAATTTTTAAAAATTCTGCAATTGAAAGCTAGTCTTAGTAATGATGTTATAAAACTATCAGTGATTGTTGTAAAAATCCATCTGATTCACCAATATTCCTTATGGATTGAAATAATGCTGTCCTTATTTAATGTGGTGTATATGTGATTCCAGACCCACAGCAATATTGTAACAGAGTTCACTGTTTGGTGCAGTGTCTTGCAAAGTTTCAGCTTAATTACAAGTGATTATAAGTAATAATGCTTTCAAATATTGTTATAGTAACCATAATATGTGTAAGCTCAGTTAAACATGGTCTGAGGCTGAGAAGCAAAGCCTGATGCTGAACCAAGGTTATGTTAAAAGAAAACTGGCAGAGCAGCGAAAAAGAAACCTTGAATTAAATGTGAAAAGAATGTCCTGATATGTTTGAAACTAACAGATAGTGAAAGACAGAATATTAATTAAGTTACAATAAAAACAGAAGATTTAAAGCTTCGAAGATCTGTTATCACTCGAGTAAAAGACATTGCTGTACCTCATGTAACAATTGTATGAATTTCTAGATAAGAAATAACAAAGCTGCAAGAAAATGGAACAAAGAGATACCAGAAAACTAAGCATAAATTTCATTTTAAAGTTTTGAAAAATGATGATGGAACAGAATGAGTGAGATAGTCCAGGCGTGTGTCAGCTGCTAAAGAGGCTCAAAGGCAAAAAAGGGTATAAAAGAATAGCCATTGAACATGAGAAGCAGAACTAGAAACCCAGAGGAAGAAAGAAGAGAATCTTCAGAGAACAGAACCCAGCAAGAGAAAGAGAGACCGGACCACAGTCACTCGGAGGGCTACCGCCGAGGTTCTGAGTATCAGCCTGTGATTATTGTCTTTGTTAAGTATTACTTCTTTGCACTGAATGTAAACTGCTGAATAAATCGACAACACTTATAACCAATATATACCTGTACCCATAGTGATTTGTTGTAGTCACGAACAAGTCACCCTTGTTGGATTAAATTGAACCCTGAATCTAGGAAAGCTACAACTGGCACCCCAGATATCAATGAAGGACGTCTTCCCACTTGGGTAACAAATAGACATTTATCAGGATGATCCTGTTATCAGGACGATGCAGAATTCTGTAAAATTAGGAGTCTGATTGAGGTTCACCTGGTCAAGCACAAATGTCACAAGGTGGGGAACCAGAAGCTATTGGGACTAGTAGTACACATGCCCAGTCTTATGAATGGAACCATGCCTAATCCTCTGTTTAGAACAGAAAACATAGGGGTTATGAGGGAAAGTGTCATTAATCGATTCCTGACATCACTTCAATGGTTGATCCAGTTGGAAGAACTAACTTGGATAGAACGAAACCTACAGGGATACAGAACAAGCATGGATATCCTCATTTGCCCATATGATTTATATGATCATTAAAGAGACACATGTGCTTTTAATTGGAATGGGAAGGGGTTGAACTGTACTGTGGAAGTTACAGGTTCATCAGATGTGAGAGCTAGAACGGCCTACGTACAAGAAGGGAAGTCTTGTTTTATCACCTTAGAATACTATTACCATCACGGGGACTTAAATGTTCAAACCTGGGACCGACTGTATTACACCAGCCAAAACCACAGTGATCGGGGGA
The DNA here is from genome assembly GCF_036365525.1 of Heterodontus francisci. NCBI lineage: Eukaryota > Metazoa > Chordata > Chondrichthyes > Heterodontiformes > Heterodontidae > Heterodontus > Heterodontus francisci. Next base: position 36,990,908 of record NC_090404.1, on the reverse strand, counting down.
AAACCCACCTCGCCATTGAGATGCCTGACCAACAGGTCTTACTAGTAAAAGATGGCTAGAACATAAACCTAGAGGCTTATGTCACTAAATTTGGGTACCACATCCCTGAACTACCTATAACCTTAACAACATTAATAAGTCAAGTGAACACCTCCCAACACCGTTATTACACAGTACAGCAAGGAAATAAAACTATAGCTAAGGAAATTCCAGGGGTAGGGGATTTATCACATTGGTGGGAAACAGGGTTAAACATGGAAATTCCCCTCTGGATTAGAATAATTTCACATGTATTGATTATAACCCAGTTATTGGCACTAATATACTGACTGATCCACACTTGCTACTTGAAGCACCTGGTGTGCCAGACAAGATCACAATTAAACATAATCACTGCACAAAATGTCTTGGAAATGAGTAAATATGTAAGTTCAAAGTATGCAAGAATTGCCCTTGAGGTGGGGATATTGTAAGATAATTCACTGCTTGGTGTATTGTTTCAAACCCACTAAGATCACCCAGATAGGGAATGATATCATGTTCCCTGTACCTACTCATAACATCACTGAAATCAGAGTTGACTTTGGAATGCAGGAGGAAGTATTGAAGACAATGATTCAGTGGAGACACCCCATACCCCCTCTATCCTTCGATTTATAATCCATAATTAAAATATTGTAACATCCCAAAAGCACTGGTTTAAGAAGTGACAAGAACATGAACAAAGAGAGAAAGGAATTGGAAATCTGGGGGAAATAGACATAGGTGGGAAACAGTTGTGAATACAAGTCAACATCCCTGACTCAGAACTATTTCTCTTCTGTTCATGTTGATACAAACGATGGTCACAATTGTAATAATAGTCGTCCTCTGTTACTTGAAAAATCTTACCTCAAGACAGCTGAAGCACACTGAATTGAGCTGGAACCCAGCTCTTGCGTCTAAAAGAAAGTAATAGTCAATGAAGAGTAAAGTAATAGTCAAGTTTCCAGGGGGCAGTGCAACTTTGATAGGGTCGCACGGAGCCCACGGTGGAGAAACTGGGCTACTCTGAGGAGGCGGCTAGACACCGGCAGGTCGGAGCTGCACGAAAATAAGCTTCTCGGCCTTTTGGCTAAGATCAAGTGTAGTATCTGTTCTTATCAGTGCTTATTTGATTGAGAAGAGACCATGATCATTGCCTTTTGATCCTGGGGAAGCTTTGAGTAAAATGGTGATAACCAATTTTCGAGCTTCGGGCCAGGGAGTGCGCAACACCGTTCGGGTGGTCGTGAAGGACAAGGAAGGAGATGCACCGGTCGATCGCACCTTCTTCATCAAGAAAATTCTCTTCGATTGCTGCGGATTTCAAGCGACGGACGTCTTCTGCCTGCAGGATTTCCCCAGCAGTGGATACTTCGAGGTGACGTTCCGGAATGTGACGGGATGCATCAAGTTCCTGAAGGCGTTCAAGGACAAAGGGGACCGGGCGCCACTGTCGATCCTCACAGCGGAGCCGCTCTTCACGCTTCCATCACAACGGGACCGGGTGGTGACGATTCACCTCTACAACCCCCATGTTCCGGTGGTGGATGTACTCACCTTTCTCGCCAGGTACGTCGAGGTGCCCGGCAGCAGCACTGATGTCAAGGACCCCTTTGGGATCTGGACCAGCAAGCGGCAGGTCAAGGTGACCTTGAAGGTAGATCCCAGTGGAGCCATCATCCACCCTCCCTCCAGCTTCGCTATCGGGGGAAGTCGAGGCTTCTTGGTCTACGCTGGGCAGCCCAGAGTTTGCCGCACCTGTGGCAAATCTGGTCACATGGCAGCCAACTGCAGCACGGTGGTTTGCAAGAACTGCAAGGAGGAAGGCCATCAGACCAAGGACTGAAAGCAGACTAAGTGTTGCAACTTGTGCGGTGCGGCAGGCCATCTCTACAAGACCTGCCCCAAACGTTGTCTCAGCTATGCTCAGGCGGCAAGGTCCAAGGAATGGCCGGGCGAAGGTTCGACGAAGGCGTCCGCTGTTTGAAAGGAGACCAGCAACCTTCTCCGCAGTGAGGAACTTCAACCTGAGAAGGAAGGGGAGGTGGCTGAAACCAACGACCCAGCACCTACCCAGCGCCCGGAAACCCCTCCTCCACAGACAGAATCAATGGAGGAGGAGGCAGCAGATGGACAAACAGGTCAGTGGCAAGTGGTCCAGAGGAAAACCACAAAGAAAAAACATCCCAAAGCCACCACCCAAACCAGTGGCAAGAGGAGGCTCTCTTCTGAATCAGACTGCAACAACTCCTCTTCACTGGACGGGGAAATGCTGGAACGACAGCCCCTTCAAAAGAGGCGGCAGAACTCCGAGATGGATGATAAAGCATCCCAGCCCCCGGGCACTGGAAGCTGTGATGGGCCCGGCGTGCCCCAAACCCAATTCCCCACACGTAACGACGTGGCCAACGCATCTCAGCTCCGGGACACCGGGAGCAAAGACACGTCTGGCGCACCTGAGCTCCGGGAGACCGGGAGCTGTGATGTTTTCGAGGAGGAACAGATGGAAGCAGCTGAGGACAACCCAATGCTCTCTGCCTACAAGACCCCCCCGATGTCACCCGAGCGGCACAAACCCTGCATGAAAAATCAGGAGGGGTTTCTGAGCCCAACCAACGTGAAACTGCTTGCGCACACGATGGGTATGCAGGAACATCCCGAAGGGGAAGGACTGGGACTAGCGAGGACAAATGGTATGGGAAGCAACAACTAATTTTTAGTAAAAAATGGGTGTAAGAATTGCTTCCATTAATGTGCGTAGCATCAAATCTACTACGCGATGTGTTTCAACCTTGGATTACCTTGCCAAGGTCAAAGCTGACCTACTGTTTCTGCAGGAGTGTGGAATACCACACCTCAGCACCTACAGGCAGTGGTCGCGATGGTGGTCCCACGGGCCATCGATCTGGTCGGGGGTAACGACTGCCGTTCCTCCGGCCTGGGTATTCTGCTGCGGGGAGGTAACTTCACCATCTCCGAAGTTAAGGAGGTGGTGGGCGGCCGCCTCCTCGTAGCAGACGTGATGTACAACAACGCTCCGCTCCGGTTGATCAACGTGTACGCCCCGGTACAACGTAGCGAGCGGCTGACCGTCTTCCAGCAGCTCCCACTGCTGCTGGCGACGTCCAGGCCGGTCATCCTAGGCGGTGACTTCAACTGCATCATCGATGCGGCTGGACGATCCGGCAGTGACGACAGCAAACTGGACGCTACGTCCAGATTCCTAATAGAAACAGTTAAGGATGCCAAACTGCACGACGTCTTCAGCAAACCTGCAGACGGAGCGCAGCGCAGATACACATGGTCAAGATCGGACGGGTCTGCCCGTTCCAGGATTGACTTCCTGTTTGTGTCCCGTGCTGTCACGGTCGGATCCACCGACGTCAAGCCGGTGTTCTTCTCCGACCACTGTCACTTACAGGACGACCAGCGGGTTGGCAGAGGGACGTGGAAGCTCAATGCGACACTGCTGACCCCAGAGAACGTTGAGGAACTCAAAAGGGATTACAATGGTTGGAGGACCGTGAAACCCCTCTTTGAGTCTCCAGTTCACTGGTGGGAAGCGATTAAGGAGAACATCAAGAGGTTCTTCATCCACAAAGGTGTTCAGAAGGCGAGAGAGAGACAGAGGGAACTGTCCCGACTCCAGAAAATTATGCAAAATCTACTCCGGTTGCAGTCAATGGGGGTCGAGGTCAAGGAGGACCTCCAAGAGGTGAAGAGCCAGCAGGCCTCGCTCTTTGTCAAGGAGGCCTCCAAGATCATCTTCCGGTCCAGAGTCCGCTCCATCGAGCAGGATGAGACGTGCTCGCGTTACTTCTTCCAAAAGGTACACAGAGAGAGCTCCGTTATCAGCAGCCTGAAGGAAGAAGATGGCTCGGTAACGTCTTCACAGCCCGACATACTCAGGATCAGCAAATCCTTTTATGCTGGGCTGTATGACGCGAAGCCCACAGACAGCAGAGCCTCCCAGTCCTTCCTGTCATCTATCACAGAGGTCTTAGATGACAGCAGGAGGGAGGGACTGGACAAGCCGCTAACTCTGGACGAGCTGACAAAGGCCGTCGAGTCTTTCGAGACGAGTAAAACTCCCGGGAGCGACGGCTTACCGGTCGAGTTGTACTCGGCCCTGTGGGACTGGGTCGGCCCAGACCTGCTGGAAGTATACGAGAGTATGCTCCTGGCCGGCAGCATGTCAGAATCCATGAGAAAAGGCATCATCACCCTCATTTACAAGCAGAAGGGGGAGAGGGCAGAAATCAGAAATTGGCGGCCCATCTCACTGCTTAATGTTGATTACAAGATTCTGTCCAAAGTCATAGCCAGTCGAGTCAAGTCTGCTCTGGAGTTGGTGATTCACCCCGATCAGACCTGTACTGTACCCGGCAGGAAGATCTCTGATAGTCTCGCGCTACTCAGGGATACGATCGCCTACGTACGGGACAGGAGGGTGGACACCTGCCTCATCAGCCTGGACCAGGAGAAGGCTTTTGACAGGATAGCGCACACCTACATGATGGACGTGCTTTCCAAAATGGGGTTTGGGGAGGGAATCTGCAATTGGATCCAACTGCTCTACACAAACATCAGTAGCGCAGTGTCAATCAACGGGTGGGAATCGGAAAGTTTCCCGATCAAATCTGGAGTCAGACAGGGCTGTCCTCTGTCCCCGGTCTTGTTTGTTTGCTGTATTGAACCCTTTGCTGAGTCTATTAGGAAGGATGCGAGCATAAGAGGGGTGACAATCCCAGGCAGCGGAGGCACTCAGGTCAAAACCTCCCTGTACATGGATGACGTCGCCGTCTTCTGCTCGGATCCGCTGTCCATGCGCAGACTGATGAGCATCTGCGACCAGTTCGAACTGGCCTCGGGAGCCAAAGTTAACCACGGCAAGAGCGAGGCCATGTTCTTTGGCAACTGGGCTGACCGATCCTTTGTCCCCTTCACCGTCAGGTCAGATTACCTGAAGGTGCTGGGGATATGGTTCGGAAGGGCTGGGGCGTGCACCAAAACATGGGAGGAGCGAGTAGCCAAGGTACGACAAAAGTTGGGCATGTGGGGGCAGCGATCTCTCTCCATTGTGGGTAAGAACCTGGTCATCAGGTGCGAGGCGCTCACGTTGTTGCTCTACGTGGCGCAGGTCTGGCCCATACCCCACTCCTGCGCCGTGGCAGTCACCCGAGCCATTTTCCGCTTCGTCTGGGGATGTAAAATGGACCGGGTCCGGAGGGACACGATGTTCAAATCTCTGGACAAGGGCGGGAAAAATGTACCCAACGTGGCCCTCATCCTGACGACCACTTTCGTGTGCGGCTGCATCAAGCTGTGTGTAGATCCCCAGTACGCAAACTCCAAATGTCACTACGTGCTGAGGTTCTATCTGTCCCCGGTGTTGCGAAGGATGGGCCTGGTCACATTGCCGCGGAACGCTCCATGCAGTTGGGCGGTGCCGTACCACCTATCCTTCGTGGAGCAGTTTCTGCGGGAAAACACCTTTGACCACCGGTCCATCAGGCAGTGGTCTGCACGGAATGTCCTCAAGGCCCTACGGGAAAAGGAAATGGTGGATCCTGTCGGATGGTTCTCCGAGCAGACCGTCAAAGTCATTTGGCGGAATGCCTCATCACCAGAACTTTCAAACAAGCACCAAGACGTAGCTTGGCTGGTGGTGAGAAGGGCCCTCCCCGTCAGATCCTTCATGCACACCCGAAGTCTCGCCCCCTCCGCACAGTGCCCCCGCGTTGGCTGTGGTGGGGAAGAGATGGTCGCCCACCTCCTCCTGGAATGTGCCTTTGCAAAGCAGGTGTGGAAAGAGATGCAGTGGTTTTTGTCAAGGTTCATCCCAAGCAGCTCTGTCACACAGGAGTCTGTGCTCTACGGGCTGTTCCCAGGGACGCACACCGAGACAAACATCAACTGCTGCTGGAGGACTATCAATTCGGTGAAAGACGCCCTTTGGTCTGCCCGAAACTTGCTGGTCTTCCAGCGCAAAGAGTTGTCCACCACCGAATGTTGTAGACTGGCACATTCCAAGGTCCAGGACCACGTGCTGAGGGACGCACTAAAGCTTGGGGCAGCCGCAGCAAAGGCTCAATGGGGAAAGACCACAGTGTAAGGTTCCCCCACCAAGCTGGACTGAGGGGCTGGATCAATGGGAAACCCCTCGAACTGTATCGTTAATATTCTCAATTGCTGTAAATGTAAAACTGTAATTGACATGACAATTGTGAAAAGGAAGGATTGGGAAGGAACTCATGACAGTATTGAAGGAAACTGATCTCCCTTGCAATGTTTGTATTTTTTGGTGCTGTTTGGAAACTGTCTGGCAATGTAATTTTTACAGATGTTTATGAATAAAGTATATTTTGGAAATTTAAAAAAACTTGACCATTTTCACACTGTATCCTCTGTAATAACTAACAAAGTTAAGTAAGCCATTGTAATACTAACACATGAGTAAAAAAGTTATTTTTGTGTCTTGTATCAGCAGCTGCATTAATCAAATGAATGTATTAAGCAGTAACCCATCAAGAAACAATGATTACAAAGCAATGGACCTTGGTTGGTTTGTAATTAATGAATTAAGAATCATGCTGGAATGAATGGGCTTTAATTTAAAAGTATTATTTAAAAACTAAGTCTTAAGCTTGAAAGAAATTCAGTAGCAGTAGGACTTCGTAAGTCACTGTGACACAAATTCAGCAGAACAAGTTTTGTGACCCTGATCACATTCATTAACTTTGCTAAAAAGAATCAATTTCTGTACAAATTCAAAAATAAAAACAAGAAATGCTGGAACCACTCAGCAGGTCTGGCAGCATCTGTGAAAAGAGAAGCAGAGTTAACGTTTCGGGTCAGTGACCCTTCTTCGGAACTGACAAATATTTGAAAAGTCACAGGTTATAAGCAATTGAGGTGGGGGTGGGGCAAGAGATAACAAAGGAGGTCTGGATTGGACCAGGCCACATAGCTGACCAAAAGGTCACGGAGCAAAGGCAAACAATATGTTAATCGTGTGTTGAAAGACAAAGCATTAGTATAGATTAGGTGTTAATACACTGACTATAGAACAGCACCTTGCTCTACGGCAGCGAGGCCTGGACAACGTATGCCAGCCAAGAGCGACGTCTCAATTCATTCCATCTTCGCTGCCTTCGGAGAATACTTGGCATCAGGTGGCAGGACTATATCTCCAACACAGAAGTCCTTGAAGCGGCCAACATCCCCAGCTTATACACACTACTGAGTCAGCGGCGCTTGAGATGGCTTGGCCATGTGAGCCGCATGGAAGATGGCAGGATCCCCAAAGACACATTGTACAGTGAGCTCGCCACTGGTATCAGACCCACCGGCCGTCCATGTCTCCGTTATAAAGACGTCTGCAAACGCGACATGAAATCGTGTGACATTGATCACAAGTCGTGGGAGTCAGTTGCCAGCATTCGCCAGAGCTGGCGGGCAGCCATAAAGACAGGGCTAAATTGTGGTGAGTCGAAGAGACTTAGTAGTTGGCAGGAAAAAAGACAGAGGCGCAAGGGGAGAGCCAACTGTGCAACAGCCCCAACAAACAAATTTCTCTGCAGCACCTGTGGAAGAGCCTGTCACTCCAGAATTGGCCTTTATAGCCACTCCAGGCACTGCTTCACAAACCACTGACCACCTCCAGGCGCGTATCCATTGTCTCTCGAGATAAGGAGGCCCAAAAGAAAGGAAGAAGAAAAAAGAATAGAACAGCAGCAAGTGCAAACCTGAAAAAAAAAGTGGGCAAGCAAACTGAACAAACTAAGATGAAATGAAATAAATGCAAAAAAAAAATTGTAAAAAATGTAAAAAAAAGAATGTAAAAAGAAAGAAAAAAAAATAACTAAAAATGAAAATAAAATGGAGGGCTGTCATGCTCTGAAATTATTGAACTCAATGTTCAGTCCGGCAGGCTGTAGTGTGCCTAATCGGTAGATGAGATGCTGTTCCTCGAGCTTGCGTTGATGTTCACTGGAACATTGCAGCAGGACGGAGATGTGAGCATGAGAGCAGGGGGGAGTGTTGAAATGGCAAGTATATGGAAGCTCAGGGTCCTGCTTGCGGACTGAGCAGAGATGTTCCGCAAAGCGGTCACCCAGTCTGCGCTTGGTCTCCCCAATGTAGAGGAGACCACACTGTGAGCAGCGAATACAGTATACTACATTGAAAGAAGTACAAATAAATCGCTGCTTCACCTGAAAGGAGTGTTTGGGGCCTGGGATAGTGAGGAGAGAGGAGGTAAATTTAGGGCAGCACAGTGGCACAGTGGTTAGCACCGCAGCCTCACAGCTCCAGGGACTCGGGTTCGATTCTGGGTACTGCCTGTTTGCAGGTTTGCAAGTTCTCCCTGTGTGGGTTTTCTCCGGTTTCCTCCCACAAGCAGGTTGATAGGTAAATTGGCCATTATAAATTGTCATTAGTAAAGGTCGGTGGCAGGGAAATATTGGAACAGGTGGGGATGTTTGGTCGGAATATGAATATGGGATTAGTGTAGGATTAGTATAAATGGGTGGTTGATGTTCGGCCCAGACTTGGTGGGCTGAAGGGCCTGTTTCAGTGCTGTATCTCTAATCTAAGGGCGGCACAGTGGCGCAGTGGTTAGCACTGCAGCCTCACAGCTCCAGGGACCCGGGTTCGATTCTGGGCACTGCCTGTGTGGAGTTTGCAAGTTCTCCCTGTGTCTGTGTGGGTTTTCTCCGGGTGCTCCGGTTTCCTCCCACAAGCCAAAAGACTTGCAGGTTGGTAGGTAAATTGGCCATTATAAATTGTCACTAGTGTAGGTAGGTGGTAGGGAAATATAGGGACAGATGGGGATGTTTGGTAGGAACGTAGGATTAGTATAAATGGGTGGTTGATGGTCGGCACAGACTCGGTGGGCCGAAGGGCCTGTTTCAGTGCTGGATCTCTAATCTAATCTAAATGGGCAGGTATTACACATCCTGCGATTGCAGGGGAAGGTGCCATGGGACGGGGACGAGGTGGTGGGGGTAATGGAGGAGTGGACCAGGGTGTTGCAGAGGGAATGATCCCTTCAAAATGCTGACAGGGGAAGGGAGGGGAAGATGCGACTGGTAGTGGCATCACACTGGAGGTGGCAGAAATGGCGGAGGATGATCCTTTGGATATGGAGGCTAATGGGGTGAATAGTGAGGACAAGGGGAACCCTGTCACAGTTCTGGGAGGGAGGGGAAGGGGTGAGGGGAGAGGTTCGGGGAATGGGCCGGACACAGTTGAGGGCCCTGTCAACCACAGTGGGGGGAAATCCTCGGTTGAGGAAAAAGGAGGTCATATCAGAAGCACCGTCATGGAAGGTAGCATCATCAGAGCAGATGTGTCAGAGACGGAGAAACTGGGAGAATGGAATGGAGTCCTTACAGGAGGTAGGGTGTGAGGAAGTGTAGTCGAGGTAGCTGTGGGAGTCGGTGAGCTTATAATGGATATTAGGAGACAACCTATCCCCTGAGATGGAGACAGAGAAGTGGAGGAAGGGAAGGGAAGTGTCAGAGATGGACCATGTAAAGGTGAGAGAAGGGTGGAAATTGGAAGCAAAGTTGATAAAGTTTTCCACTCTGGGGTGGGAGCAGGAAACGGCACCGATACAGTCATCAATGTACCAGAAAAAGAGTTGGGGGAGGGGGCCTGAGTAGGACTGGAACAAAGAATGCTCGACATATCCCACAAAAAGACAGGCATAACTAGGTACCATGCGGCTACCCATAGTGACACCTTTTACTTGAAGGAAGTGAGTGGAGTTGAAGGAGAAGTTGTTCAATGTGAGAACAAGTTCAGCCAGGCGGAGGAGGATGGTGGTGGATGGGGACTGGTTGGGCCTCTGTTCCAGGAAGAAGTGGAGAGCCCTCAAACCATCCTGGTGGGGGATGGAGGTGCAGAGCGATTGGACGTTCATCGTGAAGAGGAGGCGGTTGGGACCAGGAAACTGGAAATTGTCAAAATGAAGTAGGGCGTCAGAAGAGTCACGGATGTAGGTGGGAAGAGACTGGATCAGCGGAGAAAAGATAGAGTCTAGATAGGAAGAAATGAGTTCAGTGGGGCAGGAGCTGTACAAATTCATACTGTCCAAGGAGATAACAACCGTAATGAATAGAACTCTTCATAGGTTGTTATCTCAATTACTGGCAAAATGCTTTATCAATTAAGCCTCAATTAGAGTTGGGTAGGAACTGACATTACAGGACCTGGACCAACCCTCGGGCAAACTAGAAAGGTGGTCTGATGGCCAAAAAGGGGATAAAAGAACAGCTATTGAACATGAGAAGCAACATGTAAAAAATCCAGAGGAAGAAAGAAGAAAACCTTTAGTCAACATAACACAGCAAGAGAAAGAGAGACTGTGCCACAGTCACTCGGAGGGCAAACGCCAAGGATCTGAGGTTCAGACTGTGACTATTGTTGTTGTTAAGTATTACTTCATTACACTAAATATAAATTACTTAATAAATCGTCTACACTTCATACCAACATATACCTGCACCCATAGAGGGTGGTTGTGGTCAGGGACAAGTCACCCTTGTTGGATTAAATGGAATCCTGAAAGTAGCAGGAAAGCTACACTTTTTTGACAAATCACCAAGATAGCAGACTACAAGTCATGGCCAAAACATCATTCATTAGTTACAAATCACAACTTAATTAAATCTGGGTACACAGACACTTTATTACATGTATAAATACATATAAATGTAATCAGTTATCCAGCAGTTGAGCTGGATAGGAATCGTATTTCACAAAACAAGTAACAAATACCGGGGTGAGAGTGGCAAAAGATCAAAAGGTCTGAAAATTAGTGGCCGAAGACTAAAAAATACTGATTTTTTTGACAATGAATCATGTAATTATAACACTGTTATTCAAGTAAACTAGTTGTGTAATGGTAATTTTGTACAATTTTGCATATGTAATGTTAAACTTGCACTGTACTCAGAATACAATTTCATGAGACTTACCTGACAGCTGATAATTGGTTTAACAGAGCTTCATGTTCTCATCAGGTGGCAGGACCGTATCTCCAACACAGAAGTCCTCGAGGCGGCCAACATCCCCAGCTTATACACACTACTGAGCCAGTGGTGCTTGAGATGGCTTGGCCATGTGAGCCGCATGGAAGATGGCAGGATCCCCAAAGACATATTGTACAGCGAGTTCACCACTGGTATCAGACCCACCGGCCGTCCATGTCTCCATTTTAAAGACATCCGCAAACGCGACATGAAGTCCTGTGACATTGATCACAAGTCGTGGGAGTCAGTTGCCAGCGTTCGCCAGTGCTGGCGGGCAGCCATAAAGGCGGGGCTAATGTGTGGTGAGTTGAAGAGACTTAGCAGTTGGCAGGAAAAAAGACAGAAGCGCAAGGGGAGAGCCAACTGTGTAACAGCCCTGACAAACAAATTTTTCTGCAGCACCTGTGGACGAGTCTGTCACTCTAGAATTGGCCTTTATTGCCACTCCAGGCGCTGCTCCACACACCACTGACCACCTCCAGGCGCTTACCCATTGTCTCTCGAGATAAGGAGGCCAAAGAAGAAGAATGTTCTCAATGTCCTGCTTCTGCCTATTTATAGCTTTCTCACGTAAAAGGTGTTCTGTGAAAATGTGTCAGCTTTAATGGAAAGCAATATATATAAGCATACCATTTGGCATGTTCTGGTACCTTGGTAAGTGATGTGGACAAATCAGTAGGTATATAAATTAATAAAAAGTAAACATTTATGAGACATTTACAATCCAGAAACATGAACATAAGCAGGGTAATTTTGTTATTTTGTACTGTGACATAATCACCTGAACGATGCAGAAAGTAAAACCAGGTAGGGAGGATTGTATACCAGTTATACAGCCTGTCCAATTTACTGTCCATTAACTTAAATGGACAGGAATATCACATACATTCTGTTAGGAGCATGTGATACTCCTGTTCCAATTTTCTTTACGACAATTATTTACCTCCCAGCACAAAAGAGGAAAATAACCTTCTTAATCTTCGCAAATGCGATGCCTCTATAGATAGAATTGCTTGTTTTTAAATATCATCACTTATGGTAGATTTTATCATTTAAAATAATTAGTCACATTAGAATGATTGTAAATTAAAATAATCTTGTTTGCAGTGCAGATCTCATTATAATCTTAATGAAAACTAATGAAAAATGTGGTTTTCCTCTTCAAAGGGTCCAAATATTATGCAACATAAAAATTTTCCCAGATCTTGCGAGTGACAGTGGAAAAGTAATGAGACTAGTGTTACAACTCTAGGAAGCAAATCCTGCACGCCGGGTCCCAGTACTTTGTGGGACGTCCTGCCCCATGTGTCCAAAGATCTGCAGGTCGAGAATCAGCCTGTTCAGTGACCTGAAGCCCCATGGAAGAAACTCACGACCTTGAGTAGATGTCATCCTCGAATTGAAGGACAGCCGATGACAACCTCTGCAGTAACAAGTTTGAGGTTCTGTTGCATCATCCCCAAATCAGGCTCAAAAGTTTGGTAAAGGCCCTGTGACAATGCAGCAGGTCCAATGGACAGCTGTATATCCCAACAGTGATCAATACTTCTGGCTCCTGTTTGACTGCACCAATTGGTCTGGTGACAGCTGCATTTAACAGCAAGGTGAGCTGAAAATCATAACTATTGTGTTGGCTTGGAGAAAGGCAGCACTCTGTATATACTGAAGATTTATTACATTGGTCTCTGGGATGAGGGGGTTGTCCTATGACGAGGGGCTGAGTAAATTGGGCCTATATTCTCTGGAGTTTAGAAGAATTAGAGACGATCTAATTGAGACACACTAGATTCTGAAAGGGCTTGATGAGGTAGAAGCTGAGAGATTGTTTCCATTGGTCGGGGAATCTGGAACGCGGGGGCACAATCTCAAGATAAGGGACCAATCATTCAGGACTCAGATGAGGAGAAATTACTGCAGTCAAAGCATCGTGACAGTGGAATTCTCTACCCAAGATGGTTGTGGATGCTCCATTGTTGAATATATTTAAGGCTGGGATTGATAGATTTTTGGTCTCTCAGAGAATCAAGTGATATGGGCTGCGGGCAGGAAAGTGGAATTGAAACCCAAGATCAGCCATGATCATATTGAATGGTGGAGCAGGCTCAATGGGCCATATGGTCTACTTCTGCTCCTATTTCTTGTGTTCTTGTATATACATGTTCATACATGTACAGAGTATTGTGCCATCAGCCTGAGAAACCCAGTGACCATTTATAGTGACTGCAGAGAGCTCACAGGATAGTTGCACTGTAACCAATACACAGCACTTGTGGTGCAGGACAGTCTTTTCAGGATAATCTTAAGCAATGCCAAAACACACATTGAAGAAAGATGGCCAGAGTTATATTCCTTGTCTTGCATCACGCTCGTGTAAAAGACAGCTTCACACTGACTCCAGGTTGACAGTGTGACTGGGGCAGTAGACAGTGAAAATGGAGATGAAAAATGAATGGAATTCAGCCATACACCTGAGCAAACCGATAAGTGGAAATTCCAGATCACTTCAGTTGCTGCAATGCACAGGACATATTAAGTTTATACAGTTCATGCTCACTGCAGGATATTCACATGCCGTAACCAGTTTGTGCAGAGTTTTCAGAAATTATTTCAGACACACACTGCTGTGTAAATGGAAGCAAGTTTCAAATTCCTATTGACAGACCAATGTTTTTGCTGCAGACCAGCGACTTGCCAGCTACTGATCCTGCACCATTAATTTTAAACCATGTCAAATGAGCTGTGTCAGTTCTCAGGTGGTCTCTGCTAAGATATCCCATGAAGGCAAAATCAAACATTGGGAATTGGTCTGTGTATACACACATCTCCTTTTTGTCTATTTACAGAACTGACACACTGAAGTTGTGAAGGAGTGTGCAGTTCCACCCACTTGCTTTCCTGTTTGAAATTCATTTCCACCAAGGTGGAAGACTATAAAAAATAAAGATGACTTAAAAAAGGTAAAACAGATCGCCGAGCAGCTTTGTGGTTGGCCGACTTTAAAAAAAATCATAACTGACAGTTGCAATTTCTTTCAAAGCCGGTCTTGTGGTTAAGGTGGGAATGGGAGAAGCCAATGGTGGATTTCCGAAACCCCAATGTCAGAAATCTGCCATTTGGTGGAAATTTCTCATCCCTGAGTTACTTGTGAACTCGCTGGTGTGTCAGCACATGGGATGAAGCAGTAAGTTCCTTCCCCTGGTCAGAGCAAGTGAATGGCTTCTTCCTTGTGTGAACTTGCTGGTGTTTCAGCAGGTGGGGTGAAGTAGTGAATTCCTTCCCACACTCGAAGCAGGTGACTGGCCTCTCTCCAGTGTGAACTCGCTGGTGTGTCAGCAGGATGGATAAATGATTGAATCCCTTCTCACATTCTGTGCAGGTGAATGGCCTCTCCCCAGTGTGAGTGTGCTGGTGTGTCAGCAGGGCGGATAACTGAGTGAATCCCTTCCCATATTCTTTGCAGGTGGATGGCCTCTCCCCAGTGTGAATGTGCTGTTGTGTCGTGAGGTTGCCTAATCGCCTGAACCCAGTCCCGTAGTGAGAGCACCTGAACAGTCTCTTGTCAGTGTGAATACGTTGATGGGACATCACTTCAGCAGAACGTTTATAGCAATTCCCACAGAATGGACATTTAAAAGGTCTCTCCCCAGTGTGAACTCACTGATGTGTCAGCAGGTAGGATGATTTAGTGAATCCCTTCCCACATTCACAGCAGGTGAACGGCCTCTCCAGGGTGTGACTGCATGGATGAGTTTCCAGTTCAACTGGATAATTCAATCACTTTCCACAGTCCCCATATTTACATGGTTTCTTCCCAATGTGACTGCAGTTGTGTTTAAACAGGGCAGATGATTGGTTGAAACCTCATCCACACACAGAACATGTGTACAGTTTCTCCACACTGTGATCGGTACTTTTCCCTTCCACGTTCAAAATCCGGTGATATTCGGGTTACGATAAGTTGGGCGACTCCTTCAGATCCTGATCTGACATTTGCTTTACATTTCACAGCTGCAATTCCTCCCCTTCTAAAACCCTGTGAAATTGATTTAAAACTGAAAAAAAGAGTGTGTGAGAGAACCTACAAAAACACAAAGGCAGGTTGTGAAACGGAGCTGAATGAATCTGATAATTTATGGGGCCATCACTAGGAAAAAGTGACCATGAAAGCTGCTGGATTAATGTACAACCCCAACTGGTTCATTAATGTCCTTCAGTGAAGGGAACCTGCCACCCAGTCAGGACCTACACAAGACTCTGCCCTCTATGGGAGGAAAAAGAGAGAGAGAGGGAGAGGGGCAGGGAGAGGAGAGGGAGTTTATATATCGACAACTCGACCAGAACTTTGACAGAACCTCCAAAAACCTCAACTTCCATCATCTGGAAGGACCAGGGCAGCCCGTGTATATGAACACCATCATCTCTAAGTTCTCCTCCAAGTCACGCACCATCCTGACTTGTCTGACTGACATCCAGTACTCGATGAACAGAAATTTCATCCACTTAAATATTGGGAAGTCTGAAGCCATTGTCTTCAGTCCCTGCTACAATCTCCACTCCCTAGCCACCAGCTCAATCCCTCTCCCTGGCAATCGTCTGAGGCTAAACCAGACCATTCATAACCTGGATGTCATATTTGACCCTGAGATGATCTTCCGACTGCATATCAACACCATCACTCAGACCACCTATTTCCACCTCAGTAACATCGCCAGACTTCACCACTGTCTCAGCTCATCTGCCTCTGAAACTTACATCCATGTAATTGTTACCTCTCCACTTGACTATCCTGGATGGCCTCCCACATTCCACCCTCTGTAAACTTGAGATCATCCAAAACTCTGCTGCCTGCGTCCTTACTCGAACCAAGTCCTGTTCACCCATCACCACTGAGCTCACTGGTCTACACAGACTCCCAGTTAAGCATCACCTCAATTTTAAAATCCTCATCCTTGCTTTCAAATCTCTCCATACCCTCACGCCTCACTATCTCTATAATCTTCTCCAGCCCTACAACACTCTGAGAGATCAGAGCTCATCTAATTCCGGAATCTTGAGCATCCGCGATTTTCATTACTCCATCACTGGTCGCCGTGCCTTCAGCTGCCAAGGCGTTAAGCTTTGGAAATCCCTCCCTAATCCTCTCCGCCTCGCAACATTGCCTTCCGTGCTTCAGACACTTCTTAAAGCCCAGCTTTTTAATCCAGCTTTTGGTCACCTGCCCTAATATCTCCTTATGTGGCTCAGTGTCAAATGTTGCTTTATAACACTCCTGTGAAATGCCTTGGAACATTTTATTACATTAAAGATGCCGTATAAATACAAGTTGAAGTTAAGTTGGACATTTATCACCTTTCCTTCATCATCACTGGGTGAAAATCCTGTAACTCCTTCCCTAACACCATTGTGGGAGCACCTTCAACACAAGGACTGCAGTGGTTCAAGATGAAGGCCCACCATCACCTTCTCAATGGGCAACTGCGAATTGGCAATATACGCTGGTCTGGCTAGTGACGCCCATATCACAGGAATGAAGTAATAACGTGTGTCTATGTAAACTGGATTGAAAGCCTCTACAGAAATACTTGTTACTGAAACAATACTCTTTTACATCGAGTGGTTGGTGTCTGTTTAGCAACCTCATCTCCCCTGGATTCTACCTCCCTTGACAGCCTCACTATGAAAATTGTTGCACCCGACTGGGCTCAAAAGTACTCGGAATTAAAGCCAGCAGTTGCTCCCCCATCCCCACTCCAGCTCAAACTGATGGAACAAAAAAGACCAACACAGGACATCAGGGACTGACTTCCACATCCAACACCCACCCTGATACAAACTGGCTCTTAATTCGTCCGTCTGTGTTTCTCGACTCAGTTCTGTGAGAAATGCCTGCAATAAAACAAAAGCAATATACTGCAGATGCTGGAAATCTGAAATAAAAGGAGAAAATACTGGAAATATTCAGCAGGTCGGGCTGCATCTGTGCAGAGAGAAACAGAGTTAACGCTTCAGGCACATCAAACCACCGCCGGTGCCTACAGCCTGGAACTCAGAATAGGAGAAGGAGGAAAAATGAGGAGAGGCAATATGTTCCAACACTCAGCAACCGACAGTCCACCTCCATCACCGGGATAGGGAGACAAAGTTTAGAAATGGTCAGCAACACGACTCCAGTAAAACATCCCAGGAGCAAAAGGGAGAGCAGTGTGTGTACCTGCCCTGATATCCCCCTCCCCAGGCCTGTCAGTCTAACCCCCCCCCACTCCACTGCTCAGCCTTGCAGCTTCCTGCACCTTGAACTAGCCGTGTCCAGGTGTGGTCCAGTCCAAGGAGAGTCTTTGTGGAAGTAGGGAGGGGGGACCTCCTACCCTGTGCTGTGTCCCAATTGTGTCCCTGTGCTGTGTCCCCCAGGCCCCTTTATAACCGAGAGAAATTTCCTTCAAAGTTTTGGGCTGTGATGTTAAAGTTTAGTAATCCTTAGTTCCTGCAAAATAGCAGGAAATCTGGCGGCCATAACCGTCACCAAGAGAAGCCCGGCAGCTGCCCCGCCCCGCCCCGCCGCGCCGCGCCGCGCCGCCAGTCGTGTGCAAACGCGGGACCGGGAGCTTCTTATTGGGGGTATTGAGGCTGCAACGGCTGTCTCTGAAGCCATCACTGGGACTGCGCCTGCTCAAATACTGTTCGGCATTGCGCATCCTCACGCACTGTTCGGTCCCGCGTTTGCGCGAAACGCTGTATTGCGCCTGCGTACTGCTCTCCTGCGTTCTCAATAGGGAATATTCTTAACCGCAGAGAATCTTGGGTAGAAACCGCGCCATTGAACGGTCCAATTCGAGCGGCGGAGCAAACCGGAAGGGAGAAGCGAGGAATCGACCGGGCGATTGAGCGGGGAACTGAATGCGTCGATCGCGGGAGGGACCTGAATGCGGTAACTGATGCGGCGATTGCGCTATTGTGGAGGTGATGTTGGGTTTAATTCGCTTTTCGTGTCCAGTTAAGTAGCGCCATCTTTATACAGCTGCCTGTGACGTCGCAGACAACAGCGTTTTGGACGATGATGGTGCATTTGCACATCTGCAGCAAACGAGTCCGAAAATTAAAATCATTCCCAAAAGAAGCTTTTTAAAAACATTGATTCATGGGATGTGGGCATCGCTGGGCAGGCCAGCATTTATTGCCCATCCCTAATTGCCCTTGAGAAGGTGGTGGGGAGCTGCCTTCTTGAACCGCTGCAGTCCATGTGGGCTAGGTACACCAACAGAGCTGTTAGGAAGCGAGTTCCAGGATTTTGACCCAGAAGTAGAAGAATATTGAGGGAAATTTCTCCAGACTGAGGGTTGTTAAGATCTGGAATGTACCGTCTGAATGGATGTTGCAATCAGATTGCACAGCAACATTCTTGAAGAGGACAAATTTCCAGGCTTATGGAGAAAAGATGGATTATGGTATTAAACTGACTGTTCTTCCCACTTGTTAGGGCCCCTGCTGAGGGATACGAGCTAACAACCCCACTGCCTTGTGGTTGTCTCAGGAGAGACTCAGGCCAGGAGAGTAAACCCTCACAGAAAATCATGAGAGGAACCCCTAATGCGGTCATGTGTCACCTTTGTCATGTTTCCAGCAGTTCCTGCAGCCAAACTGTTGCCAAACGTTGAGCTCTGCCCTCCTTTGGACCCCTCTAGGAAGGCTGAGAGGGGTGTTTTGATGCTTGAGCAACTCACAACCTCCATACATTCTGTCCAGGAATGCGCCATGGGCAGGTCACTCCATAGTCACCTCACAGCGACCAAAACAACACGGAAGGCAGCAGTTACAGGGTCATCGCTTCTCTTTCAGAGAGCCAGCACAGGCTCGGTGGGTCGACAGGCTTCCTTCTGTGCTCTAACATTCACTGACTCCATCATGTTCATTATCACATCAACTGGGAGATACAACACACTTCAAGGCTCACAGACAATGATGCCCAGAAGATGTTCAGGGATGGGCAATAAATGCTAGCCTAGCCAGCGACGCCACA
This sequence comes from Heterodontus francisci, assembly GCF_036365525.1. Taxonomy (NCBI): domain Eukaryota; kingdom Metazoa; phylum Chordata; class Chondrichthyes; order Heterodontiformes; family Heterodontidae; genus Heterodontus; species Heterodontus francisci. Next base: position 36,971,831 of record NC_090404.1, on the reverse strand, counting down.
TCTCATGAACGAACATACAAAAAAGGGCAGTTCTCTAATGCTTTGTATGGATAATTTAATTACAGAGCAGACAGTTTTTTAAGCTGTGATGGCCGAGTGGTTAAGGCATTGGATTTGAAATTTAATGGGGCTTTCCCTGTGAAGGTTCAAGACCTGTTCACAGCAAACTTTGTATCTGTTCTCTTGAGTTACCTGCCTGGTGAGATCACAGACTTGTTTACCAATCAAATCTGCATCTGCTATAATCTATCAAACCAATTGATGCAAAGCTCATTTTTCCAATTTTAAACATTGAAATGTATTAATTACATATTGTAGTTTTGTTAGATGACAAATGTAAAATTGGGTGAGAAATAAACACTGAAAACAACCAGAAAAAAGTGTTTTCCTAAACATCCTTGCAAAATTTAGAGGAAAAATAGCACCTTCAGTGAATGAGTGGGAATACTGTTTGGTTTCAATAAGTTGAACCAGATTTCTTTGTGTAAAATGATAGTGGCAGAACTCAAATCTTCTTCAAATCATAGATGTTTCCTGCTGACAGTAAAATAGGAAAAGCAGCTAACCTGAGGAGCATTGCAGAGCTTCCCTGGTCGTCTAGTGGTTTAGATTCAATCCTCTTAATACCATCCTCTGGTTTCCATTCTTGATTAGGTAAATCAGAACTTCTTGCTGCTGTGGCAACTTTCAATTACTTGTTGCATGAAAACAGAAAATGCGGAGTGAAGAACGCTCTTAAAGCTCTCGGTTGGTGATTTTTGATCAGAGCTGGAGAATCAGTGATGTAACTTGACAAGAACAATTACAGATACAGTTGGTGAGTGAATGAAAGCAATTTAAGGGCTGTGGAAAAGTTGCCACATGGAGTGATATACTGACTAAAAGGATGATAGTGCAAGGCAAAATGTTGCTGGTAATGGGATAGCTTTTTCTGCTTGCTATACAAACTTGCACAAATATCACTCCTGAGCAACCAAACACAACTGCTCTGTCAAAAAGCATGCTGGGCTGAATGGCCTCCTTCTGTGTTGTACCTTTCTATAATTGTATGTTTCTCAACACCACTAATGCTGCCTTCATTCTGCCATCTCACAACCCATTACAGCCAAATATACTTTCTTGCCTTGTGCCCTTTCCTTTTGATCTCATGACAATGAGGAAATTCAGTGAGAAGTTTTCTTGTCATTTCAATCACCAGATCTGGAACCTGCTGAATGACATTTTAAATGGTGCCAACCCTTTACTGCTGCTCAACTCATCAAACATTCATTGTTATCATTGGCCGATTCGGTATCTTCTTGCACTACATCTGCTGAATAACATTACTTTCTTGTAGCTCCACTATCTTCACATTGAAAACCTGTCAGAAATATGCAGTTTCAAAGCTAAGCAACTTGTAAAAGATTGGAAGAGGGTGACAGTGTCTAATTGCGAATGGGAACAACTCTTGTATATTCATGCGTTCAGTATCTGGAAGAAGCAGGAAGATGAGATCCTGGTGCTTATTTATCCTGTTATCTGTGAAACCCATCGTTTCTCAATGTCCTGCATCCTTCATTCCCACTCCCTGCTTTCCAGGTCAGGCTGGCTTTCACGAATTTGGTCTGTTTGCATCAAGCAGCTCATTCACCTGCAAGCTGGAGGAGCAGAGGGAGCTGGAGGAAAAGCAGTGATAGAAGCAGAAGGCGATGCCACATGAAACTAACAGGATTTGATGTGTGTCAGTTGTTTCTGCTGATATATGACAGCCCATGTGTTTCCTTGCACATTTCACAGGAGCCGCATTGATTCTGTTGTTGCGTTTTGGAAATTGAAACTTGTACATCCGCAGCTTGTGGTTCTGTTTCATGTTACTGTCCATTTAATGCTTATGCCTTCATCACTCAGTGCTGTCATTACCTGGATAAATCATTTCTGTTCAAACTAAACAGGCCATTTTGTATGAGAAACATCTCTGTGGTGAAAGTAGACTGAAGTGAAGGAACAGGAATAGCAGCGCATGTCAGTTAACTTGCCGGGCAGCGCAGTCAATTCTCTAGTGGTCTTGCTGTGTTTATTGCTTTTATATAGCAATAAGGAACTAAACAATCTTCAGTTGAGTTGTCATAAACTGTGAGTTCTTTATTGGTACAGTAACACACTTACAGGAGAGCTTGTCTCACACATGTGACCAGGTGTCACGTTCAACTCCAGTGAACTGATCACGTGTTTTTGTGACATCACTTCCTCTGATGGTGAATAGCATTTAAACTGTCAAAACCATATCACAACATCCCCTTTCCTAAAATGGAGACACATAAAAGACAACTATGTAAATAATGGAGTGAAATGACTTTAAAAAATATTTACACACACATTGACGATGATGTTCTTCAGTCTCTGAATCATACAGGCGGTCTGCTGACTCAAACTGATCTTGTGAAAATGTAGTTTCATGGAGAACTAGACTTCTCAGCCTTCTTGACTTGACTTTCATGTGTGGTGGGGCAGGCCACCTCGACAAAACCTGCCTCAGTTAGGCTCAGGCGGCAAGGCCCAAGGAAAGGCTTTCCATTAAAGTTGACACATCTTCACAGAACACCTTTTACATGAACAAGCTATAAATAGGCAGAAGCAGGACATTGAGAACATGAAGCTCTGTAAAACCAATTATCAGCTGTCAGTTAAGTCTCATGAAATTGTATTCTGAGTACAGTGCAATTTTATTCATTACATATGCAAAATTGTACAAAATTACCATTACACAACTAGTTTGCTTGAATAACAGTGTTATAATTACATGATTCATTGTAAAAAAAAAAAATCAGTCATTTTTAGTCTTCAGCCACTAATTTTCAGACCTTTTGATCTTTTGCCACTCTCACCCCGGTATTTGTTACTTATTTTTGTGAAATACTCTCCCTATTAGTGCTCAACTGCTGATTACATTTATATGTATTTATACATGTCTATAAAGTGTCTGTGTGCCCAGATTTAACTAAGTTGTGATTTGAAACCAAAAAATGATGTTTTGGCCATGACTTGTAGTCTGGTATCTTGGTGATTTGTCAAGAAAGTGTAGCTTTCCTGCTACTTTCAGGATTCCATTTAATCCAACAAGGGTGACTTGTCCCTGACTACAACAAACTACTATGGGTGCTGGTATATGTTGGGTTTAAGTGTAGCAGATTTATTAAGTAATTTATATTCAGTGTAAAGAAGTAATACTTAACAACGACAATAGTGGCTTTCTGTTCCTCAGATCCTCGGTGGTTGCCCTCTGAGTGACTGTGGTGCAGTCTCTCTCTTGCTGTGTTCTGTTGACTGAAGATACTCTTCCTTGCTCTGGACTTTCTGTATTGCTTCTTTTGTTCAATAGCTGTTCTTTTATACCCTTTTTGGCCATCAGACCACCTTTCTCGTTTCCCTGATGGTTGGTCCAGGTCCTGTGAAGTCAGTTACTACCCTACTCTAATTGAGGCTTAATCGATAAAACATGTTGACAATAATTGCGATAAAAACCTATGAAGAGTTCTATTCATTACGGTTGTTATCTCCTTGGACAGTATGAATTTGTACAGAAATTGATTCTTTTTTAGCAAAGTTAATGAATCTTATCAGGGTCACAATACTTTTTCTGCTGACTGTGTCACAGTGAGTTACAAAGTCCTACTGATACTGAATTTCTTACAAGCTTCAGACTTAGTTTTTAAACTTAATACTTTTAAATTAAAGCCCATTCTTTCTAACATGATTCTTAATTCATTAATTATAACTCAGTCAAGGTCCATTGCTTTGTAATCATTGTTTCTTGATGGGTTGCTGCTTAATATATACATGTAGTTGCTGATACAAGACACAAAATTAACTTCTTTGTTCATATGTTAGTATTAAGATGATTTCCTTGATATTGTTAGTTATTACAGAGGATACAGTGTGAAAATAGTCAAGTTAAGCTAAAAATCTAGCTACCCAACCTACTTACAACTCCCCAGTTTGTGGGTGAAATATATGACAATATATTGACCCCTCACTACTTTTCATTGACTATTACTTTCTTTTAGACATAAGAGCTGGGTTCCAGCTCAATTCAGTGTTCTTCAGCTGTCTTGAGGTAAGATTTCTCAAGTAACAGAGGACGGCTATTATTACAATTGTGACCATTGTTTGTATCAAAGTGAACAGAATAGAAATAGTTCTGAGTCAGGGATGTTGACTTGTATTCACAACTGTTTCCCACCTATGTCTATTTCCCAAATTTCCAATTCTTCTCTCTCAATGTTCATTATCTTGTCACATCTTAAACCAGTGCTTTTGGGATGTTGCAATATTTTAATTATGGATTATAAATCTAAGGATAGAGGGGTGTGGGGTGTCTCCACTGAATTATTGTCTTTAATGCTTCCTCCTGCATTCCAAAGTCGACTCTGATTTCAGTGATGTTTTAAGTAGGTACAGGGAACATGATATCATTCCCTATCTGGGTGATCTTAGTGGGTTTGAAACAATACACCAAGCAGTGAATTATCTGACAAGATCCCCACCCTGAGGGCAAGGCATTTATGCCGACCACTCAAATTAAATTCTCATATACTTTGAACTTACATATTTACTCATTTCCAAGACATTTTGTGCAGTGATTATGTTTAATTGTGATCTTTTCTGGCACACCAGGTACTTCAAATAGCAAGTGTGGATCAGTAAGTATATTAGTGCCAATAACTGGGTTATAACCAATACATGTGAAATTATTCTAATCCAGAGGGGAATTTCCATGTTTAACCCTGTTTCCCACCAATGTGATAAATCCCCTACCCCTGGAATTTCCTTAGCTATAGTTTTATTTCCTTGCTGTAGTGTGTAATAACAGTGTTGGGAGGTGTTCACTTGACTTATTAATGTTGTTCAGGTTCTAGGTAGTTCAGGGATGTGGTACCCAAATTTAGTGACATAAACCTCTAGGTTTATGTTCAAGCCATCTTTTACTTGTAAGACCCGTTGGTCAGGCAAAGCAATGGCGAGGAGGGTTTCCCCCCCTGTCACTGTGGTTTTGGGTGGTGGAATACAGTCGGTCCCAATTTGAACATTTCATTTCCCGTGATGCTAATCGTCTTCTAAGGTGATAAAACAGGACTTCCCTTCTTGTACGTAGGCCGTTCTAGCTCTCACATCTGATGAACCTGTAACTTCCACAGTACAGTTCAGCCCCTTCCCATTCCAATTGAAAGCACATGTGTCTCTTTAATGATCATATAAATCATAGGGGCAAATGAGGGCATCCATGTTTGTTCTGTATCCCTGCAGGTTTCATTCTATCCAAGTTAGTTCTTCTAACCTGATAAACTATTGGAGTGATGTCAGGAATCGATTAATGACACTTTCCCTCACAATCCCTATGTTTTCTGTTCTAAACAGAGGATTAGGCATGGTTCGATTCATAAGACTGGACATGTGTACTACTAGTCCCAATAGCTTTTGGTTCCCCACCTTGCAACATTTGTGCTTGACCGACGAACCTCAATCAGACTCCTAATTTTACAGCATTCTGCATTGTCCTGTTAGCAGGATCATCCTGATAAATGTCTATTTGTTACCCAAGTGGGGAGGTGTCCTTCATTGCTAACTTCTAGGTTGTCTCTGAACCGTTCTACCAACCAATTCCCATACATGACACATACATCATTATGCGTTGCTTGGCCAGCGGCCTTTCTGTCCTCTCGGGTAATGTTATTAATATTTCTCACATGATTTTCTGTCTCGTGTATAATGTCTCGTAAGTGCACGCCCATTGTCTGATCCTCTCCCAGCTCTTCATGGTCTGTGCTATTTTGTTTACTGAGTATATTTATCAATTTCTCCTGTACCATCCATAACTGTATCTGTGAAACTGCCAAATCCATAGAGTTAATCATTGAGGTGACTGTATTAAACCAGTAAATCCAGCATTTATCAAGCCTCTCTTTCGCCTACTTCTTGTTTGATTCATTTCATTTCTAGTATTGTTCTCATCGAGGAATGCATTTTGTACATCCTCTGCACTTGGGACAAGGTAGTCTTTTCCCAATACCAGTCAAAAATCTGCTGTATCATCCCTTGAGTTAACTCTATTGTTTTATTGGGACACCATTTGGGCAATACTAAATCAGTTAAGTTTAAAATGACAGGGACCACTTCTGGTATTACCCAGTGATATACTGCTTTGTGGGTGGGGATAATTACAAGGCCATTTCCAGGTCCTGCTTCTAATTGAGGACATTTCCTCTCTTGGCCCTGACCCCAAACATCTGAACTATCCTCCTTCTCATACAGTGTGAGCATTACACTGTTGAGCTACCCATTGGTCTTGTGCATGCAGTTATTGTATCCTTGAATCTTATCCTGACTCTAGCTATTCCACATCCCCTCCCCCCCCCCCCCAATCAATTTTAGAGTAGTTATATCCTCCCCATTGCTTCAAATTTACTAAAAAGTTTCATTGTCCCAATTTCTGTTATCGGACCATACATTTGACCCAAAACAAGAGCACTGCCCTTCGTGTATCTTCCACCATCATGGCCAACACATTGGATGTATCCTTCACTCTCTGAAACCACTGGGCCTTGGTTTGATTCTTTTATCTGCTCCCAAGTCCCTTTATTCTTTCCCAGAAATTTCCACACACTCGGGCCTCCTTTACCTTGCACCGAAAACCCACTCCATATCCCTCTTTTATTTCTCACATGGAAACTCTTCCTGGGAGAAGACCACAAACTATTATGTGGTTACACTATCTCTTTTACTATTGCTTGTCCAAACCGGGAGATCCCCCTCATATGTTTTATATGAGTCATTGTAGTTCATTGATCTTTTGTGTCCACCAAGAATCTGAGGTTCTGATCCATAAATTGCAAATGCGGTGCATTCAGCTTCTTTGTCCAAAGATCTCCTTCAGGCATCTTGGTGCACTGAGTAGATCGTGTCTCGCTGTTTAAAAAAATGTGAAGATGAAAACCCTGGTGTCTGCTGCCTAATACTCAACAAAAACTAGTTTCAGTTGTCAGTCAGAGTCCCATCTCTGGGGTGCCAATTGTGGCTTTCCTGCTACTTTCAGGATTCAATTTAAGCCAACAAGGGCGACTTGTTCGTGACTACAACAAATCACTTTGGGTACAGATATATAATGGTTATCAGTGTTGTAGATTTATTCAGCAGTTTACATTCAGTGCAGAGAAGTAATATTTAACAAAGACAATAATCACAGGCTGATACTCAGAACCTCGGCGGTAGCCCTCCGAGTGACTGTGGTCTCTCTTTCTCTTGCTGGGTTCTGTTCTCTGAAGAATCTCTTCTTTCTTCCTCTGGGTTTCTCGTTCTGCTTCGCATATTCAATAGCTGTTCTTTTATACCCTTTTTTGCCTTTGAGCCTCCGTGGCAGCTGACACATGCCTGGACTATCTCACTCATTCTGTTTAATCATCATTTTTAAAAAACTTTAAAATGAAATTTATGCTTAATATTCTGGTATCTCTTTGTTCCATTTTCTTGCACCTTTGTTATTCCTTATCTCGAAATTCATACAGTTGTTACATGAGGTCCAGCAATGTCTTTTACTCGAGTGAGAACAGGTCTTAGAAGCTTTAATCTTCTGTTTTTATTGTAATTTAATTAATATTCCGTCTTTCACTATCTGTTAGTTTCAAACATATCAGGACATTCTTTTCATATTTAACTCAAGGTTTCTTTCTTGCTGTCCTGCCAGTTTTTAACACAGCCGTGGCTCAGCATCAGGCTTTGCTTCTCAGCCTCAGACCATGTTTAACTCAGCTTACACATAGCACAGTTACTTTAATAATATCTGAAAGAATTATTACAAATAATCACTGCTTATTCAGCTTAAACTCTTCAAGACGCTACACCAAGCAGTGCTGTGAGTCTGGAGTCACATGTAGACCAGGTGAAGTAAGGACAGCATTATTTCATTCCGAAGGAACATTGGTGAACCAAATGGGTTTTTATAATAATCAATGACAGTTTTATAACATCATAACTAAGAGTTGCTTTTGATTCCAGATTTTTTAGTTAATTGAAGTTTTAATTAATTCAAATTAAATTCCACCAGCTGCCATGGTTTAAACCCATGCCCCCAGACTGAAATCCCATTACATTACCACTATGCCACCATCACCATAACACTGCAGCTCCTTGAGTACAGGAGAATGTCTGTTCTCTAACACCGCGAGGGGACAGAATAAAGAAAGATCCCAACTGCAAGAGATCCCCATATCATTTGCAAATATCGTTCAAATGCTGACCGGTTCAAACTGCCAGTTTCCATCACATTGAAGTCAATGGAAAATGGGAGAGTGGTTATGTTGGAACAAAACACTAGTTGGACAACAGCTCACCTCCTTCAGCCCCACAAACCTCTATGTTGTTGTTGGATTACACCCTGAGATAGACAATGTAAACAGATTCCTCTCACCCACCAACACAGCAACTTCTTCACAAAACACAAACACGTTTGTAAGAAATGATCTTCTTTTCCGAAGCTGTGTTGAGTATCTCTAATGACTCCTCTTCCCCAGTGATCAGAAACAACGTCTCTTCGGATCCCTGCAAACATCCCTGTGATCGAGCTCACACTGATGGGTCTGTAGTTCCCTGGCTCTGATTTGTCTCTGATTTGGAAAATGGGAACTACGTGAGCTACCTTCCAATCTTAGAGAATAATCCCTGACTCTACTGAGCTGTTGAAGATACAGACAAGGGGCTCACAGATCACCCGTCCCATCTCTTTCAATACCCTTGGGTAGATATCATCTGGACCTGGAAAACCATCAGGTTTGAGATTTCCTATTTTATCCAGGATGACAATCCCTTTCTAATTTAATATTTATGATGTTATTGTCGACAGCACATCCCACAGCTGGAATCTGAGCATCATCCACTGGAGTGCAGACTGATGTGAAACAGTCATTTAACAGTTCTGTCATAGCCTGGTAATCTGTTTCAATCTGTCCTGAACTGTGTCTCAGTGGCTCGAAACCATCTGTATCCATCTTCTCACTCCTGATGTAGCTGGAAAAGCTTTTGCCACTATTACCACCATTGTGCACCATATTCTTTTCCAAATATCTCTCAGCTTCTCTAATGGCTGTTTTTGTCTTCCTCAATTGTGGGTGAAATTCGTCCCGATTCTCCTGAAAACAGAATTCAGCTTGTTCCAAACTGAGTTCAATGTAAAACAGTTCGGGGAGTCAGGCATCATTCACCCATAGACTGACATGGGCAAGTAAAACCCCAGACAGATCCTTAGTAAGGATTCCTCTGGTACCTCACCTTATATTTGAAAAGATACTGAAACCCAGCTTTCTCACAGTTCACTCCTGGAGGCTCCACTCCCTCAGCCTACAACCTTCAGCAGAGGCAGTGGTGGAGTTCCACAGTGGGAGTGATCCCAGAGTAACTGAAGTGATAGCACCCCTGTGGATGTTCTGTGTATTTCTAGTTATCCTGGTGTCTAACACTCATACTTCAATAAAATATGTAATTCCTGGCAACACGCTGCAGGTCCTTCTTTATCTGGATATTAAATATCTGTTGTATAATTGTACCAGAAGTGAACTCCTCCTTCTGCTACTAATGCAGACTTGAATTTATTTAGTTTCAAAAGGTTTGTTTGAAATTAAGTCACACCAGTGTTAAAATTGTAGACTCAGGACTGTCACACAAACACATTCAATCTCCACAGAGTAATACAATCTTGATTTTCAGACTTGAAACTTAAACCTGCTGTTTCACTTTCAGTCAAGAACAAAACCCAGTTTTACACCAATCTCTGATTTGACAGCACGTTTCCAGCATTCACTGTTGTTCCTCTTGACTCTACTTATAGTTGTAAAGGAGCCTTCTGTTCCGTTCCCAGGAGCTCTGAACATAGAAGAGAGCGGCTGGAACACATTTCTTACAGGCCTCAGGATCAACCCACAAGGTGACTTTGCTGTCAGTGAAGAGAGACAAGAAAGACCAAAGTGCTGTTTGTCCCTCTCAGTGTGATCCTGAAGGACTGTGTTCAGGCTGAAGTTCTGTTCCTGCTGTACGATCCTCCCCCAGATTGTCCTGTCTGAGCTCCAGCCTGGTGATGTTAAACACTCAGGTGGGAAAGACAACAAATCTACAACAATGTGTTTAAACAAAAGCTGATTTATTTGACATTTATTTTCTTCAGGATTATCCTATCAATCGAGGTCTTTGCTTTGGAAGATGGAAATGAGACGAATTTGCAAGCACAATTCATTCAAACTGCAGGCCAAGTGGTTGCATTGTTGAGTTGGTAATCCAGGGTTTCTGGATAGATCGACTTTCTCAAAGACATTTGAAAATAGAAATAAAAGCAACATTCTGTACATGTTGGAAATCAAAACAGTAACTGCTGGAAATACTCAGCATCTGCTGAGAGAGAAACAGAGTTCTGATGAAAGGTCACAGACCTGAAACATTAACATTAACATCACAATTATACAGCAAGACCTGGTAGCTCAGGTGGGTAGAGCACTGCGGTAATAACACAATGATCATGGGTTTAATTCCCATACAGGCCAAGGCTTCAGCCCAGGGTGCTGTCAGTGCCTTGTTTGGATATATGATGCTGTTGTGTTGTCATTGCACTTATCATCCACAGGCCATGGGTTGTTGTCAGAGGCTGAGAGTTCAATCCCACCATGACAGCCCGTGCTGTATTCTGGACTTCATTAACTCAGGCAAATCTGGTCTTTTTTTCAACTCAGCTCACTGAAGGTGGCATGAAATTATCATTGATTACTGGATAAATCCTTAGCGTTCTCCAATGTTATTTAAAACTATAGAAAAATTATGGCACTGAAGGAGGTCATTCAGCCTGTTGTGTCCGTGCTTGCTGGAAAAACTACCTGCTCGATCTAATCCCCTCTTCCAGCACCTGGTCTGCAGCCTTGCTGGTTACATCAGTTCAGGTGCACTTCCCGGTACATTTTGAAAGAGTTTTTTGAGAGTTTTTGCCTCCACCACTGTTCCTGGCAGTGAATTCCAGACACCCACCACCCTCTGGGTGAAAACGGTTTTTCTCATTTCTCCTTTAATCCTTCTACCAATCACCTTAAATCTGTGTCCCCTGGTAATTGACCTCTCCACTAGGGGAGACAGGTCCTTCCTGTCTACTCTATCTAAGCCCCTCATAATTTTGTACACCTCAATTAATTCACCCCTCAGACTTCTCTGTTCTAAGGAAAACAACCCTAGCCAATCCAATATTTCTGCATTGCTGCAACTTCCAAACCCTGGCAATATTCTTGTAAATCTCCTCCGTACTCTCTCCAGACCAATAATGTCCTTTCTGTAATGTGGTGGCCAGATGTGTACGCAGTACTCCGACTGTGGCCTAAACAATTCCAGCATTACATCCCTGCTTTTGTCTTAGAGTCATAGAGTTACACAGCACAGACACAGGCCCTCGGCCCATCGTGTCCGTGCCGGCCATCAAGCACCTTCCTACCATCCCATTTTCCAGCACTTGGCCTATAGTCTTGGCTGCTTTGGCATTTCAAGTGCTCACCTAAATACGACTTAAATATAGTGAGGGTTCCTGCCTCCACCACCTCTTAAGGCACTGAGTTCCTGATTGCAACCACCCTCTGGGAGAATTTTATTTTCCTCAAATCCCCTCTAAACCTCCTACTCATTTACCTTAAATCTTATTGACACCTCCGCTAAGGGAAAAAGTTTCTTCCTATCTACCCAATCTATGCCCCTCATAATTTTGTATACCTCAATCAGGTGCCTCCTTCAGCCTTCTCTGCTCGAAGGAAAATGACCATAGCCTATCCAGTCTCTCTTCATACCTGAAATGCTCCAGCCCCGGCAACATCCTGGTGAATCTCCTCTGCACCCTGTCCAGTGCAATCACATCCTTCCTATAGTGTGGTGCCCAGAACTGTACACAATTCTCCAGCTGTGGCCTAACTAGCATTTTGTACAGCTCCATCATAACCTCCCTGCTCTTATATTCTATGCCTCAGCTAATAAATGGAAGTATCCCAAATGTCTTCCTAATCACCTGATCTCCCTGCGCTGCTGCCTTCAGTGATCTATGGACAAGTACACCAAGGTCCCTATGTATTTCCTAGGGTCTGACCATCCATTATATATTCCCTTGCCTTGTCAGTCCTCCCAAAATGCAACACCTCACACTTCTCAGGATTAAATTCCATTTGCCACTGCTCTGCCCATTTTACCAGCCCATCTATGTGCTTTAGGGGAGGCAGTGGCATACTGGTATTGTCACTGGACTAGTAACCCAGAGACCCAGGTATTGCTCTGGGGACATGGGTTCGAATCCCACCAAAGCAGAAGGTGGAATTTGAATTCAATGAATAAATCTGGAATTTAAAGCTCGTCTCATGGAGGTCATGAAGCCATTGTCGATTGTTGTAAAAACCCATCTGGTTCACTAATGTCCTTACCTGGTCTGGCCTACATGTGACTCCAGATCCACAGCAATGTGGTTGACTCTTACATGCCCTCGAAATGGCTTCGCAAGCCACTCAGTTCAAGGGCAATTAGGGATGGGCAATAAATGCTGGCCTGGCCAGTGACGCCCACATCCCATGAAGGAATATTAAAAAAAAATATCATCCTGCAATCTAAGGCTTTCTTTCTCACTATTTACAAAACCACCCATTTTTGTGTCATCTGCAAACTTACTGATCATACCTCCTATATTCACGTCTAAACCATTAATGTACACTACAAACAGTAAGGGTCCCAGCACCGATCCCTGCGGTACACCACTGGTCACAGGCTTCCAATCACAAAAACAACCCTCGACCATCACCCTCTGCCTCCTGCCACTAAGCCAACTTTAGATCCAATTTGCCAAATTGCCCTGGATCCCATGGGCTCTTACCTTCTTGACCAATCTCCCATGCGGGACCTTATCAAAAGCCTTACTGAAGTCCATGTAGACTACATCAACTGCTTTACCCTCATCTACACATCTAGTCACCTACTCAAAAAATTCAATCAAGTTTGTTAAACGTGATCTCCCCCTGACAAAGCCATGCTGAGTATCCTTGACTAATCCCTGCCTCTCCAAGTGGAGATTAATCCTGTCACTCAGAATTTTTTCCAATAGTTTCTCTATCACTGATGTGAGACTCACTGGCCTGTAATTGCCTGGTCTATCCCTGCTACTCTTCTTAAATAATGGTACCACATTTGCTGTCCTCCAGTCCTCTGGCACCTCTCCTGTGGCCAGAGAGGATTTGAAAATTTGTGTCAGAGCCCCTGCTATCTCCTCCTTTGCCTCACATAACAGTCTGGGATACATCTCATCTGGGTCTGGGGATTTATTCACTTTTAAGCCCGTTAAAACCGCTAATATCTCCTCCCTTTCAATACTAATTTGTTTAAGTATATCACAATCCCCCTCCCTGAGTCCTACACTGACATCATCCGTCTCCATAGTGAACACAGATGAAAAGTAATGATTTCAAACCTCACCTACATCCTCCGGCTCCACACAGAGATTGCCACTTTGGTCCCTAATGGGCCCTCCTCTTTCCCTGGTTATCCTCTTGACCTTAATATACTTATAAAACGCTGTGGGATGTTCCTTTCGCTTGTCCACCAGTGATTTTTCATGCCCCCTCTTCACTCTTCTAATTACTTTTTTAAGTACCCCACCCCCTATACTTTCTATACTCCACGAGCACCTGCACTGTTTTCAGCCCTCTGAATCTGCCATAAGCCTCCTTTTTTCCCCATGATCCAATCCTCTATATCCCTTGACATCAAGGGTTCCCTGGACTTTTTGGTCCGACCCTTCACCTTTCGGTAACATGTTGGCCCTGAACTCTCACTATTTCCTTTTTGAATGACTCCCACTGGTCTGATGTACTTTCCCACAAGGAGCTGCTCCCAGTCCACTTTGGCCAAATCCTGTTTTATCATATTGAAATCGGCCTTCCCCCAATTCAGTACCTTTATTTCTGGTCCTTCTTTGTCCTTTTGTTTGTTATAATTCCTGAATAATGCTTGTGTTTTAGGCAGTGAGATGCATTTTGATGTTTAAATGCAATGTACAGCAGCCATTTTAACTCATTTTAGAGTCATAGAGTCATTTACAGCATAGAAGGAGGTCATTCGTTGAGTTCTGATTGTGGATTTCTCTCTGTGTGTCTCTCTCTTTCTCCCTATCTTTCTCTCTGAATGAGAGAAGTGGGAGAGAGAGAAAGGAGAGAGCGAGGGAAACAGTGGGTTGTGATCCTTTCATCTACGAAAGATGATCGACAAACAGCAAACAAGCCATTGGGGGGGCGGGGGGGGGGGGGGTGGGGGAGGGGGGGCGTATCTTCTCTTGGTTCACCTTTGCTGATGGCTGTAAAAGCCAACCGTTGAGACGCAGGCTCTGCCACAAGTGCTGCACATGAAGCTGCCAAGTGATGCTGTGAGTTGTTGTGTTTGACATTGGCGTCTGTTGCCAAGCTGCTGCAGCAACTGGTCATCGTGGTATTGCACACCAGTCCACAGGATGTGTTGCTATTTCCCTCTTTCGTCAGCTAGAAAGTCCCAAGTGCGATAGTAGACATTTAGGGCCTTCAGGTCACGCTTGCAAGCCTCCTTGAAGCGGAGCATTGGGTGCCCACTGGTCGTCTGGCCCCGGCTACCTTGGTCCTTGGGTTTGCAACCATCCTCCATCTTGTGGACTTGGCTGATCCACCAAAGCCACCTCTGTTTGATTAGTGCCAACACACTTGGGAGCTCTGCCTTTGAGAGGACTGCCACATTTGTGATTTTGTCCTAACAGGATAGACCCATAATGGGCCACAGACAGCAAAGATGGAAATTATTGAGCTACTTTCCCTGGTAGCTGTCAATCACACATGTTTCATAGCCATACAGCAAGGTGTTGAGAACACAGGCCTGATAAACTATTAGCTTGGTCCTAATGGTCAGCATGATGTTATCCCATGCATTGACATGTTACAGCTGCGAAAAAATCTCCTGGAGAGAGAAATGAAACATTGATGAGAACAAAGCAAAAACTTCTTAAAATAAAAGACACATCAATAGCCCAGAGCTCCTTTTCTCTGTCACTCACTAACATTGACGATCTCTGCATCATTTACACATCCCCCACAAAAAACCCCACATCAACAGCATTACCCTCATCAACCCTCTCTGTTATGTCTTCAAAAACTCCAGCAAGTTAGTTGAACACGATTTTCCCTTACCAAATCCTTGCTGGCTTTCCTTAATCAATCCACATACTGAGTTAGGTGACATATTGAGTATTGTGGAAGGGAGCAAAAAATTGCAAAGAGACATTGATAGATTTAGTGAGCGGAGAAAACAGTGACAGCAGGAGGTCAATGTGGGAAGTGTGAGGTCATTCACATTAGAGTCATGTATGGAACAGAGGAGACCATTCAGCCCATCAAGTCCATGACAGTTCTCCACACAGTAATCCAGTCAGTCCTACTCCCCTGCTTGACCCCTGTAGTCCTGCAAGTTTATTTCCTTCAAGTGACCATCCAGTTTCCTCTTGAAATCAGTGATTGTCTCTGCTTCCACCACCCTCATGGGCAGCGAGTTCCAGATCATTAAGACCCACTGCATAAAAAAGTGCTTCCTTCTATTCCCTCTGCATCTCTTGCCCAAAACCTTCAATCTGTGTCCACTAATCCTTGTACCATTAGTTAATGGGAACAGTTTTCCTTGTCTGACTTACCCATGCCTGTCATAATCTTTTACACTTCGATTAAATGTCCTTTGTGCGAAGGAGAACAACCCCAGCTTTTACAACCTCACCTTGTAACTAAAATCTCCCTCCCTGGAACCATTCTGGTAACTTAGATCCAAGGAAGATGAATCAGAATATTTTCTAAATGATTAAAAGTTAGGAACTGTGAAGGGACAGAGAGATTTCGGGTTTCATGCACAGAAATCACTAAAAACTACTGGACTGGGAGAAAAGGGAATTAAAATGTCTAATGGATTGTCCGCCTTTATCTGAAGGGTGAAAGTAATGCTGCAGTTATATGCAACTCTGGTTACACATCATCTGAAGTGAGGTGTTTAATTCTGGGCAGCACATCTCAGGAAGGATATATCAGCTGTGCAGGAGGTACACTGCACATTCACCAGAATGATATCAGGGCTAAAAGGGTTAAATTGTGAGGACAGGTCATATAGACTAGGCTTGTATTTCATTGAGTATGAAGATTAAGGGGTGATGTAATTCAGATATGAAAGAAAATTAAAGGTTTTAAGGGGGTCGATAAAGAAAAATGATTTCCTCTGTTGGTGGAATGCAGAATAAGATGGCACAACATTAAAATTAGAGCTGGGCCATTCAGGGGTGCTGTCAGGAAGCACTTCTTCACACAAAGGATAGTGAAATCTGGAACACTGTCCCCGCAAAAAGCTGCTATGGATGGGGAGAAAAGGAAAATGTCAAAACTTGAGAGTGATGTATTTTTATTGGGTAAGGTTACAGGGATATGTAACCAACTCTGGTAAAGGTAGTTGTGATATGGATCAGTCATGATATAACTGAATAGAGGAACAGGCTCAAGGAGTTGAATGGCCTCCTCCTACTCATGTGTTCCTCTGTTTTACAAGATCACTGGGACTGATTCCCTGAGGCTCTTCTCACAGTACTGGGACCTTCTACTCCTGACCATTATGAAGCAAGGGTATTCAGGGTGGTCTAGACAGGACAACAATCTCCCCTTCATAGACACATGATCCTGACTGTGAGGTGACCGTGCATCTGGGAGAACGATGGGTGGACACAGTGCGTGTTGTTATTTTAATGATAATCTGAACCTCAAGAAACAAACCACCCTGAGGAGTGAAATAAGGTTTGTTGGCTCCTGTTATCTGGGCTGTTTGAGCTGGACAATGGCCTGACCCAGCACTGACAGGACAAGCCCACTAGGAGATGGCACAAGGCCAAATTAAGACTCAAGTACAGCACTTTTATGAAATAATCAGTTGAGAAAGGGTTCAGTAATAACCTTGTAGAAAGAGAGAAAATGGGGAGCTATTGTCCAATTAGCCTCACATTAGTTGTAGGCAAAATGCTAGAATGTATTATCAGGGGAAATGGTAACAGGGCACTTAGAAAATCATAATATGATTCAGCAGAGTCAACATGGACTTGTGAAGAAGAAATCATGTTTAACAAATCTGTTAAGAGTTTCTTGAGGATGTAACTAGTCAGGTGAATAAGGAGGAAACAGTAGTTTATTTGGATTTTCAAGAAGCAAGAAGCATTTGATAAGGTGCCACACCAGAGGTTATTACACACAATTCTTTCTTCAATCATAAGTTCAGAAGTGGGGATGTTCGCTGATGATTGCACAATGTTCCGCACCATTTGCGACTCCTCAGATACTGAAGCAGTCCCTGCAGAAATGCAGCAAGACCTGGACAATATCCAGGCTTGGGCTGATAAGTGGCAAGTAACATTCAAGTCACACAAGTGCCAGGCAATGACCATCTCCAACAAGAAAGACTCCAACCATCTCCCCATGACATTCAATTGCAGTACCATCACTGAATCCCCCACTATCAACATCCTGGGGGCGACCATTGACCAGAAACTGAACTGGGAGTAGCCATATAAATACCGTCGCAACAAGAGCCGGTCAGAGGCTGGGAATCCTGCGGCGAGTAACTCATCTCCTGACTCCCCAAAGCCTGTCCACCATCTATAAGGCACAAGTCAGGAGTGTGATGGAATACTTGCCTGGATGGTACAGCTCCAACAACACTCAAGAAGCTCGACACCATCCAGGACAAAGCAACCCACTAGATTGGCATCCTATCTACAAACATTCACTCCCTCCACCACTGACACACAGTGGCAGCAGTGTGTACCATCTACAAGATGCACTGGAGGAAATTAGTGAACCAGGTGGGTTTTTAGGACAATCCGTAGTTTCATGGTCACCAATATTGATCCTCGCTTTTTAATTGCAGTGGTGGGATTTGAATTCATGTCTCAGCATCATTAGTCCAGGCCTCTGGATTACTAGTTCAATAACATAACCACTATTGTACAGCACCCCCACTCTGCTCCATCTCCTCCTATGAGGAGAGGTTGAGTAGACTAGGCCTATATTCCCTGAGGTTTAGAAGAAGGAGATGTGATCTGACTGAAACATCAATTGTTAAGGGACTTGACCGGGTCGATACTGAGAAAATGTTTCACCTGGCTGGGGAATCGAGAGAGTCTCAGGATAAGGGATCAGCCATTTAGGACTGAAATGAGGAGAAATTTCTTTACTGTAAAGGTTGTTAATCTTTGGAATTGTCTTCCCCAGGGAGCAGTGGATGCTCAGTCATTGAGTATATTTAAGACAGAGATTGATAGATTTTTGGGGATTACGGTAATTAAGGGATATGGGATAGTGTGGGAAGGTGGAGTTGAGGTAGATGATCAGCCATGATCTGGGTGAATGGCAGAGCAGGCTCGAAGGGCCGAATGGCCTCCTCCAGCTCCTATTTCTTATGTTCATTAAACCTCAGTCTGGTTCCTCTCGAGCTGCTGAGTGAGTGAATTAAATCTTTCTCGACAAATCACCAAGATACCAGATGACAAGTTATACCCGAAACATCATTTATTGGTTACAAATCACAACTTAGTTCAATCTGGACACACAGACACTTTATAAACATGTATAAACACATTTAAATGTAATCAGAGTTATCCAGCAGTTCAGCACTAATAGGGAGAGTATTTCACAAAACAAGTAACAAAGATTAACCAGACGATTCAGTGATTGACTGTAAATCAACACTAATGGATGCTGAGTATTAATTACAGCAGGGACCGGAGTCTGAGCTAATAAATTGGTGAGTTTACTTGAAGAGCAATTCCTTCAATATCTGACACGTTAACAGTTGTGAACAGCCTGTCTGTCCAACAGCTCCAGTCTACGAGTGCTTAGAAACACAGAGCTTAAACAGCCTCATTCTTGAGCTAAAGAACAGACTTTCTCCTGTCAATATAGAGTTACAGGATTGGCCTGTGATCTGTTTATTGTTCATCTTTTGTTCAGTACATTTACTGAGTGGATTTAAATTGAAAATGAGGTTTGAAGACATGATGGTCTATTCATACATGAATGAGAGATGCTGTGGGGCAGACGCTCAGTCCAAGGGGAGCAACTGACATCAGAAATAAACCTCAACTGTCAGAATGAACATGGTTCAGTCTGGATATGATTAACAGCAGCAACAGCAGAATCCAACCCCTGTAATTATCTATGAACTCGCTGGTGTCTCAGCAGATAGGATGGCTGAGTGAATCCCTTCCTACACACAGAGCAGATGAATGACCTCTCCCCAGTGTGACTGAACTGGTGTGTCACCAGGTGGGATGACTGAGTAAATCTCTTCCCACATACAGAGCAGGTGAACGGCCGCTCCCCAGTGTGAACTCGCTGGTGCCTCAGCCGAGCGGATGAATTAGCAAATCCCTTCCCACACTCAGAGCAGGTGAATGGCCTCTCACCAGTGTGAACTCGCTGGTGTTTCACCAGCTTGGATGAAGTAGTGAATCCCTTCCCACACTCAGAGCAGGTGAATGGCCTCTCCCCAGTGTGAACTCGCTGGTGTATCAGCAGGGTGGATGAATGAGTGAAACCCTCCCCACAATCAGAGCAGGTGAATGCCTCTCCCCAGTGTGAATTCGTTGATGTGCCAGCAGGTTCCATGACAGAGAGAATCTCTTCCCACACGCAGAGCAGGTGAATGGCCTCTCCCCAGTGTGAACTCGCTGGTGCGTCAGTAGGGCGGATGAATGAATGAATCCCTTACCACACTCAGTGCAGGTGAACGGCCTCTCCCCATTATGAACACGCTGGTGTGTGAGGAGGGCGGATGAATGAATGAATCCTTCCCACACTCAGTACAGGTGAACGGCCTCTCCCAGTGTGAATTCGCTGGTGTGTCAGCAGGTTTGATAACTGAGTGAATCCCTTTCCCACATTCTGTGCAGGTGAACGCCTCTCTCCAGTGTGAACTCGCTGGTGTGTCAGCAGCTTTGATGACTGAGTAAATCCCTTCCCACACTCAGAGCAGGTGAACGGCCTCTCCCCAGAGGTGAACTCGCTGGTGCATCAGCAGGGTGGATGAATAAGTGAAACCCTCCCCACAATCAGAGCAGGTGAATGGCCTCTCCCCAGTGTGAATCCGTTGATGTGCCAGCAGGTTCCATGACAGAGAGAATCTCTTCCCACACTCAGAGCAGGTGAACGGCCTCTCCCCAGTGTGAACTCGCTGGTGTTTTAGTAGGGCAGATGAATGAATGAATCCCTTACCACACTCAGTGCAGGTGAATGGCCTCTCCCAGTGTGAACTCGCTCGTGTGTGAGTAGGGTGGATGAATGAATGAATCCCTTCCACACTCAGTGCAGGTGAACGGCCTCTCCTCAGTGTGGATTCGCTGGTGTGTCAGCAGGTTTGAGAACTGAGTGAATCCCTTCCCACACTCAGTGCAGGTGAATGCCTCTCCCCAGTATGAACTCGCTGGTGTGCGAGTAGGGAGGATGAATGAGTGAATCCCTTCCCACACTCAGTGCAGATGAACGGCCTCTCCTCAATTTGACTGTGTCGATGAGTTTCCAGCTCAGACGTGTAATTTAATTCTTCTCACGGTCCCCACATTTCCACAGCTTCTCCCCAGTCTGACTACACTTGTGTATCGACAGGCAGCTGATCGGCTGAAGCCCCGTCCACACACAGAACACGTGTACGGTTTTCTCCACACTTTTTGCTTCCATGATCAAAGGCCGATGATATTCAGATCTGATGAATCGAGTGACTGTCACATCTTGAGGTGATGTTTGAGTTTCCTTCCGCAAATCCTCCTTTCTAATACCCTGTAACATGAAGTTACAACAGGAAAAAGGGGAGTGAGAGAGAACCCACAAAAACACAAAGACAAGTTGTGAAATTGAGCTGAATGAATCTGGTAATTTGTGGGACCAGAACAGAGAGTGGGCGGGGCTTCAGGGTCCCAGTGAGCAGGACAGAAAATCATTGACTCATTAATTTTATTCTCACTCTGCACACAGGGGCTGGAGAACTGAACCCAGCCACAGTAGAGGGAGGGAGAAAACTGGCAGAGGAGGAAAGAAATGGTGCAGATGGTGTCATGGGTTTGGATTTCAGCACAGGGAGGAGGGAGAGTGTGTGGACTGCGATTTACAGCTTTGGGGAAACAAGAGAGGAATAAAATGTTTCCATAGGATCTCGAATTGTCTGTTCTGAATTTCTATCCTGTACTGACAGTGATGACTTTTATTACCTCCTTTTACAGGGGATTAGGAGAGGATTTCCACACATTGATTTGATGCTCACTCTGCACACAGGGGCTTTCGCACCATCTCTCCTGAAGGTGCTGGGGTTACTGTTTACATCCCACTGAACTGTAAGAAAGAATATCTTATTAGATGATATTAAAGATAGTATTATATTATAATAATATAACGAGAGACCGTTCACCTGCTCCGTCTGTGGGAAGGAATCTAATCGATATCCAAAAATGCTGAGACACCAGTGAGTTCACAAGTGACTGTAGCTGTTGCATTCTGTAATTATTGCTGCTGTTAATCACATCCAGGACTGAACCATATTCATTCTGACAGTGGGGTTTATATCTGCTGTGTTAATATTCTTTATAGCTGGGGTGGAGTTTAATATTCCAGCAACTGATTTGCTTTACTTTGTAACTTTTACTCTTCAAATAAAGTAGCTCCCTTTGGGCTATTCTCAGGGTTTTGTGGGATGAAACCAAACAGTGATTTACTTGTACTTTTGGCAATTTCGTATAGTATATTCACTGCTCACAGTGAGATCTGTTCTACATTGGGAAGAGCAAACACAGATAGGGTGATCACTTTGAGAAACATCTCCATTCAGTCTGCAAGCATGTTCCTGGGTTTCCAGTCACTTTCCATTATAATTCTCCGTCCCACTCCCACTCTGACCTCTGCCTCAAGCCCTGTTCCAATGAAGCTCAATGGGAGCTCGAGACTTTACAACCTTCCGGACTCAACATTGAGTTCAGCAGTTTCTGTCACAGCAGACAGTTGTCAGGATCTGGAACGCTCCACCTAAAAAGGTTGTTGAACCTGATTCTATCAGTCATTTTTAAAAGGGAGTTGACAGGTATTTGAGAATGAGGAACTTACAGGCTTACAAACAACAAGTGGGTGTGTGGGACTAAGCACAACTGCTCTTTCAAAGGGCCAGCACAAGCACAAAGGGTTGAATGGCCTCCTTCTGTGCTGTAAATTTCTATGATTCTCGGAGTTGGCCATTTAGCCCCTCGAGCCTGTTCCACCAGGCAATGAGATCATGGTTGATCTGTGATCTAACTCTATATACCCGACTTTGTCCCATTTCCATTAATACCTTTGGTTAACAAAGATCTATCAATGTCAGATTTAACATTAACATTGATCTCGCATCAACTGCTGTTTGTGGAAGAGAGTTTAAAATTTCTACCACCTTTTGTGTGTAGAAATGTTTCCTAACTTCACTCCTGAAAGGTCTGGCTCTAACTTTTACTCTACGCCTCCTAGTTCGACACTCCAGAACATCCAGCCCACGGGTCAGAATCCAGCCTGCCAATGGTTTCCACCTGACCTGCCAAAACATTCAGTGACTGACAACGGTTACAGCTCCTTTGCCAACATGGCGGAGACACGGCACTGCACATGGCCTCCTTTACCAAGATGACAGACAAGCTTCCGTACCTGATATTTTGGCTCCTTTAGTAAGATGGCGGTGCCCGGGCTGAGCTGCTTCTCTGCTGGCGCTTCCCGCCCAAACTCCATATCCAGTGCAGCCTTCCCGGCCGTGAGCTCAGGACCCAGGCCAAGCACTGGCTCTGGCCTGCGTATGTACTCAGCCTGGGCCTCAGGCTCTTCATCACCGTCTGAGGAGGTGCAGGCCCAGCAGCAAGGTGCAGTGGTAACCAGGCCCTGGGAGCAGGCTGCCGGGGTGACCGGGCCCTGGGAGCAGGGTGCCAGGGTGACCGGGCCCTGGGAGCGGAGCAGAGAGACAGAGGCCGACACGGAGACAGAGGCCGGCAGACATGGAGCGAGACAGAGAGAGCGGGGGAGGGAGAGAGAGCGAGAGCGGGGGAGACAGAGTGAGAGAGAGAGCGGGGGAGCGGGAGAGAGAGAGAGAGAGGAGAGAGAGAGAGAGAGAGCGGAGAGAGGGAGCGCGACGAGAGTGAGAGAGAGAAAACGCTGGGGGGGGGGAAGAGAGAGCGAGCGGGGGCGGCGGGGTAAGAGAGAACAGGAGAGAGAGAGAGAGAGAGAGAGAGAGAGAGAGAGAGAGAGGAGAGAGAGAGAGAGAGAGAGCGGAGAGAGAGAGAGAGAGTGAGCGGGAAAGAGAGAGAGAGAGAGAGGGGGAGAGTGAGCGGGGGAGAGAGAGTGAGAGTGAGAGGCGGGGGAGAGAGAGAGCGGGGGAGAGAGAGTAAGAGAGCGGGGGAGAGAGAGTAGAGAGCGGGGGAGAGAGAGAGTGAGCGGGGGAAGAGAGAGAGGAGAGAGCGGGGAAAGAGAGAGTGAGGAGAGAGAGAGAGAGAGAGAGAGAGAGAGCGGAGAGAGAGAGAGCGAGAGAGCGGGGGAGAGAGAGTGAGAGAGAGCGGGGGGGGAGAGAGAGAAAGAGAGCGGGGGGGAGAGAGAGAAAGAAGAGCGGGGGGGAGAGAGAGAAAGAGAGCGGTGGGAGAGAGAGAGAGAAAGAGAGCGGGGGAGAGAGAGAGAAAGAGAGCGGGGATGAGAGAGAGAAAGAGAGCGGGGGAGAGAGAGAGAAAGAGAGCGGGGGGAGAGAGAGAGAAAGAGAGCGGGGGAGAGAGAGAGAAAGAGAGCGGGGGAGAGAGAGAGAAAGAGAGCGGGGAGAGAGAGAGAAAGAGAGCGGGGGAGAGAGAGAGAAAGAGAGCGGGGGAGAGAGAGAAGAGACGGGGAGAGAGAGAAAGAGAGCGGGGGAGAGAGAGAGAAAGAGAGCGGGGGAGATAGAGAGAAAGAGAGCGGGGGAGAGAGAGAGAAAGAGAGCGGGGGAGAGAGAGAGAAAGAGAGCGGGGGAGAGAGAGAGAAAGAGAGCGGGGGAGAGAGAGAGAAGAGAGCGGGGAGAGAGAAGAGAGAGAGAAAGAGAGCGGGGATGAGAGAGAGAGAGAGCGGGGGAGAGAGAGAGAGAGCGGGGAGAGAGAGAGAGAGCGGGGAGAGAGAGAGAGAGCGGGGGAGAGAGAGAGAGAGCGGGGGAGAGACAAGCACGAGAGAGCGGGGGAGAGAGACGAGATTGGAGCGGTGGGCGAGAAA